>NC_082662.1:156157026-156460056 GCF_025265405.1 Mesoplodon densirostris | reverse complement strand
TAGTCCAATAAAGATTAATTTTAAAAAAAAGAATATTGCCTGACTATATAAGGGGAAAGCTTAACTCAGTTAACACTATAAACTGAAATAGTATATAAAGTGAATTTTAAAAATAAAAATAAGTATGTATTTAACTGGATGGTCTAAATATAATTACAGTGGAAAAAATCACAAAGGAAGTATTGTTAATGTTTAACAATACAAAAATTTTTTAAATTATAACAGAAAAGCACCATACACAGAGTGAAAAAGTAAGCAATAGTTTTGGGGAAATAATTTTCCACAAATATGATAGACATAGAAAAAAGCTTTTTATCTTTAACATACAAAGCTCACACAAATCAATAAGAACCAACTAGGAAAATGGGCAAAGGGTATATGTGAACAATCCACAGAGGAGAATATTACTAAAAAGCAATAAATATATTAACAAGTTTTACCTCATGAGTAATCAAATAACTGCAAATGAAAACAATACTTAGATAATTGCCACATTCAAATAAGCCAAGTTGTAATTTATGACAATTAGGTAAAGCAAGATAGGCGTGCTCTTGTACTGCTGATTGGAGTACAAGTTTGTACAAAACTAAAAAGGAATTAGACAATAGGTATCAAAAATATCAAAACTCCATGACTTATCAACTCCTTGACTTCTCAGAATTTAACCTATGAGAATAATCAGAAATGCCAGCATGGGTATATATAAAAAGAAGTTCATCAGAGGATTATTTATAATAGCAAAAAATTGTAAACAACCACAATTTTCAAAAGTAGAGGAATAGCCAAAAGAACTATGATACATCTATATAATGAAAATTCACTATAGGAGACAGAATTTAGAAAGAATACTTTTAATGAGAAGTAAAAAAGCAAGATGCAAGTAATATATACAGGCTGATCTCAACAGGTGAAAAGAAATTGGTAAGTAAATATATAGAAAAAAGACTGGAAAAAAATATACCAAAAGGGTTAATTGCTGTTATTGAAAGGCGATAAGATTAATTTTTTCTTTTATATTCCTCTGTATTGTCCAAATTTTCTGCAAAGGGCATGTCTTATTTCTATATCAAAATGCAAACACAGTAAGTGTTTTGTTAGTGGGTAGGACTGGGTATCACAAGGCACAAAGGAGGCTATTTCGGGCTCGGGAACAGCTTGCACACAGCATGGAAGCAGGATGAACGTGAAGCTTCTCACAGTCAGTGGGGAGATCGGTCATAAAAGAGGGAGCATTGGGGGAAACTGTGAGAAATAAAATGGAGTCGGCACAAAGGCGGTGGATAATGAAGGCTTCTGAAAGACAGGCAGACAGGTTGGGACTTGGTTGTGTAAGCAGTAAGAGGCCTCTGGAGATTCTTAATCAAAGAACATGCTAGGAGCAGCACATCAGAAAGCTGAGCTGGCAGCTGCTTGCAAGGTGGCCTGGGGGCGCCGAGGGAGCCGGTGGGGGCCGTCTGGAGCAAGAATATCAAACTGGAAGCCGCATCTCCGCTCAAGGTGAAGAAAGCTGGACCAAGTGTAGAAACAGAAGGAAAAGGGTAAATCTGAAAGATGCAGCGAAGGAAAAATAACATTCTTGGTGATTGATTCAGTATAAAGAATGAAGGAGAGGCAAGCGTGCATGATAACACCAAAGTTTTAATCCGGACGATTAGAAAAAAGTGGTGACAGTGACAGGCTAGTTGGGAAGCAGCTAATTTAGAAGAGAAAGTGAAGAGGTCAGTTTGGAACATGATGAGTTTGAAGTGATGGTGAGACTTTTAAGAATATGGGACGTTTTGACTCTGATGTTTTGGACCCGGGGGAATATTGACTTCAAGGATATTTGACTTTATTTACAAATGCAAATGTCTTATTCAAAATGTATACAAACATTTTTAAATGCTTTTCAAGAAGATATTTTTTGGAAATCATTTCCATCCTGACAGTGTAATTCCTTGATCAATTTTCTACCCCAGATCAGTAAACTCTCCCCAGATCTTTCATTTTTTATTAAAATGGTTTTCCTTGAAGCAAATTATTTTTCATTTATATTTTGTGATATTCAATCCAACCCTGTTTTTGTCCTTAACAGATATTGTCACTAATACTGTCACCATCTTAGAAGTTCTTTGTGACCACTATTTCTATCCAATTTTTCCAGGTCAAATTTTATAGATCTAAAATTTGCCAAGAAGATTTTATTATTATTTCAGTTCTTAATAATAAATGTGAGGTGCCATTTGAGCTACTGTCTACTTTATTTTGTGTTGACCATTTCTGCCAGGAGTTGGGTAAAAGATGGAACAAACAGATACACAGGATCTATGTACGTGGCAGGGGTCCAAACACTGGAGTCAGAAACGTCTTTAGTGGGGGAGGTCACGGGGTTTGTTTTCTTTTTATAAATTTATTTATTTTATCTATTTAGTTTTGGCTGCGTTGGGTCCTTGCTGTACGTGGGCTTTCTCTAGTTGCAGCGAGTGGGGGCTACTGTTCGTTGCGGTGCGTGGGCTTCTCATTGCGGTGGCTTCTCTTGTTGCGGAACACGGGCTCCAGGCGTGTGGGGCTCAGTAGCTGTGGCTCACAAGCTCAGTAGTTGTGGGCACACGGGCTTAGTTGCTCTGTGACATGTGGGATCTTCCCGGACCAGGGCTCGAACCCGTGTCCCCTGCATTGGCAGGCGGATTCTTAACCACTGCGCCACTGGGGAAGATTGCATAGGCATTGAACCAAGGCAGATAAGGGTTTTATTCAAGTGTGAGATCAGGTAAATTAGATCCTGGCCTCTGACTCACATGGAGACTTTGGACAAGCCCCCAATGACTCTGCCTGTGCTTCAGCTTCACTATGGAATGGGGGAGGACACAGGGAGGGGTGGCACGTGTCAGACACATCCTGATGAGCCACCCTACCCAGAGCTGGTGAGGATTCTTGAGGAAGTAAGATGCTGCGGTGGTCTCTGAGTGGTTTGCAGAGTGAGGCAGGAAAAGGGACTTCAAAAGCCCTTCATGATGATGATTTTAGCTTTGCATTCTCTCTTGAAGGAAATGCAAAAGGATATGGATGAGAAGATGGATGTTTTAATAAATATACAGAAGAACAGCAAGCTGTGAGTGTAACCTGCACCCGTCTCTCCTCAACCCTAAAGAGTCTCCTCCCTTCGCTTTGCCTAGTGTCCTCGGGGTTCAGTGGACTCCCAGACCCTTCAAGGAGCTGTCTTGGTTTCTCTTCCCCAGTGGCTTGTAGTCAAGGCCTTCCACGGCCAACCATGCTACCGGTTATCTCCTTTCCTGTTGAAAATTATCTCCCCAGTTCTGCCCCTCCCTGACTCCCCAGTCCTCTCAGGAGAGGACCAAAGGAGCAGCAAGAACTCAGGCTGATAGGAAAGACGGACACAGACCCACAGATCCAGCTGAAGAAAATGGATGGAGCTGATGGAGCACCACTGGCCCTTCATAAAAAGATGATGGCACTACAACAACCAAAAAAGAATCCAGTGGATTCCCTTCACCAGTGTGATACCTGCTGTGTAATGAAGCCCTCCCTGACCTTGCCCCAGTGTTACACCCCTGGGTTCCTGTTCCCCCCAACCTCCCCTGGGCTCTCTCACTCCCTTACCTCTTGCTGTAAAGGACTGGTTCCACTCCTCTCCTGGCCCCAGGATGCCTCCCTAGTCTTGAGTCCTCTCTGGGGTCTTGCCCTACAGGCCTGGGGTGATTCCAAAACCATGACCAAGTAGGACTCAACCCTGGACGCACCTGTTCCCAAGTGCAACAGTATTGTTCTGTCCTTCCCTATAGCAAGACCTGATGAGGTGCCCAGCAGGCTGGCCATCTTGGACCAGGGGAAAATGATCTTTCTCGTGCCGTTTCTGTCCTCCACAGGAGAAATGTTTGTGGTGTGCCCCAAAGAACAACTACAGTCAGCGGTAAGTAGATCCATGGAAGCCCCTTATCTCAATCCAGTGCCCCGTCCTCCCAAAGGCAGTGTGCTCAGTGGTGCATTCCCATCAAATCTCACCCGTGGTTATGGTTATGCAGGCTCTGCCCCACATCACATCCACTCAGTCTTAGAGGACGTGGCACAGGAAGGAGGACTTGCTTAGCCCAGCCTGGAGGCTGCTGCCTAGAGGCCCCCATGGAGTGGAGGGTGCCTTGCCAGCTGTTGAGCTGACCTTGCCTCAGGCTCCTGACTTTCTCCCCATATAACAGGCAACTTCCATACCAGGCCTGGGCATCCTTTTCACCCTTGGCATCTGGACCTGCTTTCTGATTTATCTGTGCTTCAACCCCTGTGTGACTGAGGACGTAGTTCCAACTTAGTGTCAACGCAGGACCTATCAGCAGCTCTGGTTCAGCCTCTCCCCTCTCCTTGAGCTGCACAGCAAATGCTTGCTGCCCTCTTGCATACCACCCTGCCCCTGTCTCCCTCTACCCGGAGAGTAAAATCTTCATTTAAGGCCAAAGCGGGAGTCCAAGCGTTGAATATCAGCCTCAAACTTGAGTGTGCAAGGAGTGTCACTTTTTTGGATTGAAACCAGTGTATTTCAGACTCCAACCTCTCTTCTTGCTTCCTGATGGTTTAGTGGAAAATTCTTAAGGTCATTGATCCTTCCTCCCTCATCCCTGCTTCCCTCCTCTTCACCTGGTTCTGAAAATGTCCCAGGTCAAAAGAGAGGGTCTAGCCTGCACTGCTTCCCTCTGAGGTCTCATCACTAAGCAGGACTTGAGGCTCCACTGCTTATAGGAACTTGGTCCCCTTCTTGGGCTCTAAGGATCCACCCTCCTTATCCTCTGGAAAGTTTCCTCACCCCCCACCCAAAGGAGACCTAGCCTTTCAGAGGCCTTTAAAGGTGGGGACAAGCCACTGACCTCCCACTTCTCCACGCTGTGTCCTGCCGCAAATCCCTCCACCGAGGGAAGGTGAAGCCTGGCTGCTGGCTTGAAACCAGAGCAAAGAAAAATACAGAGAAAACAGTATTTTAACAAACTATCTTGCCATGGGTGCGATTCTTTGGCTTCAGTTCAATGAACGACGAATTAATGGGATTCCATATTTTATTTCACACCTGCTTTTTTTTTTTTTTTTTTTTTTTTTTTTTTTTTTTGCGGTACGCGGGCCTCTCGCTGTTGTGACCTCTCCCGTTGCGGAGCACGGGCTCTGAACGTGCAGGCTCAGCGGCCATGGCTCACGGGCCCAGCCTCTCCGCGGCATGTGGTATCCTCCCGGACCAGGGCATGAACCCATATCCCCTGCATCGGCAGGCGGACTCTCAACCACTGCACCACCAGGGAAGCCCTATTTTTAGTTTTTAAAGGAACCTCCATACTGTTTTCCACAGTCCCTTGTAACACAGCATCCCATCCTGTAACCTCGGTGTCTGATTCCAACAGAGTGAGGGGTAAGTGACTCACTCTAGCTCACGCACAGGTAACAGGTGCTGCAGCCCCAGGCCCTGACTCAAGCAGTCACCAGAGAAACAGGAGGGTGCGTCATTTGGCAGCCATTAGGCAGGCAGGGCTGGGCCCAGGAGGAGGCCAGGCTGTGTCATCCATTCCCATCACTGCCCTGGGCCCTGGCATGACCCCCACTCACAGCTTCCTTTCTCTTGGTCACAGGCCACAGCCAGCCCCAAAAGGTGGGTGAGGATGGGCTCAGGTGTCCACCACCACAGACGGGGGGGCCCCATCTCTCTCAGATGCAACAGGTCTGAGTATATCCATTTCCATGACAATGGGTTACCCACCCATCTTCCTGAGGGGAGTTGCCCTGACTGGCTCCAGGGACCCCTAGAGCCTCCCTGAACCCCTTCAATATTTGAAAGGTCATTTACCCTCCTATACGGGTGATCAATGTGACTCTTTGGTACTTCCCTCTATATTAGATCAAAACACAACCAAACAGAAATCAAATCTCACTTCTGGGGCTTCCCTGGTGGCGCAGTGGTTGAGAGTCTGCCTGCCGATGCAGGGGACGCGGGTTCGTGCCCCGGTCCGGGAAGATCCCCCATGCCACAAAGCGGCTGGGCCCATGAGCCATGGCTGCTGAGCCTGTGCGTCCGGAACCTGTGCTCTGCAACGGGAGAGGCCACAACAGTGAGAGGCCCGTGTACCAGGGGAAAAAAAAAAAAAAATCTCACTTCTGGAGAATGAACAGTGAGTCTGAAAGCCCAACCCCAATTCCAACTCTAGAGAACTCAGAAGGTGCAGAATATGCCTTCAGCAGGTGATGGAGCAGAATGGTGCAAGGTTCTGCCCACCTGACATTTTTTTATCAATATCAGCTTTTAAATGTGACCAAGAAGGTTTTTTTATGGGTCATGAGTTTGTGGGGAGATGAGCAACTCCAATATGAGTCTAATCCATACAATATTTCTGAGGGCAATTAAGTGATACATATCAGATGCTTTAAAAGATAGGAAAAAATTACAGGTGGCCACTAGGATTTAGTTATAAGGATACTTATCATGGAGTCATTTATGATATATATATTTAAAAATCAGAAAAATCATAAGTGGACACCAGTTGGTTAAATAAATTGTGGCACATCCATAAAATGGAATGCTCCACTGATATTAAGAATAATATGTTGTTGAAATATATTTAATGCCATCAAGAGACATTAATGATATAATGTTAAATGAAAAGAAAGCAAGTTATGAAATAAAGTATAATCCCATTTTTGGTAAAAATTTGGGGTGTGTGTGTGTGTGCACATAGGGAGGCCTGCATGAACTGAAAAGACTTAGAAGGATATATACAAGAATAGAATAACAGCAGTAGTTTTCTCTGAGTAGTAGGATTATGACAAGTTATGTCATACTTTGTGCCTATCTGTAATCTCTAAAGTTTCTACAAGGAACATGCATTGTTTGTATAATAAAACTAATAACATGTTTCTTTTTTTAAGGAAGAGAAAGGTGGCCCAGGAAGGACCCTTAAGAACAGAGACAAAGTCAGGTGAGATCTCCCCACATCCTTTCTGATGGGAAGCACCTTGGACCTTTCTCTTTCCTGGGAGTGGCCAGTGAAGTCATGCCGTCTATGTGTTCATCCAGAGGAAGGGGGCGAATTAACACCACTAAAAGGACAATTTAAAAGGACCATAGAAAACAAAAGGAAAATGGCTTTATGTTTTTACCCATGAGTGACACTTATTCGATACGTATTCTCCCACCACTGCTACCAGGGGTCCCTGCACACTCCTCTCTCCTCTGAGGAATTACAGTGGTCTGGAGTAGAGAAGGAGCCCCTGCAGTCTATCCCCAACAAGCCAAACTTGTCCTTTTAGAATGTCACTTAGATCTCGTTGCCCTTATGCTCAGAACTTCCAGTGTTCCCCCATTTCTCTCAGAGCAAAATCCAAAGTTGATGCTTGCAATGCCCTGTGGCATCCACCCTGCTACCTTCACACTCACATACTATTCTCCCCCTTACTTTCTGGGCTCTAGCCACACTGGCTTCTTTGTTCTTCTTCACACATACCGTGTACACTCTTGCCTCAGGGCCTTTGCACTCACAGACATTCCTGCCCATTTCCTCAACTATCTGTGTGGCCGTCACCTCAAAGTTACCTTCTCAGTGGCACTTTCCCCATCTGTACAAACAACAATATCCCCACCTCCAGCGTTCCTTATCCTCTTTACTCTGCTTTATTTTCCTCTCCAACTCACTTAGCACCGACTTACGTACTATCCATTTCACTTGTTGTGGTCTGTCTTCTTCTGCTCGAATGTGAGTTCCTTGAGAGCAGAGATTGTGTTTCTGTCACTGCTCTACGGCAGGGCCCAGGGCAGTGCCAAGTGCACAGCAGGGAGTTGACAGGGGCTTGCTGAACGGACACATGAGTATAAAGATATTTGCCATGTACTGAGCACTGCAGGCTCTGCACTAAGATCTTCACCTGCATTGTTTCATTTTATTCTTACAATAACCCCATGAAATCATTCTTTCTGTCTTTCTATGAAGTCATTTAAGTGGTCATCCTCCCCATTTTATATAGGATAAAACAGGCTCAGAGAGAGAGGGTAATGAAAGTAATCTGTCTGAGGTCACAGAATAAGTGGCAGAGCTGGAGTTTGAACCCGAGCATTCTGATGTCAGAATCTCCCCGTGTGTCCCTGGGCCAGCAGCATTGGCATTACCTGGGAGCCTGTTAGAAATGCAGAGTCTCAGGCTATATGCCAGGCCTACTGAATCAGGACCTGCATTTTAACAAGACTTCTCAGGTGACTCCAGTGTCCATTGTAGTCTGAGAAGCAGTGCTCTATGCTGGGCCAGCAGGTGTATGGAAAATAGGGGGCTTCATTGAGCAAGGGGCTGCCGCAGTTTGGGTTAGTGGCCTTGGGTTCTTTACCCCTGTGGATGGTTCTCCTGCCCGCTACCCCTCGACCCAGGAGCTCTTTAGTATCTGCCGGGCTTTGGGGGGAACCAAGGTTCGTGATGAGGAGGGAAAACTCAATGCCAACCTCTGTCCAGGAGCCAGTCCTGCTGTGGGCACTGTTGCTTCTCTTTCTTGGAGGAAGGTCTCTCAGCTCACTCAGGGAAAACCAGACCTGTGCCTCTTAAAAGCATGTGAGAGAGCCCACTGGCATCAGAGATGCAGCACTGAGACTGGAGCAGAAGCTAGTTCCACCTGACACTTAGGCACTCGGGCCAGGGAGGTTGTTAAAACAGAAACAAAACTTACTGTCAGGGCGTCCCTGGTGGCGCAGTGGTTAAGAGTCCGCCTGCCGATGCAGGGGTCATGGGTTCGTGCCCCGGTCCGGGAAGATCCCGCGTGTGGCAGAGCGGCTGGGCCCATGAGCCATGGCCGCTGAGCCTGCGTATTTGGAGCCTGTGCTCCTCAACGGGAGAAGCCATAGCAGTGAGAGGCCTGTGTACCGCAAAAAAAAAAAAAAAACAAGCTACTGTCAATTAAATTATTAATGTCTGGGAGCCCACCCTGACATCTATTTTTATCACTGAGCGCCACCTTCAGTCTTGACATTCATGAAGTGTGGGCCTGGAATAAAACCAGAAACCCACCCTTCCAGCCTCTTGAAAGCCCATTCAAAACAAGAGTAAACATAAATGTAAACCCAAGTATGTAAAAACCGACTATGAAAACGGACCAGCAGAGGGCACTGTGACCCCATCAGTCCCTGCCCCAGTGACCTCTCCAGAAGGAAAAGCTGCAAAGACACAAGGAAGGAAATCACAGAAGATTAGGGGTCTGGGTCCTGGGTCCCACCCTGGCTTCATCTTTGGAATCTTGTGGGAGCCCAGGACACCGGACACCTGATCTATGCCCACCGGCAAGCCAGTGGTCACCCACATAGAGATCGGTTCCAAAAGGCCACCGCCCAGTCTGGCATTTGGGATTCACAATGAAGTGACTTTCCTTTACTCCCTTATTTACTTAACCAGCATTGGTCGAGCACCTGCTGAGCCAGGCACAGGGCTAGACCATGCAATTTTCCCAGAAAGTGGTGCCATAACAATAGTTAGATTCTAAGGCTAGCCCCCTAAAGACTTTCAAATCTTTAATATAGAGAAGATAGAACTAATGAGATTATTTTCTGTTCTAGGGTCAGAGGAAAGAAATCGGGGAAGGGCAGTGTGGAGGAGAGGAAAGAAAGTGTGGGGAGAGAAGAAAGAGGAGAGACGAGGAAGAGCAAGGGGACCCTGGGGAAGAGGAAGGCAGTTTGGCTTCCAACCCCTGCCTGGTGCATATAAAATATAGAACCTTAAAAAGTTTGTTATGGCTTCCTCCCATTTCCCTTTCTAGACCCTGACTTGGGACTTAACCTCTCCAGAGCCTCGGACTGCATGGGGCACTCCCAGAGCTCCTGCAGCACGCCCCAGCCCACCCTGCCCGTCGTGGAGGCCGTGCTCCAGAGTTTTCTACCCCTCCACTCCCCATCCACACCCCCAGGCCTGCAGCTACCCTTCTCAGCTCCGTGTTGGCAGCTGAGTAATCCATTAAGCTAACGCACCCTGATATATGGCAGATTGATCCTCCCAGGGACGTGTATCTTTTCAAGATTACCCAAATTCACCTCTGAGTGGTAGATTCCTAGACAGTGGGCTGGAGGGATGTGACAATTTCAGGCTGTTTGTGTCGGGGGTGGTATTTTGAGAGAAAGGCCAGAGCACCTGCCAAGGGGTGTCTCACACAGTCTCTTAGAGGAGTTGGCAGGAGTGACTTCCAGGGCGGGGGTGGGTGCTAGTATGGAAAGGTCATTGACAATAAAAGATTTGCAGGTCAGAGATTAATCTCTCTGAGCAGTTTTGAGTGTGTGTGTGTGCATGTGTGCGTGTGTGTGTGATTCCCTGTGTGTGCTGGGATAAGGCCAGAAGGAGAAGGTCAGTTCAGGGGAAAAGGATGGATTGCAGGGCTGGACTCAGGAGAACCACTGAGGTAGGAGAAAGGGCCTCCCGGGGCCGGGGCCGGGGCCTCACTGTGGCAGCACCAGGCCTGCCTCTGCAAGGGCCACCTCCCGGGAGCATCGCTTGGCCGAGCACACTCTGCAGATTCTGGCCGCAGAACAGAAGGCTGTGCTGCCCACTGCCCTGCACGGTTCCCTGATGGCCAGAGACCTGCTCAGAAAGTCCTGCCTCGGCGGCTATGGGTGGGCTGGGGTCTGAAGGGCTGGTCTTTCCTAAAGGGCCTGCTGGTGGGAGGTAAGGGGACACTGAAGAGGCAGGGAGGATGGTGACAGGACCATTGCAAAGGCAGACTCCTCCATCACAGCCGTGGGCCACACAGCAGGCTTAACCAGGGTGCTTCGGGCTGAAGTTTTCCTTCAAGATGAATCTTGGGCATCAGGCACATTGCTTCCTCATTTCAGCTGCTCCCAAGGCTCCCAGAGGATCCCAAACCTGCCACCTGTTATTCCTCTGAAAGGGTCCCCTGGCTGTGCAGGGAGTGAGGTGAGGAGGGAGGAAACCTCTTTGCTCACCAGGCCTTGGTACAGCAGGAAAAGCTGCGTACCTGTCCACATGGAAGGATTTAAAGCTGGATTTAAAGCCCTGCCTGGTTCATTGTGGCAATGTTCCCCCAGTTCTACCTTTCAAAGTCCCAGCCATCAATGGTGACAGAGGTCAAACTAGAGGTTCAGGGGAGGGTTCTAGAGTGCTGATAACATCTTATTTCTTAATCTGGGTGGTGGCAATATGGGTGTGTGCTATGTATAAAAATTTATTCATCAAGGGCTTCCCTGGTGGCGCAGTGGTTGAGAGTCCGC
This sequence comes from Mesoplodon densirostris, assembly GCF_025265405.1. Taxonomy (NCBI): domain Eukaryota; kingdom Metazoa; phylum Chordata; class Mammalia; order Artiodactyla; family Ziphiidae; genus Mesoplodon; species Mesoplodon densirostris. Next base: position 156,448,847 of record NC_082662.1, on the reverse strand, counting down.
CTGCCGATGCAGGGGACACGGGTTCGTGCCCCGATCCCGGAAGATCCCACATGCCGCGGAGCGGCTGGGCCCGCGAGCCATGGCCGCGGAGCCTGTGTGTCCGGAGCCTGTGCTCCGCAACGGGAGAGGCCACAGCAGTGAGAGGCCCGCGTACAGCAAAAAAAAAAAAAAAAAAAAAAAAAAAAAAAAAAAAAAAAATTTATTCATCAAGCTGCAGATGTTAGATGGTGCAGCTGCTTTGGAAGACAGTTTGGCAGTTCCTCAAAAATTTAAAGGAGTTACCATTATGACCCAGCAGTTCCACTCCTAGGTATATACCCCAAAGAATCGAAAATATATGCCACACAGAAAACGTGTGCGTGAGTGTTTATAGCAGCATTATTCATAACAGCTAAAAGGGAGAAATAACCCAAATGTCTATCAGCTGGTGATGAATGACAAACAAAATGTGACCCATCCATACCATGGTATATTACTCAACCATAAAAAGGAATGATGTACTGATACATGCTACAGCATGAATGGTCCTTGAAAACATTATGCTTAGTGAAAGAAGCCAGTCACAAAAGACTATATATATAATAGTATGATTTTGTTAATGTGAAAAGTCCAGAACAGGCAAATCCACCGAGATAGAAAATATTGTAGATTAGTGATTGCTGGGGTCTGGGGGAGGGGGAAGTAGAGAATGAGTGCTAATGGATATGGGATTTCTTTTGGGGTATGATGGGAATGTTCTGGAATTAGTTAGTGGCAATGGTTATACAACTCTGTGACTGTATGAAAGATGCCTGAAGTGTGTACTTTAAAGGGGTGAATTTTATGGTGTGTGAACTTTATCTCAAAAACTGGATCAAGTGGTACACTTACGATTTGTTCCCTTTGATCTATGAATGTATACCTTAATAATAGTTTTTTTTAATTTAAAAGTGAAGATGCCACTTCTCTGTTGCTGTGGCTCCTGATTTTTAAAAAAAGTCACAACAAAAATGCCACCTCCTCTATGATGGCTCCCTCACCCCTTCTCTGAGCTCCTTTAGCATTTAGTGCTGATACCCCGCTTACTGCTTATTGCTTGTAGAGCCTGGCCACTCAGAGTGCAGCCGTGGACAAGCATCCCTGTATCCCTCGGAGGCTTTTTAGATGTGAGACATTTCATGTCCTGCGGGCCTGCTAAATCAGACTCTGCCTTTCAACAAGATCGCCAGGTAATTCGCACGCACATTAAGGTTTGAGAAACACTGCTCTAGAACAGGGGTCCCCAACACCCCACCCTGGCCGTGGAAAAATTGTCTTCATGAGACTGGTCCCTGGTGCCAAAAATGTTGGGGACCGCTGATCTAGAAGGCTTCCCCCACCTCCCTCCCCCTCTACCTGCTGCCTACACCTTACAACTGTCTTTGTCTCTCCCCACCTAGTGCTCATCAGCATTTGTGGATTCAGTGCTAGTGGCCTCAGAACTAAAGCCAATACCTACTCTAACTCTAAGACCAGGATAGAGAAACTGAAATCTGGGGACACTTTGGTCAGATAAAAGAATATGTCAACTTTGCACGTCCAAAGTGAGGTCTCCAAATACCATTTCCCACCGAAAGGCATCAGAGCTTTGGGAGAAATGGCTGATTCTAGGTCTAAGCAGAAAATGTACAAGTCTTCTCAAGTCATGTTTAAAAGATTCAGGAACCAACTGGAAGAGACTCCCGCTGATCAAAATGGGGCCACTTGAGCATCAGTAAGAATATTATCTGCAATGAATTGAAACACATCAAATGTGTTAAAAATCCATGAATTCATAGTAATACTAAAAACTAAACTAAACTCTGATTGGTCACTGTTGGAGGATGGTAAGAAAGCAATTCATTGATTTGAAAATGGTAAATAAAGGGAGGAAATCAAGCAATTATCCTGGGTGTCAAACAGTAGATAAACAGTAATATCTGATTCTATTATTCCTCCTTTATTTATAAGTAGGAATACTTCTATGAAGGAGAAAATGATAGAATCAGATATGACTATTTTGAAAGAGTGATATTTCAAAAGATTCAGGCATTGACCACCTGCAGCATCTAATATCACGGAAGGAGACAAACAGACATCATGTGCCTCCTGTTGGAAGAATATCCCACCACTGAAACCAAACCTGAATATGATTAAGCTCTAGATCCAAGTACCAATTTACAGGAAAAATAGGGACAGAGATCCTGTAAAATTACACTATAGGAAGGTTATCAGCAAAATCTAGATTGTGGACAAATCTACAGAATAAACAACCCAGTGTCTTCAACAAACAAATTGAGAGAGAAAAAAACAAAAGAAAAAACAGGAGTAACCTATAGATTAAAACAAAAGTTATAGCAGCCAATTTCAACAGGTGAACCTTATTTAAACCCTGATTCAAACTGTTTTTCTAAAAATCCATTTATGATAATTTTGAGACAATTGGGGAATTCGAACACCAGGAATTACTGGTTACGATACAAAAAGAGTTCTTTCTGAGTGATTTACTAAGACTTTTACAGATGAAGTAGTATGATATCTGGGATTTGCTTCAGAATAATAGAAGATGGGCTGAATTGTTGAGAGTGGGGGGATGGGGCCAGTTTGGACGTTGCTGGGGTTTGACGGGTGTGTGATAGCTCATCATAGCATTCTGTCTACTTGGTGTATGTTCAAAAGTCTCGAAAATTAAAAAGCTAAGACAGACAAACAAAAGATTTATAACAGAGTGTTGATGTAAGAAAAACATGTAAGCAAAACAAAACAGAGTGTAGGTAAAGGATCCATAACTGTCTAAGAACAATAAGATGACGTTTCTTGTTTCCTTCTCAACCTACTTTCCCATAACTAGATTTTTTGTAACGTAATAATTTGCCTTCAGAAGTGTTCTATAGAATGAGACTCTCAACTCACAGTCCAGAGAATGCAGCAGAAACGTAAACGTTTTGAAAACTGAAGGAGAAAGAATTGGATACAGAGACAATTATGGGGGACTTCCCTGACGGTCCAGTGGTTAAGACTCCAAGCTTCCACTGCAGGGGGCACGGGTTTGATCCCTGGTTGGGGAACTAGGATCCCACATGCCGTGCTGTGCAGCCAAAAAAGAAAAAAAAGAATTATGGGTTAGAAATGAGCATAGCTCAGTTCATACCAGAGGCCCACCAGCCAAGGGCATGAGCCAGGCTGCAGATGTGTTCACAGCCGTGCTGGGGGTGGAAATAGTATGTCAGTTTAGCACCCTTCTCCCCAACAGAATCAAATGTTAGAGTCATGGGTTTCAAACCTGGCTGCACATTCGAATCACCTGGAAAGCTCTGGAAACACACAGATGCACAAGATTCCGCCCTGGCCCCATTAAATCTCTGCAGGAAGCCCAAGGCTTCAGTGATTGCCAAAGCTCCCCCAGGTGACTGATCCTGACACGCAGCCAGAGTGAGAGGCTTTTAGCCAGCCTGCCCACATTTAAATAGCTGGATAAACCTGCTGGGAAATGATGGCAGTCACTGCCGGATAAATGACAAAACGAGTTGGTAAGTGAAACACCGGGTGTCAACCTCATTCTGTTTTCTTTGAGTCACTTGAGGTCATTTGGAGCCACTGTGTCCAACCTGAGTCACTTTTCTCTAGGTCTTTGGGGTGTGGCTGAGATCCAAGGAGGTCAAAGGTTGGCTCCTGTGGGCTTGGCTGTGGGCTCCCGGGGCTCCAGGTTTTGGTGGCACGTAGCAAGTACCAAGGGTAAAGAGCTGGCCAGCAGAAGTCATGGTCTGGATCAGTTGAGGAAGGAAAGTTTTGGGGTCCACAGGGATGTCCTCCTGCTCTGTGCTGGGCTGTGAGTCAACCCCAGGAACACCCAGCGGCCAAGCCAGCAGCGCCAAGCCCAGATTCCATCTCCACAGCAACAAAATTCCTCCCTCGGGATCTGGGTCTGGTGCTGAATGGTGACCTTCATCGGTGCCACCGTAGAAAGTTCAACTAGCTAACTGACAGGGAACAGAGAGATTTAAAGTCAACGTGGGAGGGAGGCCCACGAGGGAGGGGATATACATATACATACAGCTGATTCACTTTGTCGTACAGCAGAAACTAACACAACATTGTAGAGCAATTATACGCCAATAAAAAAAATATGGAACGAAAAAATGAAGTCAATGTGTCAGGAGCCACTGATCCCTGGCAGCTGAGGAAGGCAGTTTCTAAGCCATCGTGGCACATTATGGGAAAATGTGATTCGAGTTTCCAAACTTCCATTCCCAGGTATCCACCGTGGTGCAGAGCAAGGGCCCTCATTGCAGCCTCCTCGCCGGGCAAGGTGGCTGGACATGTCCTCGGCCTGTGTGGGTGCTGCGTGGCCTCGCTCCGGTCCATCACTCGCAGGCCCACCTTGGCCCAGAGGCAAGGCCCACCCCCACGCAGGGGTTGAGACTCAGCTGATCACCTACCACACCTCCTTTGGCTCTGCCTCATTCCACTCTGGGTGTGACCTTCCCCTTGCCTCAGCCCTACCCATGTGTACCTGCTCTGACCACTGGCCGGCTCAGCCTTGCTCACGGCTCCTAGCCCTGGAGTTCTTCCGGCTTGGCCTCTCTCAAGAGCTTCCCTTCTCGGGCCAGTCCTACTTGCTATGTCCTGGGCTTCCTGGGACCTTCCTCTCTTTGGCCCTGGCCCGAGAGGTCCTGGCATCACTTACCTGCCACCGGGTAACAATAAGACAGGAATCTATATCCCAGCAACTGGGCAAGGATAAGTTTAAGACTCTCAAGAGGGCTTCCCTGGTGGCGCATTGGTTGAGAGTCCGCCTGCCGATGCAGGGGACATGGGTTCGTGCCCCGGTCCGGGAAGATCCCACATGCCGCGGAGCGGCTGGGCCCGTGAGCCATGGCTGCTGAGCCTGTGCGTCCGGAGCCTGTGCTCTGCAACGGGAAAGGCCACAACAGTGAGAGGCCCGCGTACCGCAAAAAAAAAAAAAAAAACCTCTCAAGGATCTTCAAGCGAGACGTCCTTGGGTCCATATGAGCCTGGAGGAAGGCAGTGTGATGTGGGTATGAGGGCAAGACCCGTGGCCTATGGGATCAGGACAGTTCCCTGGAGGAGGAAGGACTTGAAGCAGGTAAGGAAGACAGGCTGGCTATTAGTTTGGGGGTGAGAAGTAGTGGGACTGCGCAGTCGTGTGGGTGGTGACTGGAGACACGTCAGGAGAAAATGGGCTCTGAGAACCCCTGAGGGTGGGGGTGATACCCCAAATATTTAACCACCGGCCCAACCCTGCGTCTGTGCCAGCTGTGACCCTCCAGTTGCTGGGTTATGATGAGGTCTGCGGGGTCTTGGGGGAGGACCAGGGTAATGATGGGCAGGTCACATTTGGGTTGGGGGGGTGGGCTCAGAGGAGCAGTTTACCTCCCAGGATGGAAGTGTTTCGGGGTTTCAACAATCCTCGGGGCCGTAAGTAGCATGTACCAGGGAAGCTCTGCCCAGCCCATGGGTGGGGCAGTGGCCACGAGATGTGAGCCCAGCATACAGACACTACGACTGGACACCTCAGCTGCATGCTGTCTGCAGGAGGACACAGTCGTGAGTCAGGAGCTGCTGGGTTTCCTTCCTTCTCAAAAAAGATGGTATGTTCCAGCATAGTGCCGAAGACCCTGCAGTCATCTGCTGCCTTTGGAAAAGCTGTGACATCTCTATCCTGACCCAGCCATCACCAGCCATAGCCCAGGCCCCACCCAGGAGAAGCTGGGAGCCTCCCAGCGTAGTCTCTGACTTGGAGGCTTGCAGCCTTCCTTGGGAGGAGGACTCCAGCCTCAGTTGGTCTTGTGAAGTTAGAAAAAAATATCAGGGACATGAGACTGGGAGGTCTGATGACTCATTTAGAGCCAGGAATGTCAAAGGATTGTCCCTGGGACATGACAGCGGTATGATGGGGGCTGGCTGCTACCTACATAGGGGCTCTCGCCTGCAGAGGCTTTGCTGGGAGAGAAGCCCTCCTCCTGTGAGGCACGGGCATTCAGGGACACGGGTGGGGATCTGGCAGGAGTCACATAGCGAGGCTTTGACAGGCCAGGAACCCTAACTTCAGGGACCGGGAGAAGAAGAACCCCAAACACTGTTACTGTAGGCAGAGCGAGACGGCAGCTGAAAGCTCAGCACAGCCACTCCAGCAGAGCCCGGGTGGCGGGGGGCACGGAACTGGCTGACTGGCTTAAGCACGGAAGGAACTTACTCAGTGGATGTGGGGATGCACACAGATGTCATCAGCGGGGAGGCTGGAGACCCACACTGGGGAAACGTCCCAAGGCAGGAGACCCAGCTGAGGCCACGCTACGGTTAGGATGCCAGTGCCGGGACTGCTGCCACTGGGCACGGAACGCTGCCTTCACAGATGGTCTTCTGGTCGAGCTGCCACGGCCCCAGATGAGTTCTCTTCTGTCCCTGCGCTTTTCCCATCCCAGGTCAGAGCCCCCCGTTGCCTGGGCCAGGACGGGGAGCCCACAAGCTCCGTGGGGGTGGGAAGATGGGGGAACACCTGGGCCTTCAACTCCCGGAGGGCCTGATGGATCCTGCCTTCTGCAGAGACTCACACAGGGGGGTTCCCTCCAAAGAGGAGGCGTGCTGGAAACTGGGGCAGCCTAAACAAACAGAGCAACAGCAGCCAGTGCCCACGATGAGCTACTCTTGTCTTTAAACTTAGAGAATATCCAGGTGAATAACATCACCTAGAGATGAATGAAAGAGCAAAAGGCTTCGTGTGGACACAGCCTCCTATTCCACATGGGGCTGTACCCAAAGCAAACACTTACAGATGCAACACCTGCGGGGGTGGAGGGGTGGGTGAGGATCTCTGCCCTACGTAGACATTCCAAAATGACTCCATTCTTACCCTCCAGCGAGTCTGCTTTTCCAGTGGTGCAAATGCCACCTCACGCAGCCAGAGAGGATGCTGGGACCTGTGGAGACTTGGTCAGAGGTCCTGTCAGACCCTATGGGAAGTGGTAACATCTGGTTGTTGCTGAAGGGTGAGGGGAGGTTTGACAGTAACACTAGAATGGCCCATGGATGGCTCCTGAGGGCCCATGGACACCCTGAAATTGTGTGGAAGATGTTGCATGTGTGCACATGCAGTTTTTCTGGAGCAAGGTCAGAACTCTTCATGGCATCTTCAGATGAAAACAAGCACTGCTAGAACAAAATTTCCTCAACACCTTCCTGATGCCCCAAAGGCCTGATGGACTTCACTGAAAGATCAGTTTCCATCACCATCCATTCAAGACCTCTCTTCTCTCCTTGCCACGGTTAATACTCCAGCCCCAAATGCTCCCTCCCTGCCTCCAGGACCAGAGTCATACACCTAACTTGGATGTTTGAAAGGCATCTCCTCTGAACACATGCAAGCCAGAACTCTGGATTCACACTCCCCCGACACCCCATTCCTCCCCAAGCCTTCCCTATCACAGTTAATGGCATACTTCTTTTTTTATAAAGAGGAAGAGCTGTGCAGTAGTTAAACACTGAGTTCGTTCAAATCTGAGCTTTTCCACTTGCTAGCCATGTGAAACTATGCAAATGGATTAAATTCTCTGTGCCTCAATTTCTTCTTCTGTAAAATGGGGACAATAATAACACCTAGTTCATAGGAGTGTTGTCAAGTTTTTTTAAATTTCATTTGGTTGTGCTGAGTCTTAGTTGCAGCAGGTGGGCTCCTTAGTTGCGGCAGGCGGGCTCCTTAGTTATGGCATGTGTGTGGAATCTAGTTCCCTGACCAAGGATCAAACCCGGGCCCCCTGCATTGAAAGCACGGAGTCTTATCGGCTGCGCCACCAGGGAAGTCCCCTGTTGTCAAGTTGTAATGGCTTTAAAGTATGCCAAGGGTTCAGAAGAGTTAGCCTGGCTAACAGTACATGTTAGGAGTTGTCATCCTTCCAGTTGCTCAGGACAAAACCCTGAAAAGGATCCTTTATTTCTCTCTTTCCCTCATACATCATATCCAAATCCATCAGTGATTCCTGCCCATTCCACCCTCAGATACATATCCCAGATCTGACCTCCTCCCACCATCTCTATTGCTACTGGCCTAGGCCAAGCTACATCGTCACTTCCGATGGCCTCCTAACCAGTCTCCCTGCTTATGTTATTGCCATACTCCCCTCCTCAGTTCTCCAAATGGCAGCCAGAGTGATCTTTAAAAATGTAAATCAGAAAAAAAAAAAAAAAAAAAAAAAAGGAATTCCCTGGTGGTCCATGGGTTAGGACTTGGTGCTTTCTTAGTTCCTGGTCAGGGAACTAAGATCCTGCAAGCCATGCAGAGCAGCCAAACAAAACAAAACAAAACAAAAAAAATGTAAAATCAGATCACATCCCTCCTTTTCAGACTCAGAACATAAGTCACACCCCTTACTATGGCTGGCAAGACCCCACCTGTTTTGGCCCTTGGCCACCTCTCACACCTCTTCTTCTACAACGTCCCCTCCCTTCCTTGGCTCTGAGTGTCAGCTGGTCCTTCCGTTACCCTGTTCTGCCTAGAATAATGCCAGAGTAGAGGAGGTGAATCAGGGGCTGTGGTCCTAGGGTGGTGAGGGGAAATTTCTCTCAGGAGGAGACATGTGGGCACAGTTGAACAAGTATTGGAGAAAGTCATGCAAATACCTGGTGTGAGGAAGCATATATACCTACATATTTACACGCACGTCTTCACAATGACTTGATTTTCTACAAATGGTGTTCAGTGAGGCTCCCAAACCCCACTGGGGAGGTATCCAGAGTTTCAAGGCAGCCTCAGGTGTGGGAATGCAGACCTGGTCGGCTGGAGGAGTCCTGCTCTGGCCTCCAGGGACCTCTTTCCTATTCTCACATCAGCCAGAGGGCCAGGACTGGTGGGCGGAGGACAAGCCCGTTGGATTCAGGTGTTCTATCACCTCCCGGCTGGAAGCAGCATCCTCAGGGCAAGGAGGTGAAATCCACAACACCCTCCCCTTCTCCGAAGCCTCCCTTCCCCTCTCTGAGCCTTTCTCTGTCCCCACAGGTAGAGGAAGTTTCCAGCGGAAAATATCCCTTTGCTTTTCCGAGGCGAAAAGAGAAAAAGCACCGAGACCCATAGGAGAGCTACCCGGGCCGCAGAAGGGGGTGCAGTTTCCTGGGCAGCTTCCTTCGGATTTCAGGGACTGAAGTTTAAAGGACAAGGGCAGCTCCGTGAATCAATGAATGCTTCTAAGGCATGGACCTCAAGGTCCCCAAGACATAGACTGGTAATAGTCCTGCAGACCTCTCACTTCTGCCACGGGCTGTGATAGAGTCCGCTGGCCCAGAACGTCTTCGTCCGCGCTGTTGATATTACTGCCATTCCGGTCTCTTCTTTTGCTAAAAGTGGATTCGTTCCTGGCACAGGAATGACAGCAACCTAACACCGCGCACTACTCGGCGCCAGGCATTGTTCTTAATTGTCTCGGCGTCCAGCGCGAGCGGCGGGCGGGAGCCGGGCTCGCGGGGTGCAGTTCCCGCGGCGCACACTGGGTGGCGCAGGCATCGCACTCTGTCTGGAGCCGGGAGCCTGAGGCGGGCTGACCTCTAGGGAGGGAGTCCCGGGAGGAGGAGGACCCCTCATCTGTGACAGAGGACCCCGGCGTCGCAGCCCCGAGCTGGGAGGTCCGCTGCGGCCTCACCCCGGCTCGGGTTCCGACAAAAGCCTTCTGTTTGCTTTCCAGAAACTTTTCTCCTCAGGGATTCGCATCCCGAAGAGCAGGCTCCAAGGCCACGCACGGGCTAGGCCACAGATGTACTGGAACGGGGGTAAAAGGAGGGCGGGGGCGGGGCGGGGAGAGGGAGGAGGGGGGCTCTTGCAGAGAGAACTGAGGAGGCACAAGGTGGTCAGTGGTCAAGGCCAGACCTGCGGTCAGCCTTCTTGGTTTGCTAGTTAGCCAGCCTGCTGCGTCCTGATCTTGGGGTTCTCCTGCAGGTGCTGAGGCGGGACTGGGAGGCTCTGCTGGGAGAGGGGAGCCAAGAGGGGGAGATGGGGGCAGAGTAGCGGAGACGAGCAGGACTAGGCACCTTGGCAGGCAGGGCCCAGGCCCGCTGGGATGAAGTGGGGCCCTCCCCTGCCCCACCACTTCCTCTCCCTCCTGGGTACAGCTGTTTGGCATTTTCTCCCGAGGTTCTCTGATGCGTGTGGGAACCTGCCCTCTCGCCCTGCTTCGGAACTGACGCTTCTTCCGCGTCTGGGCAACGCACCATCTGCCCAATTTGAATCTGCTTTTTGCCTGTGAGAAGAGAAACAGGTGAGGTGTGAGGCTCTGGAGAGGCACATCCACACCACTCCTGGGATGTTTCTCCACACACAGCGGGGACCGGGTGTTGTTTTGTTTTGTTTGTGGTACGCGGGCCTCTCACTGCTGTGGCCTCTCCCATTGCGGAGCACAGGCTCAGCGGCCATGGCTCACAGCCCAGCCGCTCAGCCTCATGTGGGATTTTCCCGGACCGGGGCACGAACCCGCGTCCCCTGCATCGGCAGGCGGACTCTCAACCACTGCGCCACCAGGGAAGCCCGACCTGGTGTTTATTGTCCGACTGTGTAAGAGGGCACTGGAGAGGAACGTGAGAATAACGTGCCCCTGGGCTATGTTATAAAATGCACATTCCACCTTCTCATTCCGAAATGTTCTAATTTAGGAAGACAAGAATGGGGCCCAGGAATCTGCATTTTAACAAACACCATCCCAAGGCATGGTGGGTAGGCCACACTTGGAGAGATACCAGCCAAAGCTTTGGGGCACTACTGTTCCACGAGAAGACACTTGGAGTCAGCAGTTCCTCCTTCCTTTCTGAGCGTCGCCTGTGGCTTAGTGTGGCTTCAGGCTCAGCCACTCCTTGAGCATTTTGTCCCCTGCCCTCAGCCTCTTCAGCTTTCCCAGGCCTGGTTTTTCTTATTTTTCTTTTTCCTGACCTCACTGGAACATTGAACCCCATTCTTTCAGAAGGTAAGCTCTTTATTAGCATCAACCTGGACTTTTAGGAATCCTCAAACAGTTGTGCAGCATTGAATTAATTCTGTAAGAAATGACATTTTCATTTTCCAGCCGTTCTTATAGAACCTGCATTCTGCAACCACGTCATTTTCTTTTCTTAAATGGTTCTGATTTGAGCCTAAAACACACCCCCTCCATTCCCACCCCCATTCCTCTGAGCCTCCTGAACTCCAGATCTTTGCGCTGTCAATCACAATTTCTTTCATTCTTTTTATTTTTCATGGAATTAGGGAGGCAAAAAAATTTTTTTTTAAACAAAAGATATAAAATGTCTAAATTTCTTGATCTCCTGGAAGAACTTAAGGTAACTAAACTTCTCTGGGGTTTATTTTCCCTCATGGCTCAACCTTCTATCGTAAAAATAGAAAGTTGGCAGACAAATAAATTACACAGAGAGTCCTCAAAGTTGGGTATTTTATTATTGCATTTTTAAGTGCAGTATTTTGTAATTGCTCTGATAATACAAGGGATGATATTTATGAGAGTGAGCCCACAACACCTTCCCTGCTGGTGTCTGCCCTCTTAAGAACCCTGTGTGATGGGTCACAGCACCAGGGGGGAACCATCACAGAACATTAATAAGGAGGAAGCTGAGTGCTGGCGCCTGGAGAGACAGAAAGCAGTAACTAGGCCACACAGGCCTGTCATTTTTGCACTTTGAGCAAGAAGTGAAAAATGGAAAATGGTCCCTCTATCTTCCCAGCAAATATAGGACCTGGCTCAGAATTTCCTCTGATTTTGTGTCCCCAGGACACTGGCTGCCCAATTACATGGAGCTGGATCCAGAGGGAAACTGTTCGTGAGAGTTCAGGAAAATGAATGTTCCCTCAGCTCCGTGAGGGCAGATGGGTTCTGGGTGAGATGAGAGATCTTGGGGAAGGTCATAACTGAGCTCCCGATGCATCTAGAACCCTTTAAATTTTCATTTTTCTAAAATGTTTGTCACTTTCTAAAAATTATATTTTCAAGTTAGATTCGGTAATGTGTTTTCCAATATTTAACGGGGCCTCAAGGAAGAGATAAGGCAGGTCTTCCCTGGTGGTCCAGTGATTAAGACTCCACGCTCCCAATGCAGGGGGCCCAGGTTCAATCCCTGGTCAGGGAACTAGATCCCTCATGCATGCCACAACTAAGAGCCCGCATGCCACACCTAAGGCCTGGTGCAGCAAAATAAATACATAAATATTTTTTTTAAAGAAGAGAGATAATGCATTTCTTTGTTGGGTAGAAGGGTGCTAAACTTGCAAGAATCTTCTTCTTATACTACAGAAATGGCAGTTCCGCTTCTTTGCTAGCCACGGAGAACTTGCTCTGCAGCAGCTACGGCCAGTGCAGGCCCCCCAGCCCAGGACGAGAACAGGACCACACCCAGCTCCTCCAGGCAGCCGCTGGACTACAGGACACTGACTCTGCAAGATTTATTTTGACCACGTAAGTGCCACGTATGCTGTTTCCACTTCTTACATTTCCCCATTCTCCCTGAGAGGGGTCTGTGTCATTGCCTGTTTACAGAAGGGGAAAGGGAGGCTGAGGGAGGCTAACAACCTGGCCCCAAGTCACAATCCCCCACTGAATGTGGTGCCGCCCACCTGGGCATCCCAGATGCCTCGACCACCAAGGGCTTCAGCAAGTGCATGTGCAACAAAGGACAGAAGAAGGGCTCTGGGATCAAGCCCAGTTGCTCTGATTCACATTCCAAATTCTTTCCACTTCATCAAAAAGCCAGGACAATGATCTTCAGCTGTTTCATTGAAGACCTAAGAAATCTGTGTCCCCACCTTCTCTGCTTTAACTCTGGAGCTACGTAAGCCGATCATCATTTCATGCCCTAAACCAAAGAATAAACTCTACAGTTATAAACATGAACATCACAAAGGATGCTCTCTGGCCCATGGGGAATACAAGTACCTACAGGACAGCTACAGGGAGCCTTGAGATTTATTTTCTAAGTCACACCAGGCCATCCCAGAATGGCATTTTGGAGATAGACAGAGAAAACAAAAATGTTCACACTCTGATTTGTTGCTTGTAATGACTCCAAGCAAAGGACTGAGGGTACGATTCTGGGCCAAACTTGGAAGGCCAGGAGGAACGTGCCTGTGTCATGTAAACATAAGCCAAAGCAGCTTGTTTCAGACAAACACTTCGCTTCTGAAACTCCTGAAACCTTCTTGGCCCTTGAATGTGGTAATTCATCTGAACATTTTATTTTACTTTATTTTATTTTATTTTATTTTTTCACTCTGTGCTTTAAAAAAAAAATACATTTATTTATTTATTTTTGGCTGCGTTGGGTCTTCGTTGCTGCACGCAGGCTTTTCTGTAGTTGCAGTGAGCAGGGGCTACTCTTTGTTGCAGTGTGCGTGCTTCTCATTGCGGTGGCTCCTCTTGTTGAGCATGGGCTCTAGGTGTGCAGGCTTCAGTAGTTGTGGCACACGGGCTCAGTAGTTGTGGCTTGCAGGCTCTAGAGCACAGGCTCAGTAGTTGTCGTGCATGGGCTTAGTTGCTCCGCGGCATGTGGGATCTTCCTGGACCAGGGCTCGAACCCATCTCCCCTGCATTGGCAGGCGGATTCTTAACCACTGCGCCACCAGGGAAGTCCAACCTAAACATGTTAGAAACCACTTAACCACACGCCATGAAGGCAAGGGGTGGGAGTGGTGATCTTTAAGGAGTTGTCTCCATTTTGAGGGCCACGTGAAAAAGAGATGGGCAGAAAACTGAGGTCTTGCCAGGGTGGTTTTCCAGACAAACACTTAAAGAGGAAAAATGTCCAAGAAAATACATGATATGACTGATGATGTCATGAAGTGAAAAGGCCATCATAAATGCTAATAAAAAATATAGTGGATAGGGGCTTCCCTGGTGGCGCAGTGGTTGAGAGTCCGCCTGCCAATGCAGGACACACGGGTTCGAGCCCTGGTCTGGGAAGATCCCACATGCCACGGAGCAGCTGGCCCCGTGAGCCACAATTACTGAGCCTGCGCATCTGGAGCCTGTGCTCCACAAGAGAGGCCGCGATAGTGAGAGGCCCGCGCACTGCGATGAGGAGTGGCCCCCACTTGCCACAACCAGAGAAAGCCCTCGCACAGAAACAAAGACCCAACACAGCCATAAATAAATAAATAAAATTAAAAAAATATATATATATATAGTGGATAGATGTTCCCCAGATGTTCATTTGAGACCTGGTCCAGGTCTCCTCCAGGGAGGCACTTGTAGCAACACTAGCATCTAAACTCATTCCCTTCTTTTTTTTTTTTTTAAATAAATTTATTTATTTATTTATGGCTGCGTTGGGTCTTCCTTGTTGCCCACGGGCTTTCTCTAGTTGCAGCGAGCAGGGGCTACTCTTCGTTGCAGTACGCAGGCTTCTCATTGCGGTGGCTTCTCTTGTTGTGGAGCACGGGCTCTAGGTGCACGGGCTTCAGTAGTTGTGGCACACAGGCTTCAGTAGTTGAGGCTCGAGGGCTCTAGAATGCAGGCTCAGTAGCTGTGGCGCACGGACTTAGTTGCTCCACAGCATGTGGGATCTTCCTGGACCCGGGCTCGAACCCATAACCCCTGCATTTGCAGGCAGATTCTTAACGTGCCACCCGGGAAATCCCAAAACTCATTCTCTTTTTTAACCTCATCTAAAGTTTTATAATGAGCAGAATACACCACAGTATTCAAAAAAAAATCCACTTATATTTGACTGGACTCCTTTCTCCAATACCCACTTTGGGGTCAGGAACTACCTACTCAATGAGAAGAATGATAATGCCTAGTAAACACTGCCTTTAGATCCAGGCAAGAGGAATCCTGGTCCTGATGCAGCACTTTCATGGGATAAGCCCACATCCTCCCTCCTGGAATATTTCCCAAGTACTTGGGGCCACATAAGCCCTTTTTCAGGTCTGTCTTTCCTGGATAGACCATGTTGCCAGTTCCTGGAATGGCCAAGGGGGAGCTGTGTGCAGGGGGTTTGCTTGGACACAGAGCTGGGTATCCATCTGCCTCATGTGAGAGCTTTCATGCTACCAGAGCCTGGTGGGAATAAAAGGGGGTTGGATGGCAGGCCGGGCACCAAGACTCTCTCCCTGTGCCACTGCATTCCAGTACTGAGTTCCAAGGAGGCCAAAAATTCTATGTCTGAACTGGACTTTCAAGCCTCGTGTTGCTCTGAGGAACTTAAAAAAAGGCAGTGAGGTAGAGGCACTTTATGGGCAGAGGTTGCCTGGCTTGCAGTGGGAGGGGCATGGAGAGGTCTCCTGGCAACAGGGCTGCAGGCTTCCGTTGGATCTCTTCTTCTGGGCTCCACACATATCTGAGACAGCCTGGGCATGTCCTGGCTAGCTCAGTCCCTGAAGGTTCTGTGTAATTGTCCTCATGCTATTGGTGTCACCTAACTGGAGCTAAGAAACGAGTCATCAAAATAATCAAATGCCTAGTTAAGCTTAAAAACAAAACTAGGGGACTTTCTAAATACTAAGTTATAAAAAACAAGGTGGAAACTGCAGTTCCCCATAATGAATTCAAAGACTCTGTTCCAAGATGGAAATAATGTTAAATAAGGGAGTTTAAGGCAAAGGAGGTGGTTAGGAGAGAAAGGTGACTGGCATGGAACTGAGAATATACCAAGGCTCCATCTCAAAAACAAATGTGTATCATACGTAGCAACGGTTCTGTGTGTGGCTCTTTTGATTTCAAATATAGCATAACTTCACTCTTCTAGATGCCACTAACCTAAAATATGGATAAATGTACATGGTCAGGCTAGACTGACACTTTCTTCTTCCCCCCTTAAAAGATTTACTAAGAAAATTCAGCGGGCAAACAGGAGTGCAAGGGGAATGTCAGGTTTAATTAAGAAATCAGCTCTTTAAAGGACTTTAGCACAGTAATTGTTGGTTTGCAAATGGTGTTGTGAACGATAAATGGGTCATCCGTTCTTTGAAAGAGTCTGAAAGGGATCTCGTGGAAGGACTTGGGGAGCCTTTCAAGTTGTTGAAAGGTAGCAGGTTGCATTTCATCCCCATCGAGCAATAATGATTGAGTCCTTTTAAGCCTAACAACAAAAGGTAATATCTTCTAGGTGTTTACTACATACTAGGCCCTTGGTTGAGTGCTTTCCTAGCGTTTAGCCCTCACAACAAGCCTATGAAATGTTGTGTGCTAGTATTATGGCCATTTTACAGATGAGGAGATGGAGGCACTGGGAGGCCAAGGGCCGTGCCCAAGTTAGCTAGCTAAATACAGGTATACAAAGACAGCTCTCTGCCTTTAGGAAGTTTGCTATCTAGTATTTTTTTAACGTTGTAAATTTTGTAATTTTAATAAGCTCAGATCAGCTTCATCTTCCAAGTGATCTGAATTGGGTATGTTTCACTATAGTAAAACAACATGAGATATTTTTCTAACCAATTAACTATTGTCATAGATTATAATACGAATGAGGGGAAAACTGTCTGATGGAATATCCAGTCCACACTTGGGAATCAACTGCCTGAAGAACAGTCTCATTTCCAGATTGGAACATGGTATGTATTATGCCTGAACGATGACAAAAACAGTGCTGATTTTGTAACAAAACCTCAGGGAAGCTATTAACAAGTTGGCATTTCTAATTCATGTGGAAATGATCATGTTATTTATCAGAAAATTGAAGCAGTGGTATTCATTTAATTAAGAATCTGGTACTGTGGAAGGGAAATTTTGTGGTTTGTAATATTGCAGACAAACATGAATTCAAGCGCAAAAGAAAATTGGTTACGTATCTAAGAGTCAGCTTCTTTTCCTTTGACCCTCTCATTTTACATGGTTTGAGAGCTGCTTTACAAAGGAATATCATTATGCTGTATCATTTTATAAGATTTTTTTATGGCAAATTCATCTAAGTAGTAACTGTACTAGGCTCCTAAAGAGCCAGAAAGAAAAGTGCTTCCAACGTTTGACAACAGCTAAGGAAACTATCTCTGTGTATTGGAAGGCAGGTTAACATCTAGCTGCTTTCTCAATTGTAAATAACGCATTGGCATATTCAAATCTAGTTAATAGGCATTATAAAATCAAAAACATAAGAAAGCAGGTTTGAATGAGACAGAATCTGAGAAAAGCAGAGAATGGGAATCAGATGGAAACTGGAAGGGGACGAAGAGTTTGGAAAAGGTGGCAGAGGAGAGCACCCACTCTTGGTGGCTGACACCCCACCTTCGCCAGGAAACACTGCTCACCCGTCGAAGCCTTAGGCCTGCTTATCTCCTGGATCCAGGTGCCTGCTAGTGGGTGTGCCACTTCCATGGCCCAGCCTTCCTCAGCCGCCTCACCTCCAGGTCTGGATTCATTGTTTACAGTAAGCGTTTGTTGAGCAGTAGTTATGTGCCAGGTGCTGGGCTGGGTCATACCCATAAACAAGGAGAACAGGTCCCTGGCCTCTAAAGCGGATGTTCTGGTCAGAGGAGACAGCTGTAAACAAGTAGATAACTAATTGTGAGACATGCAGATGGCAATCTGTGCTGTGATGAAAATAAAGCAAGGTAAGGGGATTGAGTGTGACGGAGGAACACAGGTGATTAGGGAAGGCCTCTCTGAGGTCGTGACATGTTAGCAGGGAAGGAGCCAGCCATGGGAGGCTCCAGGGGGAGAGCACTCCAGACAGAGCAAGTACCAGGGCCCTGGGGCAGGTAGGAGTTTGTTGTATCTGAGGATGAGCAGAAGGTGCCAGTGTAGCTGAGCTGTAGGAGGGGAGAAAGTAGGAGATGAGGGTGGAGAAGTCACAGATCCTGTGGTCTTCTAGGCCAGGACCAAACTCCTGGATTCTCTTCTAAGTGGAATGGGAAGGGATTGGAGGATCTTAAGTAGGGAGGTGATAAGATCGATTTCCATTTTCCAAATATTATTCCGTGGAGCCTGGGTTCTAGGCAGATGAGAGTAAGGAGGTGAGTGAAGAGAGTGACCAGTCATAGCATCCCTCTTCTTCCCCAGAGGTGAGTGCAGGAGTGGGTCTGTGCCCCTGCTGGGGGCCTGAAGCCCATCCATAGGATGTTTCTGTGGAAGTTAGAAGATCAGACTCTCCCTCCTCTCTTTGGTGTTGAGCCACAACTTCTGCCACTTGAAGGAGCCAGAGAAAGTGATAAGGGGCTGAGAGAGGGCAGCGTCAAGGCCACACCTGCCTTCCCTGAGGTCCCAGGGATGCCTGGGCTCCTCCAGCTCTTCCTTTGATTCCAGAGCTTTTAGCTGAAGGAGTTCTAACAAACACATGGAGGTTAGAGATGGCCAGATGGCCAGGGAGGAGCGGAGGAAGAAAAGAGGGGGAGATCGACCTTGGCCTTGAACGTGGGTGGGATCCAGGAGGAGTGAAGCAGAGATGTGTGAGCTTTAGCCCAGCGATCTCAGGCAGTGAGGACTCTGTGATCCTGGCAAGAAGACAAGTGTGTGTTTTCTGTCCAAACATCCAAGTTACTCATTTCCCCAGATGACGCTGCAGCTGGGAGACCTGTGAACAGTCCCACAGCTAATAGCTCACAATTCTGGGTTTAAAAAAAACAGGATGGGGGCTTCCCTGGTGGCGCAGTGGTTGAGAGTCCGCCTGCCGATGCAGGGGACACGGGTTCGTGCCCTGGTCTGTGAAGATCCCACATGCCGTGGAGCAGCTGGGCCCGTGAGCCATGGCCGCTGAGCCTGCGCATCCGGAGCCTGTGCTCTGCAACGGGAGAGGCCACACCAGTGAGAGGCCCGCGTACCGCAAGAAAAAAAAAAAAAACACCAAAAAAACAGGATGATATTTAAATCAAGAAACAAGAAAACAAACAAGGGCAGCGCCTTAGTGTGTATAGCACAGGGGGTAAAGCAAAATTAATTCACAAAGATTTCCCTTAAAATATAGGGAAAGAAGGTCCTGACATTTTTCTACAAATTTTAATGGAAATTAATAAAGATGAACAAAAATATCACAAATATTGTCATTATTCTGTGTGACATCTTGTTATTTTATTGTAGTGAATGTGAAGTATTTACAAAGGATCTAGTAGCTTCTCTCTTGCCTCGACCTCCTGCTCTCCGTTTTCCTGGTAAGGGTTTTTTTTTTTTTTTTTGCGGTACGCGGGCCTCTCACTGTTGCGGCCCCGCCCATTGTGGAGCACAGGCTCCGAACGCGCAGGCTCGGCGGCCATGACTTACGGGCCCAGCCGCTCCGCGGCATATGGGATCCTCCTGGACCGGGGCACGAACTCGTGTCCCCTGCATCGGCAGAAGGACTCTCAACCACTGCGCCACCAGGGAAGCCCTCTGGTAAGGTTTTAAGTTCCCCAATCACCAGTTGTCTGAGCAGCCACAGAAGTTGCTGCCTAACCCCGTGCAGCGGGTAGAGGTTAAGTTTGGAACGACTTAACCTGCTTCGGGAAAAGGTTGATGAATCTAAATGAGAGGTGGAGGTTATATGTGGGAGGGGAGGAAACCTTCGTTCTAAAGCAGGACGTCTGGTGTCCCTTCGCAGGCATTGCTGCCATTCAAGCTGTCCTCACGTTCTCCAGCCGGGCATCATCGGCCACATGATATCCTACGGGGCTAGGGTCACCCTTTGGTGAAGTGGGAGAAATGCCCTCCCAAAGGGGCCTCTAAAAAGTGCTGCTGCTGCTGTGTGTGTGTGTGTGTGTGTGTGTGTGTGTGTGTGTGTGTGTGTGTGTGAAAGTTTAGTGCAATGGTCTTTCCAGCTTCTACTTATAGCTCCCTCTCTCCCTAGGTCAGGGCCAGGCATCGATTCGATGTCAAACACCAGCTTTTCCTCAGCCTTCACTGAGGCTTGCACTCCTCACACAGTCAAGGTTGTCTTGCCGCCTCTCTTAAGATGAGTTCTTTCCCAGGCCAGGCAACACCTCGGTCCCTCACATAAGGAGACTGTAGGTGGGCCAATCCCACCAGTTCACCTGGCATTTCTAGACACACCCACCCTCTTCCCATCCCCCACTTCCAGTGCCTATACCAAGTGGGTGCAAGGAGCAAATCTGTGTTTAAATAAGATTAGACTGGCAGCCAAGGACAGGATGATTTAGCCTGCAGCAGAATCTTCTGGAACACTTGTTAAAAATACAGACTCCCAGACCCTACCTGGATAGTGTCATTCACTAGGTCAGGGCAGGGCCTGAGAATCTGCATTTTAAACTCCTGCATGTGTCCCACCCTCACCTCCACCCCCATGATTCTGATGCATTGACTGTCAGACCTGGCTGAGAGGGAAGCAAAGCTGGAGGTCAGGAGGTCAGTGTGGAGCTTACATTGTACAGGAGAGATGCCTGAGACCCTCAGCAGAGAGGAAGGGAAGGAGACGGACGCCAGGGACATAGTGTGGAGGTAGAGGAAAGGAAGCCGGGAGGGAGCGGGGTCCGTCGCTCCCTGGTCTGGTCTGCGTCTGGTCTGTGAGAGAGCAGGATGCGGCTCTCACACGTGTAGGGAGGGGGCCTGGGCTGTGTCGCCTCCTTCTGGCTCCAGCTGGCTCTGCTCCCCTGACAGCAGCTCTCTCCCTGGGCACAAGCCAGGGCCACTCCCTGGGAAGGCTCAGGTTACAGCTGTGCCCTGGCCTCTAACTCGGCCTCTGCATGGCCTTACCCGGTCAAGTTACCAAATGCGAAGTGTGACAGATTCCTGGGGGAGGACAGAGCCTGGAAGCCATGGCTGATCCCAGAGTGTTTTCTTTTACGTCCCAAACCCACTTGGGGATAACAACGGCACCTGACACTTCCAGAACCCTCTTCTGGGGGCTTTAAAAATGCTTTGACTACGTGGGGATTGTGATCCTGGGACTTTTTTTCTTATGTACATAATGGATTGTCACATACAAGTGTCAAGGTTATTTTTCTTCATCTATTTGCTATTTAAGTGGGGGGAGCATTAATCTCATTTTATAGACATGGATCATTTCTGGATATAAATGGCTCCCTAGTTTTAGAGATTCTAACTTGAAGCTCCTCTTTTCTTTCCTTTCTTTCTTTTTTAAAAATTATTTATTTATTTATTTATTGGCTGCGTCGGGTTTTTGCTGCTGTGTGCGGGCTTTCTCTAGTTGTGGCGAGCAGGGGCTACTCTTCATGGCGGTGCCCAGGCTTCTCATTGCGGTGGATTCTCTTGTTGCAGAGTGCCAGCTCTAGGCATGCGGGCTTCAGTAGTTGTGGCACACGGGCTCAGTAGTTGTGGCTTGCAGGCTCAGTAGCTGTGGTGCACAGGCTTAGTTGCTCCGCAGCACGAAGCCCCTCTTTTCTTACAGAGCAGTCTCATTTGTGTTAAGGAGGGCCGTTCTTTGTGGGTGGTCCCCGTGGGCCTTACAGAACCATTTTACACAGGGAGCCTCACCTGAGAAGTTGCCTCCAGCTGGCTTTGTGTTTATCCAGAGCACCTGGTTCAGGCTTCCGCCCAGAACGGCAACTTCGTAAATACTGCTGATCCTCACCCTGGATCTAGACTTCACCAAGGGAAGGGGCCCTGTGCCTTTAGTCCAAAGACTTCATGGAGATAATGGGATCCCTCCACAGACGAGGTAGGAAATGGGGGCTAGGGTCAGAGGGATTATCTCAACCCCCTAGAGAAAAGTATCCTGGCAAAGTTTGTGTTGAGGCTTAACTGGGAGGCGCAATATCAAGGCATCCAGAGTGAGGGGAAAGGAAGGAAATGTAAAGCTGCACAAAATGACGCAGCCTTGAGCTTGGTCGTGCAGGATGTCTTCCAGACAGGCCAAGGGGATCCGTCCATAGATCAGAGTAGGAAGAGGAAGAAAAAGGACTTTTTATCTGCGGGCTCCTTCCTGTCTCCTGTCTTTCTCTGGTCACAAGATTCTCTCCATGGCGTGTTAATTCCTCCACAGTTCTGACTGTGTTACCTCTCTTGTAAGCAGTCACCGGGGAAGCTGGACCCCGGACCCCACGCTTCATTCATTCAGATTGGGCTTGGTGTCAGACAAGTAAAAAACATGCAGAAGCCCAGTGTTCACCCAAGGTTGTTAGCAGTAGCTGCTGAAGCCAGAGGACAGGTGGGCGAGCAGACCTGCGAGACACGTGAACCGAGTTTGGTTCGGTGATAAACAAGGAGTTAGGGATTAAAGAAAAAAGTAGGCTTCTTGTTCGTTTGTTTGTCTTTCCACTGAAACTTTGGCCCTACTAGACCTCCAAGTGCCATTTACAACTTACTCCTCTCTTGAGACTGGCATCTGCCTTTAGCAACATATGACAGTGGAAAGGAGAGTCCTGGAGAAGTTGTGGGGGAAAAAGATTCAAATGTCCTCATGTCCCAGACTACCCCACCTCATTTCTTTGCCATGCTCTACTACTTACTGTGTGACCTTGTGAAAGCCACTTAACCTCTCTGAGCTGGTATGGCAATTTCATGAGGGTCAGCATAATGCATACAACACAAGGTCCTTTAGAGAAGTCAGTGAAATAACAGATGCATAAGCACTTTGAAAACTCTGGTGAGCTCTCGAAGGCAACGGGCTCTTGTTAGCACTCCCCTCTCTTCCTGCAGCCCCACCTACCATCCCTCTTGAGACACTCTGGCTTCTTTCTCGGGCCTTCCTGGGCTTGGTTCCAGCTGCGTTTCTAGCAAGAATCTCTTCAGTTCTGGCCCCAACCCCTTTTGCTCCTCCAAGCTCATCTATCCCTTGAAAACAACCTCGCCTTGGCACTTTATGAGGGAGAATTCTGACATTCATATGAGCGATCCTACTCTTTTAGCTATAATGGTTTGCTAGGGCAACGATTTCACAATTTCACAATAAAAGGAGCTTTCTTTTCAAACAATGAGTAAGCTCTGCACAAGTACTAACAAGTCGGGAACCATAACAACTTGCATGGGAAAAGCTGGTCTGACTGTATCCCGGAGTCTCTATATTCGGGTTCAAAAGAAATGCAGGTTAGCTTGTTTGTTTCACTGCTAAGCCTTTTCTCGCTCAACACCCTTTCCTTCGCATTGTCTCATTTTAGCCTCCCAATGACCCCTATGAGGTAGGAAGGGCACCTCCATTTTTACAGTGGAGGAAGTGGAGGATAAAAAAAAACCCGAGTGATTTTTCCCAAGGTCCCAAACAGCCAGTCTGAGGTCAGATCAAATGAGAAACTGTGTCTTTTAGTTCCTGGTATTTTCTGTTGAACATTGCTGCCATCATTTTCACGTGTCCCTCTTCCTTTTATTCTTGATTTTCACAAGAACTTCTGTCTCCAGGGAAAGCGTCCTGGCTTCTAGCAGGTGCTTGTGTTCTTGGTAACACGATTTCTTTGATTCACCAAGAAAGCCAGTTGCACAACCGTGTGGCCACTAGAGACCAACCCAAGACCACACGGCCAACCTCCTCCCTTGAGCTCAGGGGAGGCCTGAACCAATGTTTCCTAGCTGGTTGAGGGAGCCTCGGGGTGCCATGACCTGCCCCAGAGTTCAGAGCTGAAGAAAGGCCCAGGGTCACCCCGAACTCAAGCTCATGTTTTTGGGCTCCCCTCGTGGGAGTCTGAGGCTTACCCTCCACCTCCATCCCCAGAGGCTTGATGGCCAGATGGGGGACCTCCAGATCTTTTATTATGCTGAATGTTGTTCTGCTGGTTTCTGTTTTTCTCAGGGGACTGTGCAAGGTGGTGGCATTCTGAGAGGGAATCTGGGGGATGGAAGTGGAGTGAGCATGGGCTGGAGAGGTAGAAAAAGAGGTTGGGAGAGGAACTTCAGAGAGGGGGCAGAGATGCTAAAGGGGATGGACTGTGGCTGAGTGGTGTGCATGTACCCTTCTTTGTTTCTCCATGAAAGCTTCAGTCAGATTTTTGTTACTAGTTGGTGCTTTTGGAGTTAATGGGGGAAGGGGTGGCAGAAGTGGGATGGGACTGGTTGGGCATGAAGAAGGGAAGCAGGGGCAGCCCAACTGTACTTAGTCACAAGCGGGTCACACATGGAGGATTTCATCACAGAAGAGGGGGTCTGTGGCTGGCCTAACTCAGGGCATCGGTTTCCAAATCTGAAGATAAGTGTTTATCAAGAATTCTTCCTTTATGCCTCTTCCAAATCATTCCTCTTTTAGCTCAAATTCAAATCCATTTCTTCTGGTTTGGCACAAGCTGAATCCTTGCCAGTGTCCTCAACTTTGGCTGACAACATCCAGAACTGTAGGGAAAGGGGTAGCTGGCAAAGGAAGAAGGCTCTGGCCAGAATCAGTGGAAACCGTGGGCCAAGCAGTTTGGGAAAATGAATTGCACTAGTACAGAGGCTAGGACTGTAGCCATAGGAAGGTGCTGCTATTGTTTTGCAGAAAAGATAGTGAACAATTTCCACTTGGTGAAACAAATTATAAGGAAATTCAGAAACACCTGGCCCTTCCAGTGGTATAAATTCCCATGTTAACGGACACCAATCTGAAGCAGCCAAAGCCATTAACCACAAGGTGGAATACTGGCATTCGTTGTTAGTCCATGTGTATCCAAAATTTGTCAAGCACGATTTAATGTCCTCAACCCTCACCTATCTCACATGTAAATCCATCTTCTTTCTTTACAGTGTGATGGCCAGAGATAAGCCCATGTCTAACTTTCTCAGCAGTGAGGCTCTTCCTTTCTTGTTAACACAGCCCCACCTTGTTAAGCTAAGGGTGTTTTGTGTAGAAACCCACCAACTGCTTGTCTCAGTCCACTCAGCTGCTATGACAAAATACCACAGACTGGGTGGCATATAAACAATAGAAATTTATTTCTCACAGTTCTCACAGTTCTGGAGGCTGGAAGCCTGAGAT
This sequence comes from Mesoplodon densirostris, assembly GCF_025265405.1. Taxonomy (NCBI): domain Eukaryota; kingdom Metazoa; phylum Chordata; class Mammalia; order Artiodactyla; family Ziphiidae; genus Mesoplodon; species Mesoplodon densirostris. The sequence continues at coordinate 156,424,112 of NC_082662.1, read as the reverse complement.
CAGGGTGCCAGCATGGTCGGGTGAGGACCCTCCTCCAGGTCAGATTTCTCTTTGTATCCTCACATGGCAGAAGGGGCTAGGTTATCTCTCTGGGGCCTCTTTTATTAAAAGGGCACTAATCCCATTATGAGGGCTTTGACCTTCCAACTTAATCACCCCCCCCCCCCCCGAAAGGCCCCACCTTCTAATACCATCACACTGGGCTTTAGGATTTAACATATCCATTTCAGGAGGGCACAAACATTCAGACCATGGCAGTGCTACAACTTGCAAACCTAACTAGTGTCTGCCCCTATGCAGGGCTCCACCTATAGAGATAACTAGAGGTTTTGCTGTGTATTTTTTTAAAATAAAGATGCAAGTATTTATCCATATTCACATATATGCCTATGTAGTATATTAACATATCAAAGACAAGGAAGGTAACCAGGTCTTAAATGACTGCATCTATTTTTAAGGACCATCGTTTTTATCAGCCATTTAGATTTCAGGGCACATATTACTTCTCATTTCATTTGACACATGAGAAAATTGTTGCAAGCTAGTTGAGCTGTAAGGTGAACTTGACTATGATAATGGGATACAGCTCAGCAAAGACAGCAAGGTCAGCTGACCGGTGTTCTGTTCTCCTCTGCATGCTGTATCTACTGACCTGGTTCAGGATCACCTTTTTGTTCTCCAAAGAGCTATTACATTAGCACCAGGGTGGCTCAGGAATGTCTTTTGTACAATTAACCAGTAAGGATGCCAACAGATGTATGTGGAATGAATGGATTCAAAGAGACTGATTAATATTTGTAATTAATCCTAGAGAGCCAACTTTGCATTAAACTATCAGCCTAAATTCCTTTTTCTAAATGGGTCTAGAAATTCTTGGGCGGGTGGGAAAAATACCTTGTATAGAAAATGTCTGTTTAAATCTCCAGTCCAGCTATGTCAGCTGTGTTGATCAGGATAGGTTAGATATGCTATAGTAACAAACAGCCCTCACATCTTAGGGTTTATGCAACAGAAGTTTATTTATGGCTCACACCATATCTGAGGTCTGAACAGTTATCCAGAGCAACTGTCCTCACATGTTGACTCAGTGTTCCATTTGATCTTAAGGCTCTTCCTTATCAATGCATGTTTCCCTGATTGCCACAGCAGAGAAAAAGCAAGGAAGAGCAAATAAATGGAGGTGACATGTGTCATATTTAATTTGCAAAAGCAAGTCCCATAGCCACACTGAACTCTGAGCAGGCAGGTGTATCAGATATTGGCTCCTGTAAAAAACAAAACAAAACAAAACAAAAAAACCCCACTGCAAACTGATGCTTTCAATAACACTGTTTATAATTTCTTGGGATTCTGTGAGTTGAATGGGCAACTCCTTTGCTGGTTTTGCCTGAGCTTACTTGTACAGCTGTACTTGGTTGGATCGGCTGGGCTGAAAAGTCCTAGATGTCCTCATTCACGTGTCTGGCATTTCGTGCTGGCTGTTAGCTGGGGTGCCTCAGGTCTTCATGTGGCTTCTCATCCTCCAGTAGACTCAGCTGACTTCCTTACATGATAGTCTCAGGACAGTGGTCCATGAGGACAAAAGCAAAAGCTGCCAGGTCTCTTGAACCCAGGCTCCAGAACTTGCACAAAACTTCTGCCACATTCTATTGGTCAAGCAAGGCCAGTAAAAGGCCAGCCCAGATTCAAGGTATGGGGAAATAGTCTCTTGGTGGAAGGAGTTGCAAATATTGTAGCCATGTGTTTGAATCTATTACAGCAGGATACATGAACATTTGATTCTTGTTATTTATGGTAGTAATGTTCTATAAAGTCATTGCAAATAGAAAATATTAAACCATTGCTCCTAGGGGAAATACAAGGTTAAGTCCCTATGAGCCTCTGGATACAACATTTTAATCAACTGATCAATAATAACGTTGTTTTATGAGAGTACCTATTCAAAGACACCTTACTTAATATATATTGTTGATTCATTAACATTAACTCATTGCCAACAGCGTTATAACTCATGCCTGAATGAAGCTTATCTAATACAATGTGTTTTCTCCATAAGGCATATCACAGCCTTCCTGTCCTTAGAACACTAGACAGCACTTCAGCATTATACTTGGGAACCATTTAAACAGTGAAATCACCAACAAAAAGCACAAAAATGTGGGGAAAAAAATCACTAAATAACCACCCCCACCAAAGGATACATGTTTATAGTATAAGAGCTGAAACAAGAAAGCTTGTTTTACCTCAGCTGGGAACATGTGCGTCAGCCAACTCAAATGTTTTACCACTCTGCTCATGTCCATGAATGAGCATGAAAGCAACATGAGTATTGATTTGTGGATTACAAATAAATTTTAGTAAGTAGGTGAGTTTGCAAATATGGAACTCACAAATAATGAGGATTATTATACATAGAAGAGGGAAACCAGATTGATGAACAGTGGTGATTCTTTACACTCATTCATGGGAAAACAGAAAAGAAATGAACATTGCTGGAGTACTTACTATGTGCTTGCCTTTTACATTTACTATGTCATTTAATATATATTATAAAACATAATTTACTATAATCTTTTAATATATTGCTGGATTCAGTTTCCTGGGTTTTTTTTTTTTTTTCCTGTGATGTCTTTGTCTGGTTTTGGTATCAAGGTACTACTGTCCTAATAGAAAGAGTTAGGAAGTGTTCCTGTCTCTTCTATATTTTGGAAGAGTTTGTGAAGGATTGGTGTTGACTTTTCTACAAACTTTTGGTAAAATTCACCAGTGAAGCCATGTGGTTCAGGGCTTTTGTGTGTGTGTGTGTGTTGGGGGGGGGATATTTAATTACCAATTCAATCTCCTGTCATAGGTCTAGTCAGATTTTCTGTTTCTTCTTGAGTCAGTTTTGATAGTATCTTCCTAGGAATTTGTCCATTCATCTAGGTTATCTAATTTGTTAGAATACAACTGTTCGTAGTATTCCCTTATTTTTATTTAATTTCTGTAAGGACATTGTAATCCCTGTCATCCCTGATTTTAATAATTTGAGCTTTCTCTCTTATTTCCTGATCAGTGTAGCTAAAGGTTTGTCAATTTTTTAATCTTTTCAAAAAACCAAATTTTTGTTTTGTTAATTTTTAAAATTTTTTTCTTCTCTATATTTTATTTATTTTCACTTTCATCTTTATTGCTTTCTTCCTTCTGCTTGTTTTGGGTTTCATTTGCTGTTTTTCAAGTTTCTTAAGGTGGAAGATTATGTATTGATTTGGGATCTTTCTTCTTTTAAAATATTTAGTTACAAATTTCCTTCTATGCATGTTCTTTGTTGTAGCCCATAAGATTTAGTATGTTGTGTTTTCATTTACATTCATGTCAGAATCTTTATTTTAATTTCCCTTGATTTTTCTTTTCTTTCTTTCTTTCCTTCTCTCTCTCTTTTTTATTTTTTCTTTAATCCATTGGTTATTTAGGAATATGTTGTGTAATTTCTACATATTTGTGAATTTCCCAAATTCCTTTCTGTTACTGGTTTATAATTTCATTCCATTGTGGTTGAAGAATTTACTCTGTATGATTTTAACCCTTTTAATATTATTGAAAGTTATTTATAGCCAAACATGTGGGCTATCCTAGAGAAAGATCCATGTGCACTTTAGAAGAATGTGTATTTTGCTGTTGTTGTGTAGAACATTCTATAGATATCTGTTAAGTCTAGTTGGTTTATACTGCTGTTCAAGTCTCCTGCTATTTTGTTGATCTTCTGTCTCATTTTTATATTTATTATTGAAAGTGAGGTTTTGAAGTTTCCAGCTATTATTGTTGAATTATCTATTTCTCCTTTCAATTCTGTCATTTTTGCTTCATGTACTTTGGGACTCTGTTGATAAGTACATATATGTTTGTAATTGTCTTATCTTTTTCATAGATTAACCCTTTTATTATTATAAAATTTTCTTCTTTTTCTCTAGCAACAATTTTGTCACATATTAGTATAACATAGTGTAATTAATTTGTGTAATGTTTTATCTGATATCAGTATAGCTACTCCAGCTCTCTTTTGGTTACTGTTTACATGGAATATCCTTTCCATTGTTTTACTTTCAACTTATTTGTGTCTAAAATGTGTCTCTTATAGAAAGCATATAGTTTTATCATGTTGGTTTATTTTTATCCATTCTGCCAATATCTGCCTTTTAATTGGAGTAAGTGTTAATTTCATTGAAGATCTTTTGTGTATGATGAGTCGATTCTCTCTTGCTGTTTTCAAGATTTTCTTTTTGCCTTGGCTTTTGACAGTTTGATTTTGATGTGTCCAGGTGTGGGTATTTTGAGTTTATATTACTTGGAGTTTGCTGAGCATCTTGAATGGGTAGATTGATGTTTTTCATCAAATTTGGGGCGTTTTCGGCCATTAGTTCTTCAAAGGTTCTTTTGCGCTTTCTCTTTTCCTTCTGAAACTCCAATTATGCATATGTTGGTACACTTAATGATGTCCCACACATGTCTTTGAGGTTCTATCCATTTTTCTTCATTCTTTTTCTTTCTGTTCCTGAGACTGGATAATTGCAATTGACCTATCTTCAAGATTGCTAATTCTTTCTTTTGCCTGCTCACATTGTCTTTTGAGCTCCCCTAGTGAATTTTCCATTTCAACATCAGAATTTCTGTTTGGTTCTTTGTATGTATGTGTATGAAATTTCTATCTCTTTATTAATATTCTGTGTTTGGTGATATATAATTCTTATACTTTAGTTCTTTAGACATGACTTCTTTTAGTTCTTTGAATATATTTAAAATAACTGATTTAAGGTCTTCATCTAGTAAATCCAATATCTGGACTTCTTCAGGGACAGTTTCTATTGATTGCTTTTTCCTGTGTATGGACTGTACTTTCTTGCTTATTTACTTGTCTGGTAATATTTTGTTGAACACTAGATATTTTAAATAATATAATGTGACAACTCTGGAAATCAGATTTTCCACCCTTCCCAGGTTTGTTTTGCTGCTGCTATTTGGTGTTTGTTTGCTTAGTGGCTTTTCTGAACTAAGTCTGTTTTCTTTGTTAGGTTGGCCACTGAAGTCTCTGCTTAATTAGCTTAGTGGTCAGCTAATGATTGCACAGAGATTTCTTTAAATGCCTAGAACTAATAAGTCTCCCAGTCTTTGCTGAGGACTCTGTGTGAATTTTGAAGCACACCTTCAATACTAAGCCAGGCAGTTGACAACTCTGTCTTAGCCTTTACTTCCTCCTTTTTCAGAGCTTCAAGGTCAGCCAGAGGTGAGACTTTAGGGCCTTCTCAGGTATTTGCTGAACATGTGCACAGCCCAACTTACGCACATGACCTTGTAGATTCCCGAGAATGTGTCAGGGTTTTTCAAAGCTCCTATAAACATTTCATTCCACAGTTTTTCCTTTTAAACTTTTTGTTTAGCTTATTGTTTGCCCCAACTGTTACCCATTGCTTTAGGCAGCTGTAAAGTTAAATAATTGCCTCTAATTGTTGTCAACAAACATATCAGAGTAAAAGGCTTTTCACACTTAGTGAGCTCCAAGGTAGGTCAAATAGAGATAGCCTTGCCAGTGGGGTTTTTCAGAAAATCACCAGACAACTCAAATAATGACCATTCTCTGAGAATGAGGTTTTAAAGGTGCTTCAATCCTATTTTGCCCGCTCCAGTGGCTGGCAGGTTTCTAGCTTTCACCACGTTTGGAAGCTTTTGGTTTTCAAGGTCACCATGGAGCTGGAGAGGGGTCATGTTAAAATGTCACAAAGTTTGCTGTTCTTACTGAGATACAGTGGTTTTTCTTGAATAAATACCTATGGATTGAATAAATAGGCTAACCAAAACACCTTTTGTTAATTTTCAGAGTTTTGGAAAAAGTTGATTCTGACCATTTTGGCAAGTTTTCTCATTGTTTTTAATGGAGAAAAGAGTTTTTGAAGGTCCTTTTTCATTCTTGTTCCTTGATAGCTGTTTTGATCCTTATTACAGCAGTTAGGATTAGGTTCATATACATGTGACAAAAAAACCTGAGTTAACAGTGGCTTAAATACACAGGCTGTATTCTCTCAAATTAAAATTTAAAAATAAGTTCAAACTGTTCAGGGACAGCAGCTTCTTTCAGCTTTCAACTCTGCCAGCCCTAGAATATGGCCCTCATTTTCTTTTCTTTTCTTTTTTTTTTTTTACTATACATAATCTAGGTATATTATGTATAGAATACCTACAGGTGCACATACGTAAACACACATACATTGTTAGGGTTAAGCTTCGGGTTAGGGTTTTTGTGTCTCGAAGGCTTGCATTGTGCGACTTCTCGGTATGTTTTCCAGATGATCCCCCATCTCAGTTACATCGTTTGCAAATCAGTGCTCTCTCACATTCGCTCCACTGCCTTTTCGTCATGCGGATACTTTGCCTGTGCCGTTGAAAACCCTTTTCAGTCGCCTGGAGCCCCAACTGGCTTTATTGTGCTTCTGTTTTCCTTGCCTGAGGAGACCGAGCCACAGACATGTTTCTAAGACTGAGGTCCAAGAACATACTGCCTATGGGTTTCTTCTAGGCCTGGCCTGGCTTTAGGTTTTACATTGCAGTAGTCTATTTAGTGTCAGGTTCTTGTTGTAGGTGGTATGAGAAAGGAATCCAGTGTGATGCTTGTGCATGGAGCAATCCAGTTTCCCCAGCACCATTCATTGCACAAGCTATCTTGTCCCCATGGGACCTTCTCACCTCCTTTGTCAGAGATGAATTGACCATACAAGTGTGGCTTTCTCTCTGGGCTCTCTATTCTCTTCCTTGGATCTATGTGGATGTCTTGTGTGCCAATACCATGCTGTCTTGATGATGGTAGGTTTGCAGTCTAGTTGGAAATCAGGCAGCGTGGGACGTCTGAAGTCTGTGCTTCTTTCTGAAGAGCATATGGACACTCTCTAGGTTCTTTTGTGTTTCCAGACACATTTCGGAATTCTTGGTTATACTTATCTGAGAAAGTCTGTGGGTATTTTGAGAGGAATGGCGTCCACTCTATGGATTGCCTCAGGGGCATGGAATCATTTGCACAAGACGGACTCTTCTGACCTATGAGCATCACCTATCTTTCCATGTTGGGTGTGTGTCGTCTTCATTTTCTTTCATCGATATGTCTCTCATCCCATTTTCTGAGTTTTGGGTCTTGTAGGTCGTGGGTTAGAAGGACTCCTAGGTATTTTCTTTGTGTTGTTACCATCATTGTCCACGGGGTTGTCTTCCTCCTTTCTCATTCGGGTAGTTTGTTGTGAGTGTACAGAATGGCAACCGATTTCTGTAGCATCGATGAAGTTTGTACCCTGCAATTGAACTGAGTTTCCTGAGTTTTGTTTTGTTTTGTTTTCTTTTCTTTTGGTGGGGGGTTGCCTTCAGCATTTTCTGTGTAGAGAATCGGGTCAACTGGAATCTTTCCTCTTCCATCTGATACTCTTCTTTCTTCTTTACATGCCATTATTATGGCGAGGACTTTCTCCGCATTTGTGCTCCGCCTTGGTGGGCTCCGGGTCCTCCAGCTGACTAGGGGGGAAGCTTGGTATGGTGCTCCAGGTCAGAGCTGGCAGTGCTGAGCTCTTTTCATAGCCCAGGATTGGGCCCCATGGACCTCTGGGCCCTGGTTCTGGACAACCCTCCATTAGCCCTCATTTTCATGGTCTAAGAAAACTGCTTAGCTCCAGCAATCATATCTGCATTCCAGGAGATAAGAAGAAGGAAGAGATGAAGAAGAGCACACGCCCTTCCTTTAAGTATGCTTCCCAGAAATTGCACATGATATTTTAGAAGGTAGTCACATAGCCACACCTAGCTACATGGGAGGTTGAAAAATATGGTCTCTATTTAGAAGGCCATGTGTGCAGCTAAAAACCAAGAGTTTATTACCAAGGAAGGAGGGAAACTAGCTGTGACATGTATTTGACAGGTAAAGAAACTAAGGTTTAAAGAAGTTCAGCAATTTATTCAAGGACACCCAGGCAGTATGTAGTGGTGCTAGGATCAAATCAGGTGGTCTGATCCTAAAGCCTGTACTTTTTTTTTATGTTTATAGAGCACATTTTATTTTATATAATTGAATCCCATTGATATAATAACAATGCATTGCTGTTCTTTTCTGGGTGAAATATACAAAATTCACAAAATTTCTCTCCCCTTGGTGCATATCATACTTTTTTTTTCTGGTTTTTAAAAAAATTTTTTTTAACTTTTTATTTTATATTGGATCATAGTTGATTAACAATATTGTGTTAGTTTCCAGTGTACAACAAAGTGATTCAGTTATACATATACATGTATCTATTCTTTTTCAAATTCTCTTCCCATTTAGGTAGTTACATAATATTGAGCAGAGTTCCCTGTGCTGTACAATAGGTCCTTGTTGGTTATCCATTTTAAATATAGCAGTGTGTACATGTCAGTCCCAAACCTCCTAACTATCCCTTCCCCCCACCCTTCCCCCAGAAACCATAAGTTCGTTCTCTAAGTCTGTGAGTCTGTTTCTGTATTGTAAATAAGTTCATTTCTATAATTTTTTTTAGATTCCCCACATAAGCAATATCATACGATATTTGTCTTTCTCTGTCTGACTTACTTCACTCAGTATGACAATCTCTATGTTCATCAGCGTTGCTGCAAATGGCATTATTTCATTCTTTTTAATGGCTGAGTAATATTCAATTATATATATGTACCACATCTTCCTAAAGCCAGCCTGTACTTTTAACTGTTTTGCCATACAGATTCAGAGAAGTTAAATAACTTGATGAGGTCACAGAATTGGCAAGTGCAGATCTGTCTGGCCCCCAAACTCATCTTTTTTCCATATTTACCCCAAGCCATCTATTTTACTCTGGTGGGCCATCAGGAGAGTGAAAAATATAAACCTCACTGTTCAACCTGAAAATTCCTGATAGAGGTTTATTAAGATATCTAAATAAAGTATATCAAGTGTCTTTTAAACACAGGACAACCATGAGCACTTGAAGGACAGCAAATGAACCAAGATGACAGATAATCAGAACTAGAGCTATTAAGAAACATATGCTGTAGAACCTGCTTGCTTTCTGAAGTGGGAATAAAGAACAAATAAGGTACAGGTTGTGAAATGCTATTAAGAAATCAGTATTGAAGTTTGCAATCTTGAACAGAATGCTAAGTACTAAGTTTATTTTGTTTTTCTCACTAATCTTCTAGATTCCTAGCCCCACTCTAACCAGTCAGTAGGTTATTATCAGTCCCTTCCACTCACATCTGGCTCTGGGATGGGGTGAGGCCCAGAGTAAGCCCAGGTCTTAAGGTTCCACTGAGCTCACCCAAGGTCTAAGAGAACAGACTCCAGTGCCTGCCTTGACTCACCCCGTTTCTTTTCTTTCTTTTTCAACTCTTTCTTCACTGTGGATTATCCTAAAGCTGAGTTAATTGAGGCCTGAATAAGGAAGGTCATATTATAATTGTAAATTCAGGACAAGTTTTCAATTCAACCCGAGCTCCTTTTCATGTTGCTCACAGAGAATACACTCATGGAGAGGGTATCAATGGAATTGCAGTTTGATAAACAAACAGAAACACAATTTAAGCTGTGGTGACTAATACACAGCCACCCAAAGATAATCCACTGTGTTTTGAATCCATCACATACACACACACACACACACACACACACACACACACACACACACACGGAGAAAAGATTGGGTTCCAGCAGCTGGAGTAATTTTAGCTCTATCTAATGGTGTATGTTTGAATTACTGAAGTTAGAAAACTCATGGTTGGAACTTGGGCCCCATTGGGAGCTGCCATCTGTCCCCCTCCTTTGCTTCTGGAAGCTTCCTCACTGGCATGCAGCAGATCCCTATTTCTAAGAGCTCCCTCTTCACCCTGCTCTGGAACCCCAAAAATAACCTCTGCTGATACCTTCCCTTGACACACACACACAGACACACACACACAGACACACACACACACACACACGTGCAGGAATAACCCCAGCCTCTGCTTTTGTCCTCCATTTTGAACTTTTTCCAGGCTTTGGCACCTCCTCACTGGTCTTTCTATAGCTGCACATCTGAATTCTTTCTGTCTACAGCAAGGTTAACAGATGCCTATTGTGAGAATACCAGATTGCATTTTAATTTTAAAAATTTAATTGAACACTTTATTTTGAGGTAGATTCACATGCTGTGGTAACAAATAATACAGGTAGATACCATGAGCTCTTTGCCCAGTTTTCCCCAGTAGTAATATCTTGCAAAACTATGGTACAATATCAGAGCCAGGATATTGACATTGGTCTAATCCCCAGATCTTATTCATGTTTCCTTCATCGTGTGTGTGTGTGTGTGTGTGTGTGTGTGTGTGTGTGTGTGAGTGAGTTCTTTGCTATTTTATCACACGTGGAGGTTTGTTTATCAATCACTATCTCTTGTGTTGCCCCCCACATCTAACCCCCCACATCTTCTTCTTGCTCCCTCCTCCACCCCCCAGCCCTAACCCCTGGCAACCTGTTCTCTATTGCTATATTTTTGTTGTTTTAAGAATGTTATATAAATGAACCATAACCTATGTAACCTTTTGGGACTGGCTTTTTTGACTCAGCCTAATTCCCTTGAGATCCATCCAAATTTTTGCATATATTAATAAGTTGTTCCTTTTTATGCTGGGTTGTATTCCAAGGTATGGATGTACCATGGTTAATTTAACCATTTACCCACTGAAGGACATCTGGGTTGTTTTCAGTTTGAAGCTATTATGAATAAAGCTGCTATGAATGCTCATATACAGGTTTTTCTGTAAAGATAAAACATAAGTTTTTATTCTCTGGGATAATTGCCCAAGAGTGCAGTTGCTGGTTCATGTGGTAGTTGCATGTTTAGTTTTGTAAGAAACTACCAAAATGTTCTCCACCAGCAATGTATGAGTGATTCAGTTTCTGTACATCTTGGCCAGCAGTTGATATTGTCACTACAGTACTTCTTATATTAGTCATTCTGATGGGTGTGTAGTGAAATCTCATTGTGATAATTTAAGTTTTTAAATCTATCTTTATATTTCAACTTTTAATTGTAAACTGATTTGTGCAGCTTTCATGTATTGTTTTTTTCCTAATACATTTTTATTTTTTTCCTAATACATTATTTTATTTTCTTCTTTTTTTTAATTGAACTATAGTTGCTGTACAGTATTATATAAGTTACAGGTATACAATACAATGATTTGCAATTTTTAAAGGTTATACTCCATTTATAGTTATAGAATATTGGCTATATTCCGTGTTGTACAGTATATCCTTGTAGCTTATTTATTTTATACATAGTAGTTTGTACCTCTTAATCCCCTACCCCTACCTTGCCCCTCCCCACTTCCTTCTCCCCACTGGTAACCACTAGTTTGTTCTCTGTATCTGTGAGTCTGCTTCTTTTTTGTTATATTCACTAGTTTGTTGTAGTTTTTTAGATTCCACATATAAGTGATGTCATACTGTATTTGTCTTTCTCTGTCTTGTGTATTATTTGTCAGAAGCTTCTTTACTATTTTTTTTTTTTTTTTTTTTTTTTTTTTTTTTTGCGGTATGCGGGCCTCTCACTGTTGTGGCCTCCCCCGTTGCGGAGCACAGGCTCCGGACGCGCAGGCTCCGGACGCGCAGGCCCAGCGGCCATGGCTCACGGGCCCAGCCGCTCCGCGGCATATGGGATCCTCCCAGACCGGGGCACGAACCCGTATCCCCTGCATCGGCAGGCGGACTCTCAACCACTTGCGCCACCAGGGAGGCCCCAGCTTCTTTACTATTAAACAACTGTGTGGAGTGTTGGAAAAATTCAAATTTTCCACCAAATTTCTACTAGTATTCACGTAATTCCATTTCACTTGTCAATCCACACTTTTTTTACAATATGCTTAGAATTCTATCACTGTCTGCTTTTGATAGATGACTTGATGCACAATGTTGAAAAATCTTCAGTAATTGTCAACTCAAAAGTTAACGCGACATATACTGCATGAATAATGTAGTTAATGGGCTATTCTCACCTTCATGGGCCTATTATAAAGGGAATTGCTTTGTCCAAGTACCAATTATGTTTCTATATTCATAAAATATTTTTCTAATCAAAAAATTAAACTATGAAAAATAGACATCTGACTATATCTCTTCCAGACCTTCCAGAATGAGAATTCATTCAGCCTCCCTGCCCAGTTCTGATCTGTGAGCTTCCACCTCGATTCCTCAGTTCCATGTAGCCCAGGTCCCACCCCAGCTTTCCGGCCATCATACTCGCCCCTGGGGAAAAATGAAAGGTAAGAGGGGAAACTCCGTGTCCAAGTTTTTATTTGTCTGGGAGGAAAATCGATGTTTTTAGCAGACAACTTGAATGTTCACTTTGAAAAAAATAGAGACCCAGTTGCTTGGATACAGCCAGAAATGCATATCATTGAATCTACAGAAGACCTGTAGTCATTTTTGTCCTTATTTCAGTGTCTAATGTGTTAAGGGGGAAAATGAGACAGCAGCTCCAGCAAATAACTCACACCTGCTTGGGTTTTCTCTGTTGGTCCTCTGGGTGTGTGTATGCATCACACACCCACACATAAGTGTGTAATGAATGGCTTAATATAAAACCCTGCAACAAACATCAATTCTGTAGATTACCAGGGAGGCCTAATTGGGTTCACTAGCAAAGCAACTTCTATAAAGACTATATATAGTAGGCACATGCCTCCGTAGGCAGTGCAGCTATTTATTTTTTTAATAGGGGATTCTCATGTTACAAGGGCATCACAGATTACTGAATAATTTATTTAATGGTAGATTATATGGGCTTCACTGTTTGCCAATGAGCTCATACCCAAATGTCTAAAGGAGATAAGGTGAGCAAAAGCTAGAGCTCAGGCTTGGGTGAGCTGTTTTTTTTTTTTTTTTTTTTTAAGATATGCATAACTGTTAGAGCTATATATACGTATTTTACTTAATAATATCTCAGCTGCATTGTCATATACATAATCGAGGCACCACTTCATTACTGACATTTAGCTAACTTGTAGCAATGCATACAACACGTGGCACTGAGAGATACAGAATAGAATAATAAATGACCTTGTCTGTAGTTGGTGATTTTAACAAAGGACTGTGATATATAAGGGTATGTTTGTTCTCTATGAAAATATAGGGAAACAGAGGGAGCAAAATTCAATGAAAGGATGTTAGATTTGGAAAATGGAGACAAGAAAAATAGATCTGGATAGGTATCTTTCTGTGAACCTCTATTGTTATCTTTTCAATGATTTGAAATACAAAAAACAATCACTTCCAAGCTTATAGAACTTAAGACATTTTGCCTTGAACTGTATATAGTCCTCAGGGAAGCAGAGGTACCTGGAACATGGACATACTTTTATGTCAAGCAAAATTTTGATGAAGATAAAAAATTTATTTAAAAAAATTTTAAATTTGACAATAAAGATGGCAAAAGATTTGAACAGGCTCATCACGTAGAAGGAAATTCACATTGCCAATAACTGCGGCAAGAGGTGCCTTATTTTTTTTTAATAATCAGGGAAATGCAGATTAAACCCATAATGAGATATCCCTATACACCCACCTGACAGTAAAATTTTAAAGTTTGACAATAATAAGCGCTAATGGGGACAGAGAATAATGGGATCTACCGATAGTGGAACTTTCGATTGAAGCAACGATTTTGGAAAATAGTCACCATTGTCTACTGAGGTTGAAGATTCACACAACCTGTTTACAAGTGAAGAAATGCACTGTGGGAAAATGCCCTGGAGGTAGATGTATATATGGATCCTGTGCACCAGAGTATATACAAGAATGTCTAGAGGAACATTGTTCCTAATAGCCCCAACCTGGAGACCACCCAAATGTCTGCCCAACATAGAAAAGATACGTGAGAACTAGAGCCACTTGCAATAGCAGGGATGAATTTCACAGACAGAATGTTGAGCAAAAGAAGCAAGACACATTTGGTAGAAAGCTCATAAACAAACAGGCAAAACTCAGTCTGTTGTTGAGGGATGCATAGAGAGAGGGTAAAACTATAAAGAAAAGCAAGGAAATCATTATAAGAAAGGTTAGGATGGTGGTTACTTTTAGAGGAAAGGAAGGATTGTGATAGCAAAGAATACTCGGGACTTCTGGGCACTGGAAATGTCGTATTTCTTGACCTGGCTGTGGTTTCATGGGTTTTCACTTTACAGTTATTCACTAAACTGGATATTAATTTTTAATGCACTTTTGTGTGTGTATGTTATACTTCACACACACCTGCACACACGTACACAAACTATTAAATACTAAAAGATTGAGATTTGAAAAAAGAAACTCCCTAGTTAAATTTAGTTCCTTTTAAAAATAAACATGTTCAGTTGAATGAACATTTAAAACAATAAGCGAAATCATATGTGTAGTTTCACATGAGAATTCTACAATGTAGTGCTGGGAAGACAGCCCGAGGAGAGGAAGAGCCCTTTTCCAGCAATCCCTGACCCTCAGCAGCCGTTTCCCTGGGCAGTTCTTTGGGCCTCGATCCTCATCTGTAAAGAGGATCAGACCCAATTAGAACTCCTCAACAGTCTCTGGTGTATTCTTGGGAGTTCTCTGTGGGAACTTTAATTTTTTTTAAATAAGAAATTCTTACCGTTTTGATGAGAATCTAAAGAACATGCACATCATCTGGGTCCTCTGTGTGTCCACTTTAGAGCTGACAGTGCCAGGATCACTCTGTGATTATGATTACGTTGGGGTCCTGATGTGATGTTTCAATTGTCTCAGGCCACTAAGGTGAAAGCATAGGGGACGCTCAAGAGTAGAGTCTGCGTTTGCCAAGTGACCTCACGGAAGGATCACAACCAGCGTTTTCACAGGAGTTTGAAGAGACCATGTTGTATGAGATGTGAGTTAGGGGACAATGCCTAAACCCAAAAGTGACTCGGTACCCAGTGACAAAGTGAGGGGCAATTTACTCCGCAAAATCACGCCATCTGTCTTGTTAAAGTAATGCTGTTAACTTAAGATTTATTGGTCTGCCGTCTGGTTGTCAAAATCGTGACGCTCTTTTGATTTTATAGTTGTAGAAGTTACAAGCCTGTGGGATGCATGCCCAGTTTCATGCTTGTACATATGTAACTAACGATCTTATAACAGTAATTTACATCAACACTGGAAATCCTCAAACATTTTTTTTCTTGAGAAACACATGTCGTTGGAATTCGAGCCACGCTGAACCCCGTGACCTTCACTGACCCTCCTGTGATTCTGTTTCCATTTTGGAAGTCAAGCCCTTTCCAAAGCAAGTGGGAGGGTGTGTCCCTGGTGCAGCCTGGAAGCCCAACACCCTCATCTCTAGTCGTGACTCTCTACTGCAGGTGATTTTGCTTCCAGGGGACATTTGACAATGTCAGGAGACCTTTTTGGTTGTCACAGCTAGAGGCAGGTCCTAGTCAGCAGAGGCCAGGGATGCTGCTAAACATCCTACAAAGCACAGGACAGCCCTCCATAACAAAGAACTCTCCAGGCCATAATGCCAGTGGTGCCCAGGGTGAGAACCCCTGGTTCTGCTCCCTAGAGCTTTTACTGCTCTGTGTTTGTTCCCAGTTTATCAGGATAAGGCAGTAGTTTTCTTTTATAACTTACCTTTCCTGGCAACTGTTTCCTTCCACACAGGAGAAGAAGATAAGCAAGCAAAACAGTGCCTCAGGTGTGAGGTCAGTTGCATGACTGGCTTGATTTAAGAGTGGAGGTTTGGAGGGGGTCAGCCTTTTTACTGTTGTTGAGGCAACCTTACTCCTGGTCCTTTTCTTTCGGGTCCTGGTCCACCACCTACATAGAGTGATCTTGCTTTGCAGGGACCTGATCCCTGATGTTTATAGCTGGTCTCTAGAGGGACTGTGCTCCAAAGTGATTCCCAGAGGAGCCAACATCTCTTCCAGAATAAACCACTGGAAATAATATTTGAGAGCTTCCAACAGATCTGAGGAATCTGGATCAATCTCCAAGATTGATCTCAGGGTCCCAGTAGTTGTGTTTGTCTACATGCCTGTAACGGCTGCTGGGGGACGTATGCCCCGTGGCTATCTATCCCTGCATAATTCTTATATTTGTTCGTACAGAATCTTCTGGCTGTTCCTGGGTCTTATCTCACCTCACCCCTCAAATATTTAAATCCTTGGGAATAGAGACTTCTGTGTCTTTTGCGGTCACTGGTGCACCCCCCAGCATGCTCAGCACGGTGGCTGGCTCTGTGGTGGTCACACTGTCAGCAAGCTAGGGAAAAAGACCATGTTTTTATTTTATTTTTTTAGATGTTGGGGGTAGGAGTTTATTAATTAATTAATTTATTTTTGCTGTGTTGCGTCTTCATTTCTGTGCAAGGGCTTTCTCTAGTTGTGGCAAGCGGGGGCTACTCTTCATCGCGGTGTGCGGGCCTCTCACTATGGCGGCCTCTCTTGTTGCGGAGCACAGGCTCCAGACGCGCAGGCTCAGTAGTTGTGGCTCATGGGCCCAGTTGCTCCGCGGCATGTGGGATCCTCCCAGACCAGGTCTCGAACCCGTGTCCCCTGCATTAGCATGCAGATTCTCAACCACTGCGCCACCAGGGAAGCCCCAAGACCATGTTTTTAAAAAACAGGCCAGCTGGGATTATGGGTGACGGATTCCTGAACACTGTGCCCATCCTCTTCAGTCCCTCTTCTTGTCCATCTGTTGTTCTGGTGACCAGTGTCCAGTCACAACCAGCCTCTTAATTTTGAAAGCATTCAAATCTACAGCTTTCTCCTGACAAGGGAACAGCCCTTGGTCTCCGGAACCAAACAAGTGGATGTGCTGTCACTCACCGGGCCTGGCAGGCTGCCCAAAGTAGAGATGGGCAGGGCTTCTGAGCACTCCTCCGCCTCTACCCTGTCTGGCCTCCTCCCCAGCGCACTCCCCCAGGGTCACAGAGACCACTGTGGACAGGACTTCATCCAGCCCTGACAACCTCTGATGTAAAGCAGCTGACTGGATGCCTCACATCCTGCCTAAAACCACCACCCTTTCCTCCCCACCCCCATCCCTTTTTAAAAAGAAAAAACAATTCCTCTGTCTAATGTGTAGTCTTTCAACAATACAGTGGAGGCACCATGCCTTTAGCAAAACATGGATACTCCTGTGGTGTGGCAAACAAGGCCCTTGTTTCCTGGCTGGTACTTTAGGGGTCTGCTCAGATACCACAGCTGAGAGGAGGCCAGAGTTGCCAGGGGTCACTGACGAAACCGAGGGGCTCAGACATCTCCACTTGGCACACAGCCCGCAGACCTCCTCTCCCCATGGGCTCTTTGGTTGACACCCCTCCCCCTCCTCCAGGTGCCCTCCTCCTGGGTCCTGCACAGCTGGACCCACACCTGCATGGCTCAAGGTGGCTCACTGCAAAAGAAATGCAAACCATAGTTAAGGAAAGAAACAAAACTGAAGGCCAGAGAAGCTGAGCACTGGGGGTAAGGGAAAGAGGCTGGACCGCAGAAAGGAAGGCCCGTCATGGAGTCAGAGGTCAGAAGAGTGACGAGCACAGCAAGTAATGTTGTAGGAGACAGGTTAGTGGCAAGGGGTCAGGTAAAGTCCATGAGCAATGCCAGGCTGAGGCCTCCTCTCTCGTGGGATCTTGACGTTTTAGGTTTGGAGTAGAGTGAAAAGAGGGAAGGACGTGATGGCATAGGGATGACTAGGCAAGACTCGACAATCCTTCTGTCCATTTCAGCCAGATTTTAAATCTATTATGTCCAGACTTGGGGGAAAGGGAAGGAGTGGTTGTGATTTTCCCCTGACTTTACCCCAACACAGTGATGACCCAGAGCCCAGTGTATGACTCTCAAAGGGCAAGCCAGACTCCGTCGTAGCCAAAGCATAGCAAGCCCCCAGCTCAGTGGTGGAGAAGAGCTAAATGTGGTCCCTCCACCTGGTGTGAGCCAGAACCTAATTTTAGCCTCCCATGAGCATATGCAAAGTGGGCCACCAGCTGCCCTGTCAGCCTCACCCAGGGCCACTTCTGTTCTACATCCTGCACCTGTGGGGATGTGCATGTCTCAGTGCTCACCGGCCAGTTCTGAGGCTGAGAACATCCTAGACTCACCCAGGCCTTCTTATTCCCTGGGCAACAGCCAGCTCCTTCCTCCCCTCCCACCCCAGAAGCAAAACCACACTTCCTGCACTTCTGTCCTGGCAGCTGGACCCCATGGGGGTAGGGGCCTCATGGAGGAGGTCTGTGCCCTGAGTTATAAGCAGGGAGAAGGATGGTGAGCCCACTTGCCTCTGTGAGATGGGATACGATCAGGTCAAGAACCCAAGGTTCAGTGTGCAGAGCATCCCGGCTCTTATTTTCCCCTTCCTCTGGCTGCTGGCATTTTGTTCTTGTCATGGTTGATTAGCTCCCTACGTAGAGCTTAGACAGAGAAAATGAAAGGAGAAAAATGGAGAAATGAAAAGCTCTGGTAAAAGGTCTGGTGGGGAAGGAATTTAAAACCAATTAACCAATTGAGATGTCAATTATCCCATCCACTCCCTGATACCTTTGTGGTGTGAGGAGTTAAATGTTGGGTGTAGGCACAAAACACATTTTACACTCATTCACCGGATGAGTTCTCTGGTCTTCAGCTTGAAAGCTGGTGAGCTCAAGGTCAGGATGGTCTGCTGGGACCCAGGCCACCAGGTGACACCACACTCACAGCCAGCCTGCAGGCTGAATGGCAGGAAGCCCCACCTGTGTAGACGGCTGGGGTCGTAGCTGCTGGGAGTATGTGTGATGTCTCATTGGCACCACGGAAAGACACACACAGGGATGGGCTGTGGGAGGAGACAGAGTGGAAGAGGCAAAGAAATGTCTCTTCCTCCGTCATCCTCTGGGAGAACGCCAAAGTCCTGAAACCTGGCCCTGAGGGATGACCACATATTAGAGGACCATCAAGGAACAGATCTGAGTAGTGGGAAGAGGCCAAAAACTGAAGGCCTCAAGGGCCCCTCTGGCAAGAAGAGCAGATCTTGCTGCCAGGACTCTCAGGCCTAGAATTCTCTGCTAGTGGCCTCACTTCTTTCACCTTTTTTTTTTTTTTTTTTTTTAAGAAGATGTTGGGGGTAGGAGTTTTTAATTAATTTATTTATTTTTGCTGTGTTGCATCTTCGTTTCTGTGTGAGGGCTTTCTCTAGTTGTGGCAAGCAGGGTCCACTCTTCATCGCGGTGCGCAGGCCTCTCACTATGACGGCCTCTCTTGTTGCGGAGCACAGGCTCCAGACACGCAGGCTCAGCGGCCATGGTTCACGGGCCCAGCCGCTCCGCAGCATGTGGGATCTTCCTGGACCAGGGCTCGAACCCGTATGCCCTACATCAGCAGGCAGATTCTCAACCACTGCGCCACCAGGGAAGCCCCTTTTCACCTTATTTATCCTTCCTCTTCACTGGACTATGTCACTCAAAAGTAAATGTGATGCTTAGGGAAATAAGTAAGACAGAGACAGACAAATACTGTATGTTATCACTTACACGTGGAGTCTAGAAAATATGACAGACTAGTGAATATGACAAAAAAGCAGACTCACAGATACAGGGAACAAACTAGTGGTTACCAGTGGGGAGAGGGAAGGGGGGAGGGGCAAGATTGAGGTAGGGGATTAAGAGTTACAAACTATTATGTATAAAATAAGCTACAAGGATATACCATACAATGCTGGGAATATAGCCAATATTCTAGAATAACTGTAAGTCAAGTATAAACTTTAAAAAATATGAATTGCTATATTGTACACCTGTAACATAATGTTGTACATCAACTATACATCAATAAAGAAAAGAAAGAAAAATTTAAAAAAAAATAAAATGAGGTGCCAAGATTTTACTAATAAAGAAGAAAAAAAGAAAATGCAAAGATGGGCTATGCAGTTCCAGAAAGAGTCTCTGTGGCTCCACTAAAGTCAAGTGGGCTGTGAAACTATAGGAAATGTCAAAACAGGTGCCAAAGGAGGAAGTAAATCTCTTCTGAGTAGCTGCTAAATTAAACTCTATTCATCTATGGGATGTGGGGTAGAATTATCTCCCCCATTTGAAATCCAGTTTCTACCCTGCCCGTAATGGGCCATCCAAGCCACTGGCGCTTTAGGAGAACCAGCTTGCTCTCTCTTAAGGGGTTGGCCTGAAATCATTCTACCAATAGAATTCACACCACTGGCTGAGATCCTCCCCAGAAAACAAAGTCTCTCCAATTTAATATACCTTTGATATTTAGCTGGTGACTATCTGGGAACGTGGAGTTACAACTCAGGTCACCCACCTTGAGTACCACACAATAAGAAGGAGAGCCCTAGCCGTGTGGGCAGCTGGGGAGCAGCCGAGAACAGCATGGGCACCATCATTCACTAAACCACCCTCCAAACCAAGCCCACAATTTAAGTCAGCCCGTGACTGAGGAGTTGACATGGTCCCCTCTGATGAACCCCACCGATAAGCCACTGTTCGCACCACCACCACCCTCCTTCCTGCAATCTCTGGCTTTGCTGGTGGGAGGGCCTGGAGTGGGTGTGTTATCACCACTGCAGACTGCCTTTCGCCACATGCAGCGCTGCCACAGACAGTACTAAGCAATGGAAGAACCGCCAGACACAACGGTTTCTCTAGCACAAGTCAGAGAAGAGACTCGGCGTTTTTGCTTTGTATGGACCTGGGGTACGCTTAGAGGGGGAGAGGAGACGGCCTGGTTGTTCCCTGCTAAAAGGGATTTCCCAGAAAGTCATAAATCTGAGCGACAAAATCAGCTGGCACTCATGGAGCACCTGCTATGGAAGACTGCAGAAGAGAGCTCCTGAGGGCAGCAGGTTTCGGTTTCCTGGTGTGGGGACTGAGGCACAGAAGTGGGTCTGTCTGTCTGTCTGTCAGAGAAAAGTGAAGAGGGCAATCCAAGAATAACAGCATGGAGGGGAGGAAAACCTAAGAAATATGCCTTTGAAATGACTGTTTCTCTTTGGAAACCATAAAAGTGAGTAAATCACATTGTTTGGGTCCCAAGTGGTGTGGCTTCATCCCCTATCCAAGGAATGTGGACCACTCATGGGCCATGCATGTGTGAAGTCAAGGAAAGGAAAATGTCACACTTCTATGGTATTTTACAGCTGCTTTTACCCATGTGGTTGTACCTGATGCTCACAGCAACCTCTGAAGTGGACAAGAATTACTATCTTCATTTCACAGATGAAAAAAATGGAGTCTAAGAGAGATTAATTGACTTCTTTTTTTTTTTTTTTTTTTTTTTTTGCGGTATGCGGGCCTCTCACTGTTGTGGCCTCTCCCGTTGCGGAGCACAGGCTCCGGACGCGCAGGCCCAGCGGCCATGGCTCACGGGCCCAGCCGCTCCGCGGCATATGGGATCCTCCCAGATCGGGGCACGAACCCGTATCCCCTGCATCGGCAGGCGGACTCTCAACCACTGCGCCACCAGGGAGGCCCCTAATTGACTTCTTGAAAGCCACACTCTTTCTACATGGCAGAGCCTGGGTTAGAACCTGTGTGTTCTAACTTTAAATTCAGGGGTCTTGCAGCTATAGCAGTGGTTTTTAAACTGTGTACCCAACAGAGCATTCTGGGACAGGAAGGGGATCCTGGCATCCCCAGTCCCCACTCTGATGGGAGCAGCTCCAATTTTGTTTGCTTTATCTGTTGGTGTTCCATTCAAAATTTTGTGTGTAAAAAGGGGGTTTGATATAGGTTGGAAATTCACTGCACTCTGCCATGATCCTTCCAGTGGGGTCTCAGCCTCAGGACAAGGAGTCCACGTGGAACAAATACAAGGAACCGAGGGATGAAGATAGCGGCTCCAGAGGCAAACGCCCCACATGCACATGCTCGGCACTTTAGGTCTTAGGGAGGGAGAGAGAGAGCTGAAGCCTGTCAACTGGGGAAGTACTTCCTAGCTGCACATCATGGGGTGCTGCCTGGTCAGCTTTGTGGGTCTTGTCCAGACAAATCTAAAGCCCTCAGCAGACTCTGAGCCACAGACTGTCCAAGCTTAATCAGCTATTGCAGCCTCATGCCTGGTAAGCAATGCTTCTGGGCTCCTCCATGCCCAGCCTCCAGTGAAATGCATGCTTATCCCGAGGGTTGCTGGGGAATCACCTAGTCAGAGGGTGAGGCCACTCAGGGTGTCTGAACCCTAAGACCTCCCAACAGTTTGCCTTTTTCTCCGAGCTCTTCTTTCATACGACTGTCTGCTCTCTCACTGCTGTTCTGATCTTTCCAGGAACACTGCATTATTACACCTGCTGCTTTCAGCTTCTCTAAACAGGATCTGTTTAGAAACAGCCTCCTACTTCTCCCCAGCGTCCCACTTGGCAAATATTCTGGCTTACCAAGGGCCTTCTGGAGCTGTGTAGAGTTGGGCAAATCATTTAAGGTTGGGTTTCGACCCTTTAACCTGGCCTATAAAACGCCTCCTGCAAGATTTGCCTAAGGCCTGACTGCTGTCATCATGGTTGATGGACCTAAATACATCCATTTGTTCAGGTTTTACAAAGCCCTTACAGCTTGCTTTTGTCATTTGTTTTCACATCTCTCTCCTGAAACTACATGTGACAGAAAGAAATCAGACAGACCTGGATTAGAATTCCAGCTTTGGACTTACTAACTGTAGAATCTTGGACTAGCTACTCAACTCTTCTGACCTTCCTTTTCCTCATTTATATAAAGGAGATAATACCGCTGCACAGGGTTGTTGTTTTGTTTTTTTAAATGAAGACTAAATGAGATAAAGGATCCTCTACAGTGTTCGGCACAGGGTCAGATTTAAATAGATGTTAGTGTCTCCTTCCTCCTTAAGGATAAAACCCAAAATTTATCCACGTTTCCCCCAAATCTAGCACAATGACTGGCACATAATATACACTCAGTAAGTGTTTGTTGACGTTGTGAATGAATGAGGAGTGAATCAAGAGGACATATATGAAACTGATAGGACAGGCCACAGGAAGAGTTGCCAAAACTTGATGAGTCCCGTAAAACAAGTTATAGTATTAGAATTTGAGAAGTGAGAAATGTACCCTAAAGAGGTAATCAAGTGCTCCAAACTGTACTTACAAAGATGTTCCTTGTTGTGTTCTTTATAATAGTGAAGTTTTTGAAATAACCTACATGTCCAACAAAAGGGACAGGGTACATTAAGGTGATTTAATGTAATAAAATACTATGTACCCATTTTTAAAATGTAGATTTAGAAGTATTATTCTATAAAAATAACAAAAACATATTTTTAGGTGAAATGGTATGTTATAAAATTTTAGTCATAAAATTATCTGTATTTCATAAGAAAGAAATACTTTCCAGAATATGAAAAGACAGTGGTTATGTCTGGATGGTGGAATTACACTAATTTTTAAAATATATTGTGCGTTTCAGTATTGTTTGACTTTTTATGAGGCTCATTTTTATAATCAGGAAAAAAATTTTCTTTTGGAAAACCAAAATGTACAATGGGTATAACAATCAGTGGGTGGCGGTTGTTTTGTTTTTGTTGAAAATGTCAAAACCCAGTATAAACTCGAGACTCAAAGTAAAATGTATCTGGAAGCCTAATATGACTGTAGGAAGGTCGAGGTGCGGCTGTTCCTTGAGAATATCTGGGACCACATCTGTCATACCACATCTCTGGGTGTTGGTATCATTCCTTCTACTGTAGGCCAGCTTCCTCCCCACAGCAGGAAACACCATCTTG
Source organism: Mesoplodon densirostris (assembly GCF_025265405.1). NCBI lineage: Eukaryota > Metazoa > Chordata > Mammalia > Artiodactyla > Ziphiidae > Mesoplodon > Mesoplodon densirostris. The sequence continues at coordinate 156,400,379 of NC_082662.1, read as the reverse complement.
ATGAGCTCTGAGCTGCTAGTCTCCACCACAGAGAGGAAATGGGCACTGTGCTCTATGGTTCTTAGGTCATAAATTTGAAAGGTACACTGCAGTTGGCCCCAGTGGGCCAGCTGTCTGTCCTTTATCCAGCCAATGTGCCCAGGGTGTAATGGGCTCTATAATTGGCTCAGCTTGTGGCTCGCTCCCACCCTTAGGTCCATCAGTGTGACCCAGAAGGCGGGTCCTGTGAGAAGAGCTTCATTAATGAGTTGAGAAATGGTTGTCCTCTTCCCCCTGCACTCTTCTGATGAGAACTAATATTTCCTCAGAGGTGAGGAAGAGAAGATAGGAAGTTCTGAGTGCGTTGGCTTAATTTCTGTTTTCAGAGGAGGGTGGGGGAAGGCTGAAGGTAGAGGGGTGGCCAGGGTTGGATCAACAGTTGTCAGTAGCAGAGGCAATGAGTGAGCTTCCCTGATATGTCCCTGTGCTGGTGCACAGAGTCATCTGAGTTCTCAAATAGCTTATGGCTCAACCCAAGGGCTGAATGCTGGTTGGATAGAGGCATCAGCTTTTGTTGTTCTCATTACCTGACCTCTCTTCCTGAGCACCTTTCATCACTACCTTGTTAAGCTGGAAGAAATATATCTTCTAAAGAATGGTGGATTTTCTTAGAGTGTGTTGCATGAAACAGCCAGAGTTCAAAAAAACATTCAGTGGTTTCCATTCCTCTGTGCATTCCCTGCTGCACTTACTTACTTTGGAGATGATAACTTAATTTCTTTCAAAAATAGAGTGGCTGTGTCCAGAAAATAAACACTTTTAAATGCAGTAGGATCTCATGATATCATAGCTCACTGTTACAATTCAATTTGGAATAAGGTATTTGGTTGAAATGAGATCACTGCACTGTGAGCGCCTGATGGTCAAGAACTATGCTTATGTCACCTCTGAGCCCTAGCTCCTAGTGCAGTGCTGGTCCACTGTAGGTCCTTAGAGGTTAATGGTACTCAGAAGTCACATGGTTCATTCTTAACATATTTGTTTCTTTGGGTTTCTATTAGTGATTTTTTCTTCCTGCTTACATTTTTGGTGTCTATTAAGGATGCCACACATTTCCCCAAATGTGGTTCCTGCAGTAAACCATTTTCACAGGCATGTTCTTCCTCTGAGTCTTTGAGATGATGTTCCCTTTACCTTGTTCTCCAGCATTTCCCCACTTAATTCATTTTTGATCTCTTTACTCATCCTTGACCAAGATAAGACCTAGTTTCCCCCAACAGAGAGGCTACTTTGTCTGCCTTGGGTTGGGCTCATTGTTCACTTGAGCACTGGCTGAATCCTCTTCTTTTTTTTTTTTTTAATTTTTGAATTTTATTTAATTGATTTTTTTATACAGCAGGTTCTTATTCCTTATCCATTTTACACATATTAGTGTATACATGTCAATCCCAATCTCCCAATTCATCACACCACCACCACCCCCGCCGCTTTCCCCCTTGGTGTCCATACGTTTGTTCTCTACATCTGTGTCTCAGTTTCTGCCATGCAAACCAGTTCATCTGTACCATTTTTCTAGGTTCCACATGTATGCATTAATATACAATATTTGTTTTTCTCTTTCTGACTTACTTCACTCTGTATGACAGAATCTAGATACATCCACAGCTCTACAAATGACCCAATGTGTATATATGTACCACATCTTCTTTATCCATTTGTCTGTCGATGGGCATTTAGGTTGCTTCCATGACCTGGCTATTGTAAATAGTGCTGCAATGAGCATTGGGATGCATGTGTCTTTTTGAATTATGGTTTTCTCTGGGTATATGCCCAGTAGTGGGATTGCTGGGTCACATAGTAATTCTATTTTTAGTTTTTTAAGGAACCTCCATACTGTTCTCCATAGTGGCTGTATCAATTTACATTCCCACCAACAGTGCAAGAGGGTTCCCTTTTCTCCACACCCTCTCCATCATTTGTTGTTTGTAGATTTTCTGGTGATGCCCATTCTAACTGGTGTGAGGTGATACCTCATTGTAGTTTTGATTTGCATTTCTCTAATAATTAGTGCTGTTGAGCAGCTTTTCATGTGCTTCTTGACCATCTGTATGTTTTCTTTGGGGAAATGTCTATTTAGGTCTTCTGCCTATTTTTGGATTGGTTGTTTGTTTCTTTAATATTGAGCTGCATGAGCTGTTTATATATTTTGGAGATTAATCCTTTGTCCGCTGATTCATTTGCAAATATTTTCTCCCATTCTGAGGGTTGTCTTTTCATCTTGTTTGTAGTTTCCTTTGCTTTCCAAAAGCTTTTAAGTTTCATTAGGTCCCATTTGTTTATTTTTGTTTTTATTTCCATTACTCTAGGATGTGAGTCAAAAAAGTTGTTGCTGTTATTTATGTCAAAGAGTGTTCTTCCTATGTTTTTCTCTAAGAGTTTTATAGTGTCTGGTCTTACATTTAGGTCTCGAATCCATTTTGAGTTTATTTTTGTGTATGGTGTTAGGGAGTGTTCTAATTTCATTCTCTTACATGTAGCTGTCCAGTTTTCCCAGCACCGCTTATTGAAGAGACTGTCTTTTCTCCATTGTATATCCTTGCCTCCTTTGTCATAGATTAGTTGACCATATGTGCATGGGTTTATCTCTGGGCTTTCTATCCTGTTCCATTGATCTATATTTCTGTTTTTGTGCCAGTACCATATTGTCTTGATTACTGTAGCTTTGTAGTATAGTCTGAGTCAGGGAGTCTGATTCCTCCAGCTCCGTTTTTTTTTCCCTCAAGACTGCTTTGGCTACTCGGGGTCTTTTGTGTGTCCATACAAATTTTAAGATTTTTTCTTCTAGTTCTGTAAAAAATGCCATTGGTAATTTGATAGGGATTGCAGTGAATCTGTAGATTGCTTTGGGTAGTATAGTCATTTTCACAATATTGATTCTTCCAACCTAAGAACATGGTATATCTCTCCATCTGTTTCTATCATCTTTAATTTCTTTCATCAGTGTCTTATAGTTTTCTGCATACAGTTCTTTTGTCTCCCTAGGTAGGCCTATTCCTAGGAATTTTATTCTTTTTGTTGCAATGATAAATGGGAATGTTCCCTTAATTTCTCTTTCAGATTTTTCATCATTAGTGTATAGGAATGCAAGAGATTTCTGTGCATTTATTGTGTATCCTGTAACTTTACCAAATTCATTGATTAGCTCTAGTAGTTTTCTGGTGGCATCTTTAGGATTCTCTATGTATAGTATCATGTCATCTGCAAACAGTGACAGTTTTTCTTCTTTTCCAATTTGGATTCCTTTTATTTCTTTTTCTTCTCTGATTGCATTTAATCCATTTACATTTAAGGTAGTTATTGATATGTATGTTCCTATGACCATTTTCTTAATTATTTTGGGTTTGTTTTTGTAGGTCCTTTTCTTCTCTTGTGCTTCCCACTTAGAGAAGTTCCTTTAGCATTTGTTGTAGAGTTGGTTTGGTGGTGCTGAATTCTCTTAGCTTTTGCTTGTCTGTAAAGCTTTTGATTTCTCCTTCAAATCTGAATGAGATCCTTGCCGGGTAGAGTAATCTTGGTTGTTGGTTCTTCCCTTTCATCACTTTAAATATATCATGCCACTCCCTTATGGCTTGTAGACTTTCTGCTGAGAAATCAGCTGTTAACCTTATGGGAGTTCCCTTTTATGTTATTTGTCATTTTTCCGTTGCTGCTTTCAATAATTTTTCTTTGTCTTTAATTTTTGCCAGTTTGATTATTTTGTGTCTTGGCGTGTTTCTCCTTGGGTTTATCCTGTATGGGCCTCTCTGCGCTTCCTGGACTTGGGTGGCTATTTCCTTTCCCATGTTAGGGAAGGTTTTGACTATATTCTCTTCAAATATTTTCTCTGGTCCTTTCTCTCTCTCTTCTCCTTCTGGGACCCCTCTAATACAAATGTTGTTGTGTTTAATGTTGTCCCAGAGGTCTCTTAGGCTGTCTTCATTTCTTTTCATTCTTTTTTCTTTATTCTGTTCCACAGCAGTGAATTCCACCATCTGTCTTCCAGGTCACTTATCCGTTCTTCTGCCTCAGTTATTCTGCTACTGATTCCTTCTAGTGTAGTTTTTGTTTCAGTTATTGAATTGTTCATCTCTTTTTGTTTGTTCTTTAATTTTTCTAGATCTTTGTTAAACATTTCTTGCATCTTCTTGATCTTTGCCTCCATTCTTTTTCCAAGGTCCTGGATCATCTTCACTATCATTATTCTGAATTCTTTTTCTGGAAAGTTGCCAATCTTCACTTCATTTAGTTGTTTTTCTGGGGTTTTATCTTGTTCCTTCATCTAGTACATAGCCCTCTGTCTCTTCGTCTTGTCTATCTTTCTGTGAATTTAATCCTCTTCTTATTCACATTTAAATGTTTATTTGGCCACCCCATGTGGCTTGCGGCATTTCTGTTCCTCGACCTGGGATTGAACCCAGGCCATCGGCAGTGCAAGCCAGAGAATTCCTCCATCCTCTTCTTTTTTTTTTTTTTTTCTTTTTGCGGTATGTGGGCCTCTCACTGTTGTGGCCTCTCCCGTTGCGGAGCACAGGCTCCGGATGCGCAGGCCCAGCGGCCATGGCTCACGGGCCCAGCCGCTCCGCGGCATATGGGATCCTCCCAGACCGGGGCACGAACCCGCATCCCCTGCATCGGCAGGCGGACTCTTAACCACTTGCGCCACCAGGGAGGCCCTCCTCCATCCTCTTCTTATTCCATAGATGGAGCAGGTTCGTGGGTATAACTCCAAGCCCACTACAGGCAGTTGTCTTGCTCTTGCAGTGGATTTAGTCCAGATTCCCAGCAAAAACATTGTGCTGGAAGATCTGCTGTTCCTCAGGCTATTTCCTTTTGCCCCATAACAGTATAGCACAAGTGAGATTATATTTTCAAGATGTGCAGAAGAATTTTAGTATGGCATTATGTACCTATAGACTTACATGACTCATCCCTGAACAGCCACTGCAGTGATAGTACACTGTAGCATGTTTTCTTTGTACTGACACTTGATAATCATTGAGCATGAGGGGAACTAAAAGAGTGTCTTTCCTTTCCTATTTACCATAAAGAGCTATGGAATGAAGAAAGTCCACTAAAAACGATGGCAAATCTGGCACCATCTATCCCATTTCCATAGCCATATACCATTACTACAAGCATTATTTACTTTGTTTTTCAGTGTGAAATCGTTTTTCAGTGGCAAGTAAAGAGATATGTATCAACAGTGCCTTAAATGAATAGGACATTTGTTTTTGTTAAACAAGAAGTCCAGAGGTATGGTCTTAGGAGTGACCTGAGGGCTCAACTGTGTTATCAAGGGCTCAGGATCTTTCTCTCTTTCTCACTTTGACTTACTAGCCATATTGCTTTTCATGATTATGCTTATTGCCTCTTGGACTTAATGTGGCTACCTCTGTTCCAGGCACCACATCCATCTTCCAGATAGGAAGAGAAAAAGGATGGCAGCAAGCTTTCCTTCAAGTCTGTCCCTTTTATCAGAAAAGCAAAATATTTCCTAGAAAACTCCCAGCCAACTTTTATTTTGTCTCATTGGTCTCAGCTGGTAACATTTCACTCCGAGCAGCAAGGGAGGATGGGAAAGTATTTTTTCAAAGAGAAATAGTACAACCATGACTGGACTGAATTTATCGATCTTAATTTATTCCCTGAGTCAAGCTACATTGCTGCTACACACCACTGACCTCCACTATCATTCAAACAAAATCAGTGTTGTGTTAGCCATGACTGCTGTCAGTCAAGGGCAGCCTTGGCAGCGCATTTTTGGCTGTGGCGGTGATAGTTATAAAACTGACCAATGTTTTCCTAAGATAAAGGTACTTTGAATATAGTGAAATGATGTATGATTTTGATCACTGAAAATGAATGTGGAGTCAGAAGAACTGAATATTATCTAATATTACGTATTTAAATAATGACAGCATGGCTGTTGAACTCGAGAAGACTACAGAGACATCGAATCAAATAATGTTTATACAACCTCCCTTTCTAAAAGCAAGTAATTTCGGAACCCAGTATATATGGAATTATAAACATCATTTGCACTGGTTGTTCAAATTTCTCCAAGTAAGTAAATTCTGAGAATCACATACTTCAAAGAGCCCTTTCTAGTCAACATTTCTACTCAGTTCAAAGTGAAAGGTATTTCTTGGGCTGTGGCTTCCTCCACCCAAGCCAAGACTGCAGAGGCTCATTGCCTACTCCTGTTTCTTCCCCCTCCTATTACTGTCTCACAAGCTCATCCCTTAGTAATGTTGATTTTGGCATTAGAGGTCTTCTCTTAGTTCTCACAAGGTGAAAGGTAGGAAGTTCAGGTGATGGACCATCCCAGATTGCTTAGGACTGATGCTTCCCTGGGAAGTAGGGCTTTCAATGCTAAAATCAGGACAGTCCTAGGCAAACCAGAATGGTTGCTCATCCTAAGGGTTATCACCAATATAAAAAGGCATGAGGGAAAGGGGGTTTGAGAAGAAGGAAGGAAAGGGAGGGAGGACCTGGGAAGTCATGGCCATTTAACCCAGCTCTAAATTGTATGGCTTTTCTTTCCATTTTGATAACTGGGGTTCCTGTACAACAACTCACCAGTGATACTTGAACTCACCATTTTTTCAAGTTCTTTACTCTTCCAACCTGTACATAATTGCCCATTTTTCACCTCCCAGTTCTATGCCATTATAACTACTTTTCCCAGTTCCTGTTCCCATTCACCAGATTCAGTGGTATTATAGGTGAATGCTTTGAAGCCCCCTCTGCTCCAACACATAGCAATAATAGACAACATATACAAGAGAATTTTGAAAGTCATAACCACACTCAAAAATGAGATACATATGTCCATGGTCCTGGAATTGAAACGCCAAGTGATGAGTAGAGGCTGATCTGAAAGTAAGTAGTAGGAACTACAAGTTTGGCTTCGGCAGATACACCACAGGGGAGAAGTGCTCCACACAAGGCATGGGAACCATAGTCATGCTCAGAGCTCATGACGAGAAGCCAGGGCAGGGCTTCCTTGGCCTGTGAAGTGAGCCTGGAAAACCTGCTGCTCACCAGTGCCAGGGGTATAGCTTGGTGCTTTTGGAACCAGGAAAAAACTCAAACCCCAGAAGGGGGATGCATAGAGAAAAAAGAAAGGCATTGAACATATTGATGATCCTGTAAACCCAACTTTAAAATGCATGAAGAAATCTTACACCAAGAAAGATAGCCGATAAAATCAATAATTGGAATGAGTTTTTTCAGAAAAAAACAGAATAATAAAAAATTCTGAAAAAGATTTGAAAATATATACATTTAGAATCCTTTAAGAGATAAATGAAGGCATTGCATATATGCCACTGATATATTCTGCATTGAAACAGGCAGAAATGAAATAAACATGAGAAATTAAGAAAAAATAACCATTGAAAAAAATTTAAACTCAGTAGGATAAATACTAAACTAAACATAGCTGAAGAGAGAATTAACAAATTGGAATTGGGAGGAATTTACCCAGAAGGTAACAGCTCCAAAGGGGTCATCCAAATAAGACAGAGAATGTCATGTGCTGTGGTTATGGACTGGGGGCTCAGGAAAGGCTTGTCAAAGAAAATATTTGAGCCGTGACCTGACCAAGTAAGGATGTGAGTGACGTGAATGTAAATAAAAATAAATCAAATAAATCCAAAGATGCACAGTGGTAATAATACCTAGTTTCCAAGTTGCTGTGAGGCTTAAATTAAATAGCATACATAAAAGCACGCATCCAGTGCCTGACACATAATTAATAACGAATGTTAAGGAGCTCTACTTCCCTTTCTAAGAAATTGAGTTAATAGAATAGAATTTATACTTCTGCCTCCATATGAGGGGGCCTTTTGCTACCTCTGCTGGAGCCCCAGCATCATTCCCAGGGGACTCAAATTGGCTGATGATTTTTGGATCAAATAATGGTGGATTTAGCTCTTCGTGACAAAGTGGCTGGAATGCTGTCAGCTGTCCATATGCCTGTTTTCTCCTTCTGCTTCTCTCCCTTGAGAAAAACTCTATTTTTCCCTCTAGCATTAACTAAACAATCCAGTCATGTCTAAAATATAGAGATGACATTTTAGTATATCCAGGGAACATGGCTAGTAGTTTCTCTGCAAATCTCAAAATTTTATCAGTGCAGCTCTAAGCATTTCTCCCCATTATGTCTTGTCTGGAGCCTCAGAGAACTCCTGACAGAGGTCACGAAAGCGAGAGAGACAAAGCCACCCTCTTTCTGAGCATGGAGCCTTTTCAACGGGCAGGCCCCTGATGGAAACATTCCCTACTGAAAAGAACAAAATAAGACCGCTTCACAGCGAACAGCAACAGAATGTTCCATTGGACAGAGAGCAGCTTCTTAGACGTGGGAATCTGAGAGACTGGATTGCATTCAAAGAAAATGCCCCCAGAGTGATAAAGAGCAAGTCCTGGGGGCTCAGCAAGAGTCAAGATTCCATGCTTTAAAGGGAGCGGGGGTTCCCTGCCAAGGCCTGGGGCGGGGAGGGGGGAGGCGGGGGGTGGGGGCGGGCCTGGGTATCCTAGGAACTGAGCTAGGCTGGGATGTCGGACTCGGATGATCCAGGACATTAGGTGGAGCAGCTTCTCCATCTCTTGAGCAAAGCAGAAAAGGGAGGCTGTGATGGACCTGAAAGGAGAAGCTGCAGGTGTAGAGTGTGTGTGTGTGTTTTTCTAACCAAAGAGAGAAAACGTGTCCCACCCTCTCTGAGTCCTTGGTGAGGAAAAGGTTGATTCAAGGAGGAAAAAGAAGGAGAAACATGCCTTTCTGCTGCAGCTAAGACTGCTGTTTGCACTCAGTTCCAGGGGGCGAGGCAGGCTATGGGACATTGGGTAGTAGTCCAGGAGGTCCCCTCAGCATCTCAGTCCTGCCCTTGCCAGCACAATTGTCCCACACTAGCAAGTCTGTTAAAAAAAAATCAGTCTTCTCCTTGTTTACTTTGAGTTTTTTTTTCAAAACTGCACATTTCACCAACTATGAATTATTTTAAAAATAATAAAGAACTGAGCGTTTCAACTTTGGCTTTGTTGGAGGTAAATATTCATGCTTGGGATGGGAGAAAATAACAGGAGTTGCAAGGATAAACAGTATGATTTTAACATCTCCACACCCCATGATGCAGATATTCTCTGATATCTTCTGAAGGAGAAGGAAAAAAAATCTTAAGTTCACGTCACATTAAAAACAAAACAAGGACTTCTCTGGTGGTCCAGTGGTTAAGACTTTGCCTTCCAATGCAGGGGCTGCGGGTTCGATCCCTGATTGGGGAGCTAAGATCTCACATGCCTTGTGGCCAAAAAAAGAACACCAAAACATAAAACAAAAGCAATATTGTAACAAATTCAATAAAGACTTTAAAAGTGGTCCACAGCAAAAAATCTTTAAAAAAATTTTTTTTTAAATCAGATGTTTGTGGGAAGTCCCTGGTGGTCCAGTGGTTCGGACTCTGTGCTTCCACTGCAGTGGGGCAGGGGTTCCATCCCTGGTCGGGCAACTAAGATCCTGCAAGCCACGCGGCACAACCAAAAAAAAAAAAAAAATCAGATTTTTGGGGTGAGATTAGAGAGAAAATTATTGCACACCCACAAAGTGATAGTGTGATGTATGCATGTGTATAAGCAGGTGCTCTGTATCGTCGTGCTGGTGGTCTTCACACAGGTATAGATGTTTTGTTTTCAGTGTGCTTGCCCACCTCACACACACATACAGCTTGAAATGCATCTCTAATCAGATTTCAGTCCCTATGGTAGGCAGGTAGGAGAGCCGTTAAATAGAGGAAACTTCAAATTGAGGGTGAGGCATTGTTCAGTTATCAGTATTTATTAGGCAGGGTCTCTGCATTGTGGCAGGCTCCGTACACATCTTTTGATTAAATTAATGCAGGACACCAGAACAGCAAGTGTAAATGAATTTGATTCCTTTCCTTAGGGACAGTCATTTGCTGGTAACCCGTAATCATGCCATAGAACCAGTTGCCTACTCACAGAGACGGCCATAGGGTGTATGTTTGAGTAATACAATGAGTCCTAGTTTCTCAGTTAAATCCTTTTAAGACCTAGTTCCTCATTATAACTGTAAACACTGTATTGATCTATGTTCTTTCCTCGTACTTTGATACATATAGTTTTTTATTTTTGTTTTTATTGAAGTTTAGTTGATTTATAATCTTGTGTTAGTTTCAGGTGTACAGCACAGCAAATCAGTTACATATATATACATATATATACGTGTGTGTGTGTGTGTGTGTGTATGTATGTATATGTCTGTCTGGCTTCATTTAGTATGATAATCTCTAGGTCCGTCCATGTTACTGCAAATGGCATTATTTCGTTCTTTTTTATGGCTGAGTAATATTTCATTATATATATATTGTGTATATATATATGTATATGTGTGTATCTATATACACACACCACATCTTTATCCATTGATCTGTCGATGGGCATTTAGGTTGCTTCTGTGTCTTGGCTGTCGTAAATAGTGCCGCAGTGAACACTGGGTGCATGTATCTTTTTGAATTATGGTTTTCTGTGGGTATATGCCCAGTAGTGGGATTGCTGGGTCATATGGTAATTCTATTTTTAGTTTTTTAAGGAACCTCCATACTGTTCTCCATAGTGGCTGCACCAATTTACGTTCCCACCAACAGTGCACAAGGGTTCCCTTTTCTCCACACCCTCTCTGGCATTTACTGTTTGTAGACTTTTTGATGATGGCCATTCTGACCAGTGTGAGGTGACACCTTATTGTAGTTTTGATTTGCATTTCTCTAATAATTAGGGATATTGAGCATCATTTCATGCACCTTTTGACCATCTGCATGTATTCTTTGGAAAAATGTCTGTTTAGATCTTCTGCCCATTTTTTTATTGGTTGTTTGTTTTTTTAAAACTTCATCTACTTTTTAAAGTTAACTACTTTTCCTCATGTGATCCTCCAAAAACCATAACCCCTTGTGACATCCAGGAGAGTATTCTAAGGAATGCTGATAGCTCAATGCTTTTAAAGAGCCTTCTAGGCCACAAACCCTCACAGTCTCTCTTCCTATTCCTCAGCCTTCACACAAAAGGCCTTTGTTACAGACCTAGAACCCAAGCCCTTGTGTCCATGATTCCCAGAGTGGGAGATGTGGAAAAAGGGAGGGGGGGTGCAGGAGGAAAAAAAAGCACCTGTTCAGTATTATAGAGCAAAATAACAATTCTGCCAAACTAGAAATCAGAATTCACTGGTTCCGAGTGATCTTTTTGAGAAGCATTTTCAAATTAAATCTGAATATATTGAACAGCTGTGTGTAGGGATTTGTTTTATGTAGTGGTAGTTAAGTGTGATCATATAAAGTGCACTTAAAAAGAAAACGTGGAGCAGAAGCAATTTATCTATTGAATTTAACTAGGAATATTCATTTGAATGGCTAATAATTTGACACTAGATGGGAAAATTACTGTGCCTCTTTTTGTGCGAGACTCAGGAATCATCATCAGTTGTCCCCCATCCCTTGTCTCCTGATGAAATCAACAGTGAGTTTAGCAGCTTCTCTGTTATTATAATTCAGCCACTTTCTTTCTGTTTTAATCAGAGCAGATTACTTTTGATCAAACTGGCATCTGTGGATATAATCTACATTGTATGACCTCTTTTGGTTAATGAGAACTGGTTCGGTCTATTCATCTTATGTTTGTGCAGAGCTAATTTATCTTTGGCCAATACTATTATGCTAATTATATAAGTACAGTTGGCTCTTTCAGACAATTTCTATTATGAGAGCTCCTGAAAGTGCAACACAGAAGAAAGAATAACATGGAGCAGACATGTAGTTAGGGAGATTATGAAAATCCTTTCCCAGGTATCAAAAATGTATTTGAAGTATAGGAATTTTGGTCTTTGTATTATGATGCCTGTATCCTCTTCTGGGCCCAGGTGATCCTTCAGTTTCATGGAGTAAAATCTCAGGTGCGTACAGGGGCCAGGAAGACAAGGTAAATGAGTAAAAAAGACAGGGTTCAAGTGTTTGTGTCTGTGTCATGTGAGTGAGGGCCAGAGAGGCCTGGACCCTAGAGAGCGCTTGCTCCCTCTGAAGGAGGCTGCCTGGCTCTTTGCCGTGACACCATAAGGGAATGCAGCTCCGTGTGGCCAGAGAAGCCAGAAATCTGGGCTTGAGTGAAGTGTCCTGATTTTTGAGTGACTCTTTTTTTTTTTTTTTTTTAAATACTGAGCTGAATCAAAATTTATCTGAGGCTAGGACCCAGCAGGCTGCCATTTTGTGACCCCTGCTCCGTTCCATACAAAGGTCATTTCAGGAACAAGCTACTTAGAAATGGTCTATAAATTAGCTGGAGTATCCACCAGGTGGCAGGAAGAGGTAGCCGATTTCTCCTGCTTGCCAACCTTTCCAGCGTCGAAGATTTCTGTGGATCCATCTGGAATCTTACAAAGCAGCTGTCCTCTTGTTCCCAGCAACAACCACTGCTCCCCAAATCTTAAAACAGCCAAACACTGAGGAGACCACCTCCCTCTTTCCCTATCATTATTAGACACAGATATGCCAGAAAGCAGAAAACATACACCACCACCACAACTCACCACCGCCCCCTCCCCTCCACCTCACCCTCACCCCAGCGGCCACTGGGGAGCCAGTCTGTGGAGCATGAAAGGCAAACAGCCCTGACCCTGCTTCCTCCTTTCTCTGAGTGTGAGGGCACTTGGTATGAGGTGGAAAGTCGCTGAAGATGAAGGATATCCGTGCCCCGGGGTTGGTTTCTGCTGTAACTGGGAGCAAACAGGCCACCTGGGCAGACAGCTGTTTTCACATCAGGGCCCAGGATTGCGTATCATCAAGGTCTACTTCATGCCAGTACCTGTTTTTGAGGCCTGAATTCCTGATCCCCTGCCTGGCCTTGCCCTTTTTGGGCTCTCAGCTGTCCTGTCTCCCAAGCTGTGTGCCCCTCCTGCCTCTCAGGCTGGTTTGACCCTTATACCATTGCTCAAATCCATAGCACACAACCCCAGCTGGCCCTTTACCCGACAAAGACTCCCTATCTGTCTCCACCTCGCCTTGGCCCAGACTCCCCTGGCCCGGCCCAACCCTCTGCTCCCAGCTTCACCTAGGCTCAACCCACTCCATCCTCTCCATCCTCTATCCACACACTCAAAGCTGTGCTGCCGGGACTGTGGTGCCCCTCCCAGACCCACCTCATTGCCTCTCCTCGGAAGGCCCAGGGCTAAAGGCAGCACACAACATAAATCTGTGACTTGAGGAGAATGGGATAAGGAGAGACTGCTCATTTCACTAAGAATTAACAGGACAAGATAGCTCTAAATTGTAGAAGTCGAGAGAGAAAGGCTGTAAAATGCTAGAATCTGTGAGCCAGAGAGATTTGGAAATGTCAAGGTTTCTCAGCTACAGTCATCCCTTGGTGTCTGCAGGAGATTGGTTCCAGGGCCCCCAACCCCCAGGATACCAAAATCCCCAGATGTTCAAGTCCCTTATAGAAAATAGTATATAGTATTTGCATATAACGTATGCACATCCTCCCATTGTATACTTTATTTATTTTTAAAAATAAATTTATTTATTTATTTATTTTTGGCTGCATTGGATCTTTGTTGCTGCACGCGGGCTCTCTCTAGCTGTGGCGAGCGGGGGCTACTCTTCATTGCAGTGCGTGGGCTTCTCATTGCGGTGGCTTCTCTTGTTGCAGAGCACGGGCTCTAGGTGCGTGGGCTTCAGTAGTTGTGGCTCGCGGGCTCTAGAGCACAGGGTCAGTAGTTGTGGCGCACGGGCTTAGTTGCTCTGTGACATGTGGGATCTTCCTGGACTGGGGCTCGAACCCATGTCCCCTGCATTAGCAGGCAGATTCTTAACCACTGCGCTACCAGGGAAGTCCCCTTCATATACTTTAAATCATCTCTAGGTTACTTATAATACCTACTACAATGTAATTTATGTAAATAGTTGTAAATAAAATGTAAATGACATGTAAATAGCTTTCAGCATGCAGCAAATTCAAGTTTTGCTTTTTGGAACTTTCTGGAATTTTTTTCAAATATTTTTTAATATGAGATTGATTGAATCAGTGGATGTGGAACCTGCAGATACAGAGGACCAACTGTAGAAGAGAAAGCCCAGTGCCTGGAATACAGCTGGGCTGGGAGTGGGGACCCCTGCCCAGGGGCCATGGAAGGGACAGACTGGCTTCAAGATTAGGCTTCCAGACTCTGCCCCATCCTCTTCCTGGCCAGCTGGAAACAGAGTTATCCTATTAGGGAAAAGTGTGGGCTCATTTAAAGGGGGGTTAAATAAGGCCATGCCAGGCAAATTTCCATAACACCAAATTGCAAAAGGGCATTGTAAATTGGTGAGAGAGCCCCGCCTGGGAATTCCAGGACCTGACTTCTGGTCTGGTCTGAGTCTGTGAGAGCTCAGACTAGGTATTAAACCTCTCCAGGTCTCCATCAGCTCACTGAGAATATAGAAGTTGGATTAGATGAAGTATTAGTTATCCAACATGACACAAATCAACCCGAACCTTAGCAGCTTAGAACAATAAAGTTATTATCTCACAGATTCTGTGGGTCAGGAATCCACACACTGCATAGCCAACTCCTCTGACTTAGGGTCTCTCTGAGGCTGCAATTAAGGTTTCAGCTGGGGCTGCAGTCATCTCAGGGTTCAGTGTGGAGAGGATCTGCTTTCTAGCTCACCCAGGAGGTTGTTGGCAGGATTCAATTCCTCTCTGAATTCTAGACTAAGAGTCACTGTTGGAATAAGAGCCTCATTCCCTCTCTGGCTGTTGGCTGGAGGCCTCCCTCAGTCTCTTGCTGCAGGGCTGTCTTCACAGGACAACTCACAACATGGCGGCTGGCTTTCATTAGCATGAGCAAGAGAGGGCAAGCAAAATGTAAGTCAGAGTCTTTGTGACACCCCATCACTATTGCTGTATTCTGTTCCATAGAATTGACTCACTACATCCAGCTCCACACCCAAGAGAGGGGAGTACACAAAGGCATGAATACCAGGAGGCAGGGCTCACTGGGAACTATTTTAGAGGCTGCCTACCGCACATTCTCTCCAAGGCCCCTCCCAGCTCAGATTCTATGAATACTCCCTCTCTCTTCCCCAGAAAGGGGCTACACATTCTGTGTACAGCCTCAACTTCCAAGACTCTCAGCCAAGAGCCCACATGGGCTCTGACATTCTTCAACTGGAGTTAGCCAACATGAAAAATGTAGTCAAATAGGAAAATCATCTTATCCAAAAGAGTTAGACTGTGAAAAGAAGACATTGGATTTTCTTTATTTTGGTGGCATCCTCTATCATAGGACTCTGCTGGTAGACCAGATATCTTTTTAGAGTAGAAGGGAAGATATGTCTTTGTTTAGAGCACTTCAGAACCAAATGCTCTGAAACCAACCTATTCAGAGAACCTAGGTTGACTCGAGGTTGCTGCAGTGCTAGGAGGAGTGTCACAATTCAAAGGCCAGTCCTGAGTCTTGCTTTCTTTACAAAACAATCGAAGTCATGGATTATCCTCAGAGCCTCTGTGAGGTGTTAACATTTCCTCTGGAATGATATGACTTTCTTCAGACGTCTAAGCCTGTACATGTTATAACATTGGCCTGGCTCAAATCTGGAGAATGATCTAGGGCTCCAGATCCTGAGGAATGTTGGATTGATTTGAATTAAATGAGATAAACCTTCCCTTGCAGAAAATAGAAATTAATGTTCCTGTCTTTGTCCATCACACAGGCACTTTGTAAAGCAGTCATGGATCCTTTCTAAAAATCTGTTTTAATCTATCAGAAGTCTGTATTTCCTTTACTAATAGCCCTCTTTAAAATTGTGGTTATCATAAACCCTTCATTTTTTGATGACTGAGAGCTCTTCTAGCTTGGGAAGCTGTTCTATCAATGTGCACATACACATTAACCAGTTTGGAATCTGTAGGCAAACTGATCCTCAGTAGCTTCTTCTGAATGAAAAGATTGAGATCCCTGCTTTTACTTACAATTTCTAATTTTGAGGATTCCTCAGCAGTACATTTTGAATTTATGAGATTTTAACTGATCCCTTTCCATTTTCTTTTCATCATACTTAAGAATCTAAGACAGGAGCTTTCCTCGTGGTCCAGTGGCTAAGACTCTGTGCTCCCAGTGCAGGGGGCCCAGGTTCTATCCCTGGTCAGGGAACTAGATCCCGCATGCCACAACTAAAAAAAATCCTGCATGCCGCAACAGAGATCTTGCTCATAGCAACAAAGATCATGTGTGTGCAACTAAGACCCAGCCAAATAAACAAATAAATATTAAAAAAAAAATCTGACTTACAGATACTTAGATGTACAATTATCAAAGCTTTTTCATGTAGTTCCTTATTCATTCTTTCAAACTTGATAAGAAGAGGGATTTAATTCTTTACTGGGAGGCAGCATAGTGTAAAGAAAGTACATGGACTTTGACACCAGATGGGCTGGATTAGGATCCCAGATCCATCACGTACGAGCCCTCAGACTTCCGTCAAGTTACTTTACCTCGTGGTGACTCTTAAAGAGTTTTCATCTGTAAAGTGGGATCACAGGTGCCTATCCCACAGAATGGTTGCAAGGATTAGATTACACAGATATACCTATATGAAATGTTTAGCGCCGTACATGGAACTGGTTACTCAGCAACTGTTGGTTTCCTTTACCGTTTATGGAGAAGCAAAGGGAGATCCTGAGAGCGTCTCCAAATGGTCAACCAAATAGGAACAAGAAGGGATGGAATTCCTGAGTCTAGATCATCAGCCTTTATTGTAGTCATGTGTTCCTTTAGCAAGTTATCACCAAAATATCCTGCTTCACCACTTTGAGAAAATTTATAAAGCTGAAATGCCACATAAGAGACATACTGCCTATGCCATTCCTGTGCCCTCAGATAGGGCAGATTTGCTCTCAACTGGTCGAGGTAAAAGGGACGTTGTATGTAATACATGCAGAAATGCTGATATACCCACTTTCTGACCTTATGTTGTATTGGGTTTTGTGGTTTAGCCTCTGCATCTGAATGCATGAAAAGTGAGCACAGATAAAGGTGGGCAGTAGGTTCTCTGTGGAGCCCCCTGTCCCTCACAATGAATAGCTCCCCTAGATGATTCCCAAAGGCAGCTGCATGTTTGGAAATTCCTCTCCTTTACCTGGCAAGTAGCCTGAGATTGCCTCAAGCTGCCCAGGAGTAGCTTTGCAGTGTAAGCAGCCACTGGCCATGCACCACACCCTGAAGCCTGGCTATAAGGGAAGGGGACTGAAGAAAGGCAAAGAGGAGCCGCCAAGATCCCGGGTCAGGGGCTGGAGGAGGAGAAGCTGAGAAGCAGGGGAGATACCCCGCTCTGGGGCCTGGGGCGTGTTCCGGGCGGGAGGCGGGGTGTTGCCCTGGACCATTTCATTAAATGTGAGGGAGAGACACAGAGTACACTGTCCCAGTGGTTTCTCTTGGCCCCTGGAGGAGGATTATAAAGGCCTTTGCCAGCTATAAAAAGTAAAGTAAATGGGTTGAATGTTGAGTATTCAATAAAATTAAGAAAGACAAAGATGGGAAGTATAAAGAGAAAGGAGGGTTTGTATGGCATCATCAGTCCCAGCTGCCTCCAGCTCCTTTCTTCCAAAGCCCTCACCTCTAGGACTCACCTCTACCTGCAGTCTTTCCTCTCCCCTGGGACTCTTTCTGCCCTCCCTTCTCAGGGAACTTGCTGCTCTCTTGCTTTCCTGGCTTTGGAAGCTCCCCTTAAATTCATCCAAGAAAACACACCTAAGATTACAGAAGAGAATATTTCAAGCAAGGGAAGCATTTCAGAGCACAGATACAGCTCGGCCTAGGATAACGTACATCAGGGCGCACATGGGCCAAACTGACAGAGCTTCTGGGGCAGTTTCTCTTCTCCAACTCTGTACTACACCAGGAGAGCCAGCTGAAAAGTCCTCGTTTTCGGGCCTTAGGTGTTGCCCCATTCACATCCCACCTGCCTTCCCCTTTTATACCCTCCCTCCCTGTCACTGCCCCTCCTGGTATTCTCACCAACACCCAGTAGTTACGGAGAGAGCTTGGTGCGCCTCTCTGGACAGAGAATGGAGACTACTTGTGCAAATGAAGGACATTAACCCAAAGGACACGTCAAGATTACTTTTTAAATCTTGCTACTAAATATCTTCTGGGATTATCTGGGATTATGGTGGTACTTGTAGAAAAAGCATCCCCAGACAAATGCTACATAAATTAATACCCTTGGGTTTATAATTTCCCGACAGCTTGTTACTGGTTCGTTTTTCAGTTAGGTAGTGAGTCCTATACCTGGTCACTTTTAGTTTTCTCAGGCGTCCTTCCTTTGCATGTGTAATAATCTGCAGACCAAAGCTCAAGGAGGGGAAAATCCAACATGATGGAACTAGGGTGAAATATTTTGTCATTTACTACCCTTCGCCTCTGAGTCTCCCCAGCCATTTATTTGTTTTGAGGTTTGAGATTTTATACACACACACACACACACACACACCCCTCCTGGACCCCCCTGCCCAAATCCTCTGGTTGGTGGAGCTGGCAGCAGAGCCCTAATCTGGAGATCTGGAGGCCAGGCTGAACCACTCCAGAGAGTCAAAACCACAACCAGGGAGCATTTGCACAGCACTCTCCTGTGCAAAACACAGAGCGGCACAGCGAGTTTTCAGTTTCAAACCTAATGCTCACTCCTCCAATGCAAACTGCCTCCTCACCTGCTCTTAAGGGTGTCATTTCTACAGTGAACTTCCTTGAAAAATCACTCTCCTTCTAGCAGGTCTCCTTCTAGTATACCCCTCCCCATCTTCCCCTTTCACCTGGCAACAGAAGACATTTTCTGTCCCCTTAGAGCACACTGGCATGACACGCAGCTCCTGGGGGAATTCTTCAAAGAAACAGAGTCTTGCTTGATCCCTGACCTACTCACAAAGAGTCCACAGCAGGAAGGCCCAGTTCTTGGCCGAGTGAGTCCCAGCATTACCACCCACCAAGCACAGCTGCTCTGCTAATTTTAGAACTCTCTGAGAAGCCACCTGACTTCAAGGCACTTGGGAGATACACATCATGCCCTATCTCAGGAGTTGATCTGGGGTGTGGCTCACCCCTTGCTTTTCACACCCAAAACACCTTTGTGAGGTAGAAAAGTGACTTTTGGGGAGGCTACTCTGAATAAATGATAAAAAGCTAAAACAACCGTCCATCAGCTAGCAAACTGCAAATCCTTTCCACCTAGTCGAGCCTCCAGCATTAGACTGGTCTGTCCATCGGCCTGATCTCTGCCTGGACATCCAGGTCCCACCTCCCATTCCACATGTCCGAAGTGGAACTCACCAGTTTCCCCAGACCCTTCTTCCTGTCTGCCTGTCTGAGGCATTTCCAGTTTCCCAAGTGAGGACTCTCAGGTCAACCCTGACTACCTCCGACCTCCTCTCCAGTCACTAAATCTTAAAGTTCAAACTATTTTATCTCCTGAACAGGTGTTCATAAGGTTCTCCTCTCCATCCCCACAGCCTTTGCCCTCCATCAGGTCTTCTTCAGCCCTCACCTGCTCACTGCAACAGTTGCCAGCAGGCTCCCTGCCTGCCTTTTCATACTCTAAGTCCAACTACCAAGACCATTTTTCTAAAACCACATCTATCTCTAGCTTAAAACCCTTCAAGGTTTCCTGTCAGTTACTCCGTGCTATCTGCACACTAAAATCACCTGGGCAGCTTTTAAAAAAATGTCAGCGCCCAGCTTCCATCCCACAGAGATTCTGATTTAACTGACAGGGTGGGAGGAGGCATCCATATTTCTTTTTGAAATTCCTTAGGAAACTGATGTGCAGCCAGGGGTGAGAACCACTGACTGCCAGGATCAGGTCCAAGCTCATTCCCATGACACCCAAGACTTTTCTTGACTGGTCCGCTGCCCACCTCTCCAGCCAGCCTCACTCCTAGCCTCTCCATGCCTTTATGTTCCAGCAACCCTGAACTGCTTACCGTTCCCACCATCATACCATTCCTCATGCTGTTCCCGAGGCCTGAAACACCCTCCCTACTGGTCCAACGTCATCTTCTATGGAAATCCATTCCTGACCACTCACCTCAGCAACTTCCCTTACTCCCTGGTGCTCCATAAAACTTTGGGAGTGTCTCTGTTACTGAACATGCACACTCTTTTATGATGATTTATGTATCCGTCTTCCTTAAGCAAAAGGGAGAGGTTATTTACATAGGGTTACTTCATTCCATTTTTTAGACATATTTAAAATGTTTCTAGATTTTTTGATACTATATATTATAAATACACTGTTTATGTCCTTATACATTGTACACACATTTAATTGCATATGAGCAATAACTACCTAACAGTGGAATTACTGGGAAAAAGGACATGTGCATTTACAATTTTGATAGATATTACCAAATACCCTCACCTTCATTTACTATGGGTTAAATTCTTTTTCAGGCTGTGCCAACTTGATATGTGTGGGTTTTTTTTAAGGATTCTTTAACAAAATACTTGTAAAGAAAAAATATCCATCATTGCCCAATACAGAGTGTATTTATTGGTCACAGTCCAAATATATCAGGTCATCACACAATTCTTCTAACCAAGATGGTGTAACTCAGGGTCATAATATTTCACCCCAGTATCCACTTACCAGAAACTACTATTTATTGCTAATTGTCAGTGTACATCTAGCAATGAAAGCCCAACCCTACTTATAGTAGGACATGAAAGTCATCTTATGACATAAAATTGCTGTGGTTCATAGTATGAGGCAGTAACTAAAATGTTTATCCCTGTGATTGAATGACCAGAAAGAATGCACCATCGTTGCAAAGCTCAGCTGAAGATTGTTAGAGAGGTACATCCTCAGGGCCAGGCAGAGGCCTCACCACAATCCACAGGACAATTAAATGCAGGAGTGGGCAGGAGGGGTCAAGAAATGGTCTGGCTATCAGTTGAGCACCTTTCAAAGGACTGCCAGTGGTGGGCCTCCTGGGAATGAACACTCCCAAGTAAACTGTGCTTCTTTCATAAAGAAGCTCAAGCCTTTCTGAGCTACTGGGTTGATTTGTTTACTTGTTTGCTTGCTTCTTTGTTTTTTAAGCTTTGAGTTATTAGCCAAATCCAGATATGACTGCATTGCCCACATATCCATTCAAGGGATAGGTTTTTTTGTTTTTTGGGGTTTTTTTAAAATTTATTTTTGTAATTAATTTCTTTTTTTTATTATTAATTAATTTATTTTTGGCTGCGTTGGATCTTTGTTGCTGCGTACGGGCTTTCTCTAGTTGCGGCGAGCGGGGCTACTCTTCGTTGCGGTGCACAGGCTTCTCATTGCGGTGGCTTCTCTTGTTGTGGAGCACAGGCTCTAGGTGCATGGGCTTCAGTAGTTGTGGCTCACGGGCTCTAGAGCACAGGCTCAGTAGATATGGCACACGGGCTTAGTTGCTCTGCAGCATGTGGGATCTTCCTGGACCAGGGCTCGAACCCGTGTCCCCTGCATTGGCAGGCAGACTCTTAACCACTGCGCCACCAGGGAAGTCCCAAGGGATAGGTTTTAAATCATCATGCTGATAGGAAAAATTTGTAAAATGACTTCATCATCTCAATATGCCAACAAATAAATCAAATCAACATTTATTCCTTTTGAAAACTCTAAATATTTTAACAAAAAGCCTTTCTGTATTAAAGTTTCTTAAAAAAACCAAAACTATGAGTCAGTGTTATATAAAATGGAGAATCCCTTCAAAGCAGAATCAGAGCCAGTATGCCCTCTGCCCCTCATTGCACTCAGCATGATATTAAAGGGCTGACAACAACGTTCTGAGAAGGGCAAGAGACAGAGGCATCTACACAGGAAAGGAATAATTAAAGTATCTTTGAGAGACGATATTATTACATACTTATAAAACCCAGGAGACAAGAGGTAACAAAGAGCTATGGTGTATAAGACAAATCCCCCAAATTTGGTGTTATTCTTTATGATAGTGGTACACATAGAAAAAGAGATTCCATTCTATAAGAGTAACAAAAAACATAAATTCTTGATTGACTCCACTTGGAATAAAAAATATTTATCTAATTGAAAGAAATGTAAAACACCATAATAGGAAAAGTAAAGGAAGACCAAAAAATGGCAACATTTCCTTGCTTCTGGTTAAGAAGAGAATACAGTAAAGATAATATATCTTAAATTAGTATGCAAATTTAGTGCAATTAAAGTTCCCTAAAGATAATTTATACAGCTTGACAAATAATGTGAGATTAGTCCAAAAGAAAGAGCAGTCAAGAATAACAAAATTTTTTAAAAATTTATTGAAGTATCCTATTAGATTTTGAAACATATAACAACTAAATCTTTATGAAAATTGTATGGTATCGACATCAAAACAATGAGGGGGGGGAAATCACTAATTGAATAAAATAGATATTCCAGAAACAAATTCAACAGCTTTAGGGACAGAATATACTGGTGGAGGGAAGGGAGTATAAGCAATACAACAATAGATAAAAGAAACATAATTTAAGCAAAACTGTAGGAAAAACGGGAATAATTATATATACATATATGTCATACTTCGAGTGAATTATTGAGAAAGAATCTGGTGTCTCGACTGTTTTTGGTGGTTTATGGTTTTGTGGAAGCTTTTTTTTTTTTTTTTTTTTTGCTGCTGTGGACTCATCAGCAAAGAGCAAAGACTGAAGAGAATTTTCCCCTTACCCCTCTCAGAGAAGGCAGCCAGCCTTTGTGTTCCTGTGTTCCTGGCTCCCAAGGGATGCATTTTGTGTTTTAGGATCAAGCCTTTGTTTGCGAGCACTGGTTCCCAGGCAGGAGGAGGCTGGGGTGGGGGAGATGGAGGGATGAGGTGTCTGGAATTGGGGAGAGGCTTGATGCGAGGCTGAGAGCGGTTGGTTCTCTGGTTTGAGGTCACTAGGAGAGGGGGACACACAGTGCCCAGGAGGTGGCAGGGCCTTGAGTGGGGGATGGCTGCAGGGATATTATCAAGGCCAGTCACCAAGCCCCTCAGCTTGGGAGCAGCTGTCATGCTGTCTGGCCTGGTGAGGAGAGAGTACAGCTACAGGGCCTACCAGCTGTTGGGAGGTCTGTGCACACTGGGGCCAGGAACATCTTCTCTGGTGACCAAATGGATTAATGACAGAGGCCTCTTTCCCCATCTTCCTAGACTGAGAGGGCCCTGAGGGCCTGGTACAACCTGAGGAGGCAGGGGGCGAGGACCCCCTTCCTAAATAATTACTACAGGGCTCAAAGAGTTAATCCTGGCCTACAAAGCAAAGTGATTTTTCTTGCACCTTAAGTTCAGTGGAACAATGCATACCTATTACATGCATCCTACATTTTGATAAACCCAGATGGTTCAAAGAATAAACAACAACCGCAAACTATTTTGAAAATTAGAAAACAAGCTAGTATATTTATTCCAGTGGTGGAGGACAGATACATTTCTGGGGTCAAAAAAATAAAAAACAGAAGATTAGACAGAGGGATCATGGAAAAATATACAGCCTGACTGGTACTTAGAGAAATAAAATCTGGTATACCCAGATTGCCCCAAAATGGCCTGGATTTATTCTAACTCCAGATCGACTATAATTAATCCATAAGTGACTATTAACAAAATGTTTTAATTACAGTGATGTAAGCCCAGCAGTGTAATCTACATTTTTTTACCAAATGTGATGTAAACATTCGTGCAGACTCCAAGTTAACAAAGGACTTATTCAGCTTGTGCAGTGTCTCACCAGAGGATGTTTTCTGAAGCAATGCTGAAAAAGGGTCTGGGCCTTCCGACCTTATGAACCAGCCACTTAATGCTCTCACACCATAAGATGGTTGCCAAGCCCGAGGCCATGAAGCAAAGCCGAGCTAACCTCCCCAGGGGCCCAACACAAAACCTAGGTCTCCTTAGCATTATGTTAAAAATTCAGCGGCTGGCAAGGGGTCAAGGCTAAATGACCCCACAGTGTGGCCACCGAGACATCAAGGTGAAACAAAACCAGCCTCTCTCTCTCTCTCTCTCTCTCTCTCTCTCTCTCTCTCTCTCTCTCTCTCGAGAGAGAGAGAGAGAGAGAGAGAGAGAGAGAGAGAGAGAGAGAGAGAGAGATTTTGAGATTATAAGATTGGCTCATGCAATTATGGTGGCTGAGAAATCCCACAATCAGTCGTTTGCAAGTCAGGGACCCAGGAAAGCAGGTGTAGTTCCAATCCAGACTTGAAGGCCTGAGAGCCTGGGTGGGGGACAATGGTGTAAGTTCCAATCTGAGTGCAGGAAAAGATCAAAGTCCTGATTTAGACAAGGTTAGGCAGAGAGCAAATGTGCTTTCCTCCACCTTTTTGTTCTACTCAGGCCCTCAACAGAATGGACGATGCTCACCCACGTTAGGGAGAGCAATCTGCTTTACTCAGTCTACTAACTCAGATACTAATCACTTCTGGAAACACTGTCACAGACACACCCCAGATAATGTTTAACTAGATATCTGGGTACCCCGTGGTCCAGTCAAGTTGACACATAAAATTAACCATCACCCATGCATGTAGGGGTTCAGCAGGGACTACCCATCTGCCTAACACTATGGTTGTGAAACTAGTCGCCCATGTGTGTCTCATTAGCAGGCTTGGCTTGGCTAAAAATTGTAATTGAACCAAACTTCATGATATAGTTTTTTGAGTTCCTCAGATTTAATTCCACTAAAATTTCAGAATGAAACTGGGACATCGTGGATTGCTGACAAAAGGAAAAGAGGTGTGAATAATTCCTCGAATGTCCTTGACTCAGATTTGAGTCACATGGGTTTTCATTCAATACCATTATCACTAAAAAACCAGCACTGGTGGTATAGTGGTGAGCATAGCTGCCTTCCAACACCATTATCACTAAAAATAAATGAATGTAACTTACTTGAGTTTCTGATCACATGGTTCACTACTGTAAAAACGTGATTGTTCCTGCTCAAATTATAGAGTCAACCAGGCCAAATCTAAATATGTAATAAAAATAATTATTTCTTATACCTGTAGTTTGATTCAACATTATGATTAGACCACTAATGACCTTATGTGTGCTGGTTGTTGATCTCTTCCAAGTTTTTATAATTTTATTTTCCCTTTCCATAAATGATGCTCCTTCCTGTGGCTGCTCAGACTATTTCCCTTTAGGCTGTGGCCAAAGATGAAATTCCACATTTAGTCAATTGGAATGTTGTTACCATCAGGGTAATGGCAGGAGCACTGAACTTGGTGCTGTAAGACCTGAATTACAGTCCAGGCTACCCCACTTATGAGCATGTGACCTCGTGCAAGTTACTTGACCACACAGAGCTGTGGGCTCTCCTTCATAAAATGGAAATGATAATACCTGCTCTGACATCCTTCCCTGAGGCTTGTGGTGAGGCTCAAATGAGATATTATACAAAAGTCTTTGTAAAGCATAGAGTGCCATCAACTGTAAGGTATCATGATTGGCATGCTCTAGGAATCAACATGCTTAAACCTGGAGTGTCTTAAAATCACATGACTCACTGGCTTAGAATGTTCATTTCTAGGCCCTGTTCCCAGAGTCTAGTTTAGTAGATTCTGGGTGGAGCTTGGAGATCTGCATTTTTATCCCTCAACCCCATCAACACCACCCTTCCCCTGTCATGTGATTTGTATATGAATGGTCTAGGGATGACACTTAGAGAAATACTAATGTAAGGGTAAAATAAAACACTTCAGAAGAACTTCAGGAATGGCCCTTCAGAAAAATAAGTTAGGTCCCAACAGTTTGGGATTAAGTGTCACATATCTAATTACTGTAAGTGATAAGCTTAAATAAGTTAATGAACTGACGCCCTGTTGGAAGATGTTACTCAAATAAATTTACTACAGAAAAAAAGATATTTGCTGTAGAATTGCTCTGACAGTTGGTTGAAAATAATGGAAAAGACTTGTTTTCCACTCTAACTTAGCTTCCTCTAATCCTATGTTGGGCCAGTATTTCTGGTTTCACTCCTTCTCTGACACGATTTCTGTACTGAATGAATATCCTCCTTTCCATCTGGGGAGAATAATGGAGTCCTGTCATCTTAACAAGGTTGTGCGCTGAGCCATGTGGGCATGCCACAGGCCAGATAGCTGAGGGAGAAACAAAGCTTCAAAGATTCTGGCAACCGCTGGTGCATCCAAGATGGGAAGTAATAGAGCTGGGGTCTCTCAACAGCCACAGACTCAAATGATAGCTATTTTGTCATTCAGAATAGATTGCACAGGGCTATCCCTGGGCTAACTTATTAAGTCATTGAAATTGACTTTGATGTTTCCCCACTGTCTCCACTTCCTGATCACTCTTATTATCCCCCGTCTCCTCTGCTGGTCAGGGACTCGGGACCCTCATTTTGATATCCCACCGTGCCCTCTTTGATTAGCCAGAACTTGGAAACTTTTTCTTTTCTATGACGACGCCCCAGCTGCCCACTTTGCTCAGTGTCCCTGGTGTAAGAGGAGGTAGTGGCGGTGCTGGGGGTTGAGGAGTGGGACCTTATTCAGTCAGCGTATCTGTGTCACGGTTTGATGTGTCGCTCCCCCTAGGTTACTGAGGACTTTCTGGAAAGATATTTTCATCCCAAAGAATAGAAATTCAAGGGCTTCCCTGGTGGCGCAGTGGTAGAGAGTCTGCCTGCCGATGCAGGGGACACGGGTTCATGCCCTGGTCCGGGAAGATCCCACATGCCGCGGAGCAGCTGGGCCCATGAGCCGTGGCCGCTGGGCCTGCGCGTCCAGAGCCTGTGCTCCGCAGCGGGAGAGGCCACAACAGTGAGAGGCCCGCGTATCGCAAAAAAAAAAAAAAAGAATAGAAATTCCCGGAATTATAGGCACCTCAAGTAGCCTTGGAGGAGGGGTGGGGGATAGAAGAGAAATTCGCAGGTAGTAGCCCTCCCTGAGTCACACCACCCTGGGGGGTAGTACGGACAAGCCATGCACATTTCCAAGGGATTTATCTGGGGACTCCATGGATCCATTGTTTGGACTCACCAGTAAAATGACTCCCCTCGCCCACCAGCCTCTTTCTATTTCCTGAAATAGGGAAGCTACACATTTCATTGACTCCTCTTAGCAGCCACACAAGGAAGGTGTTATGCTAACCCCCTTCCACAGTGGACCATTGGATCCCTTCAAGGACAGTATAAACTGTGAAGGTTAAATTCATCAATGCTAAGAATGACTGTACTGACCCTAAATAAATATATTGTACCGAATTTAAAAAGAAAAAATACACCACCTCCAGTGGTGGACCCTGATCACTTCAAGTCAATTAGTATAAGCCTAGGTCCCTTGCCACAGTGATTGGTTTTATCAGAACTAAGCCAATCATTTCATGGCATTCCCCTGGCTGCATTTGACCTTATTAAGGGCAGTGAACAGCAAGAAGATGTCGGAGGGTTTCTGGGAAAGGAACTACATTGTTTTTATGGGAACACTTCTGGATGTCACTCTTTCTCTCTCTCTCTGAACACTGATAAGGAAGCACATATCGGTCTTTTTGTTAGCATCCATCTTGCCTCAACCATAGGATGAAATCGACACCAAAGGCAAAACAAAGACCTAGAACAAAACTGATTTGTTGATATTACCATGGAGCTGCTGAATCAAATTAACACTGAAGCCACCCTACCTCTAGACTTCGAGCTATGGGAATATATGCGTTAGGATTAGGTTCAGTTGCAAGTAACTGTAAACCCCAGGAAAAGTGGCTTAAATAAGCTAAAGGGTTATTTCTTTCTCAGGTTAAAAAAAAAAAAGTCCAGGCAGATAGTCCAGGGATAGTATACTTTCCATCTGGTAGCTCTGCCATCTTAACACATAATGTCTTCCCCTGTAGTCCAAAATGCCTGCTCCCAACTACTGCCATCACACCTGAGTCCAGTCAGCAAGAAAGAGTAAAGGGAAAATCACTTCCCAGGAGACACACGTAACGCTGTTTACATGCCAGAACTTAGTTACATGGCTACACCTAGCTTCAAGTGTGGCTGAAAATGTCTTTATTCTGGGATGTCATACATCTGGCTAAAAATTGGGGGTTCGTCTGGTAGAAGGGGGAAATGAATCTTTGGGGATAACTAGCATTCTCAGCCACTGTGTGTCTTCCTTATTGTTTAAGGAAGTTTGAATTGGGTTTCCTGTTATTTGCAGTCAAACACATCCTAATTGACACAACCCCATAAACCCGCCAATTACCTTCCATCTCCAATCACATGCTGATGGATAAAAATAAGAAGCCCTTCACTGGGAGCATCTCAAGGTCTTTCCTTGTTTTTCTCCTCAGGCTTGGGACAGCACCTGGCACATAGAGGCACTCGATAAATATTTGCTGAATTGAACAAAATTAACTAAGAAGATTCAAACAGAGAGAGTTCAGTAGAATCTTGGCATAGTGACTTGTCAGCTCTGGCCTTGGGCAAACCATAAAACCTTCTGAGCCTATAAATAAGAGAAGTAATACCTACCTTCAAACATTGTTATAAACATTAGTGACAATGTATGTAGAGTGCTTAGCACAATTCCTGGTGCATACCTGCATAGTTGACACACACACACACCCCATGTATAGAAATTTTTTTTAAAATTATGATTACGTACATTATCCATTTTAAAGGAACCCTGAAGTTAAGAAAAGAGGGATTTTGGCAGTGTTTCAAACACCCACAAACTCTACTGGCTATTATTCATTCTTATTCTTAGGAAAATATTACTGCTGAGTTCAAAGGAAAGAATACTTTGATGAGATTTTTCATTAACACCCTGAAGCCTTCTTAGATATTGAATATTTAGTGAGTAAAGTGTGAATGAATCAGAACATATGTATTGAATTTATCTTGGAACCCTGTGTGTGTAAAACCTAATTACAAAACATGCTTTGCATTCTCTTGCTGTCCAAAGGCTGGAAAAACAGCATGACATTCTGCTGAACCTGAAATGACCTTGAACTCAGCAAATAGACCAAATTGATGGAAGAACCCCAGGTCATTTTTCAGGGTCTTTACCATATTAAGGGGTATATAACCACTGTGATTTGGGATTTTTTGTGTTTGTTTTCCTTGGTTTGACTCAGAAACTTGAGGGAGAAAACAGAATCCTCCTCTTTGTCCTCCGTCAAGGTCTGCAAACAAAGATAGAAACGTTACCCCTGTGAAGAGGGCCTCTTATAAGCAACGGGGCCTCACAGATGTGGAAAGAATTGAGAGTTAGCTTTTAAGTCAAAGCACAGATAAAGCTTGTAGTAAGAGGAGCTGAAAGACAGGAGTGAAGGGGATTTTAGAATGTTAACGGGAATCAACTGGTTCTCCCCGATTTTGGAGATGAGGAAGTTGCATCTCAGAGAAATGACTGTTCTCAGCAGGGTGGGCAGTGAGCTAACCGAGTAGGGACTGCAAGGCAAGTTTCTCATTCCAAAGTCCTGTACACTCTGGCAAGAAAATGTTTAAAAAGACAAGAAAAGAATTTTTAATTTTACAAAGGCAGCATGTTGGTTTTAAAGGGTTGGTAGTGCTTTGGAGCATGCAAGACACTTTGACACACACACTCTCATCTGACCTCACAGTGACACAGGACACCGTTAAGCCCACTCTGCCCGGTTTTGCAGAGGAGGGGACAGAGGTTAGGTGATTTTATAACTGTGCAACTCAGATTGGGACTTGAACCCACAGTCTTTTTTTAAATATAAATTTATTTATTTATTTATTTTTGGCTGCGTTGGGTGTTCGTTGCTGTGCTTGGGCTTTCGCTAGTTGCTGCGAGCGGGGGCTACTCTTTGTTGCGGTGCACAGGCTTCTCACTGTGGGTGGCTTCTCTTGTTGCGGCTCACAGGCTTCACTAGTTGTGGCACACGCGCTCAGTAGTTGTGGCTTGCGGGCTCTAGAGCTCAGGCTCAGTAATTGTGGTGCACAGGCTTAGTTGCTCTGTGGCATGTGGGATCTTCCCGGACCAGGGCTCGAACCCGTGTCCCCTGCACTGGCAGGCGGATTCTTAACCACTGAGCCACCAGGGGTCCCCCCCCCACCCTCCGCAGTCTGTTAATTGAGATCACACACCTGGTCTCAGGACTTAATGAAACTCAGGTTCTTGATGTCTTATTGCAGAAAGAATTCAGTGAGAGACAAAGCGATAGGGAAGAAGTGGATTTATTTAGAGAGAAACACACTCCACAGATGGAGTGTGGGCCATCTCAGAAGGCGAGAGGCCCTGAAATATGGCTTGGTTAGTTTTTATGGGCTGAGAAATTTCATAGGCTAATGAGTGGGAGGATTATTCCAACTATTTCGGGGAAGGCGCAGGGATTTCCAGGAATTGGGCCACCACCCACTTTTTGACCTCTTATAGTCAGCCTCAGAACTGTCATGGCACTGGTGGGTGTGTCATTTAGCGTGTTAATGCATTACAATGAGTGTATAAGGAGGCTCAAGGTCTACTGGAAGTCACATCTTCGGCCATCTTGAACCTAGCTGGTTCTCACCGGTTTTTGTCACGGCCCGTGGCTATGTCATTCTTTTAAAGGTTGTACTCTGCCCCCTTCCAAGCTGCTCGGAGGGGTGCCGACTCCAAACACACCTCTCTTTCCACTCTGCACGTGTGTATGTCAGAGACAAAATAATCTTGTTTCTTTTTAAAAAGAAGAAGGAAATGCTAGTTTCTTATTCTGATACGATCATCTCCATTTGCTGACTATCTTTAAGGTTAAAAAGTCCCCTTTAAAATGAGATGAAAACATTTCCAGATTTTTCTCTATGGGGAGATTACTGATGCTCTAACCTCTGGCCTGATGAACATAGGAGGGGGTCCGTGCCGACTCTGCCACAGCCTGTCCGCCCTGGTCTCCCTCTCACCTCCCTTGCTAGGCAGCCTAGTTGATCATCAGCCCCATCAGCCACAACATTCCTGAAACACTGCAAACTGCTCAAGACTCAAATTGACGTCAAATGTCAAAACATTTGTTGTCACAACTGTCGAAGTTCTGACAGATGGGCTCTAAGCCTTGTGGAATTGTTCCTCTCTCTAGGTTGACTGAAAGTAGAAATTATCCCATTTTCTTCAAAGGGCAAATCCTCTCTATTCTCTCAAAACTGTAGGCCCGTTGAGGTTGCTGGACAGCCCATCAAAACATGAAGCTCTTTCCCCCCAAAAATGGCAGGGTTGCGGCTCTGTCCAACGTAGACTTTGCAGTATTGACCATTGATTGGTACTTTCCCCCCTCATAGTGATGCTGATCTTTTTTTGGCTTTTAATTATGTTAATCAGAACCAGTGATGTGCTGGAGCTGGCATGTACCAGCTTACAAGAAGTGATCCTTAAATTTCAGGAATTTTTTGAGCTAATTTGTTAAAAGCAACCATTATTACAAATTAAATTCTATAAACTTACAATTAAATTATATGAAAAACAAATGTAATGCTCAAAATGTATCACTTCCTAATTATTTTACTGGCTTTAAAAAAACTAATATATAATATCTATTCTCTTGAGTTTATTTGGGTCTATTATATCTGTTTGGTGGAAATACCATAAGATGGTGTGCCTCTTCCCAACTCTGTGTTTGGTGATGCCACATTGATATCTTGAAACCAACCATGGAGGGAGAATTTACCCCATAGAAATTGGAAAATACGACAGAAAACACTATAAATCAGAATTTCTTTATTTCAGGGAGTCTTTTTTTTTATGCCTTTACCAGCACTCCACTGAACAAAACCATCTGCAGATCCCACAACATGAATATGTCAAGATCACTGTTCTTAGTGCTCTAGCAAAATCTTGTTTGAAATACCAGCCCCCAAATCAAGGAGTGAAAAGGATGACCTTGAAGGAACAAGTGAGTGTTAAGTGGTGTAAAACAAAGGTGCACTGGGACCACCCGCTTCCTCTTTCTTTTAATATAGATCGTAGTGGCTGAGACCACTTTCAGATAACATAGACACACCCTCTGCCAAAATTAACTGCAGGTATAGTCAAAAAGTAGAAAGAAAATAGTGCTGGTAGCTACTTATTTTCAAAAAGAAAGGTTTAACCTCAGCCTCCGAAGACCTTGCACAAA
Organism: Mesoplodon densirostris; assembly: GCF_025265405.1. Taxonomy (NCBI): domain Eukaryota; kingdom Metazoa; phylum Chordata; class Mammalia; order Artiodactyla; family Ziphiidae; genus Mesoplodon; species Mesoplodon densirostris. The sequence goes on along the minus strand of NC_082662.1, from coordinate 156,368,237 downwards.
GACTACTGTCTTGAGAAGGCAGCCCCCAACATTTAAATAATATCAAACAAGTCCACAACATGCCTTCAAGCCCTTCCGTGGTACTTTAGTGTCTAATTTGTCCCAACAGACAAATAAATTGGGAATAAATTATTCTGGTAGCCCAGAGGAAGGGAGCAACTGGCTGGTGAGTTTGGAGGATGAATGGGAGGTGGTGGTGCCTAGCCCCTTCCTCTCTCTCCCTCCCCTCATTGGGAGCAAATTCCCATTAGGGACCAGATGTTCTCAGTTCCTCCTTGTCCCACTTCTTACAGAAGCCTGTGCTGGCCAGGTATTGCCTATGATGGGGTGTGAAAGGCTGCCTGATTCTGGGGTTCAGACCTGGAAAATTCACTTGTCCACAGACACCAGGCACATCTCCCCCAAACAGATTGCTTTAGCTCCCATTTGCTTTACCCCTTTGTCTTATTTCTCAGTTGATTCAAACCCAGTAGGAAAGAGGGTATTAACTTCAGGGCCTCTCTAACCCATAAACAAGCAAGGATGAGGTGGCTTAGAACTTAGTCTTCCAAGGACATTACAAAGAAATTTCTATGGCTGCAGTGAGAAGCTGTCGACACTTGCCCACAATATCTTTCAAGTTCTAGTGTTTGAACGTTCTACTATGCAGACCTTTGGCATCTCATCGGAGCCCTGGCTCATGTTGGCTCAGCTCCAAAACTTATTCATTGAGAAAATCCTGGCTTTTTTTCAGACATATCCCCCGCTCACAGCACAGCTCCAGGCAGGGATGGGGAGGCCTTTGATCAAAACAGGATCCTGGGCTTCCCTGGTGGCGCAGCAGTTGAGAGTCCGCCTGCCGATGCAGGGAACACGGGTTCGTGCCCCGGTCCGGGAAGATCCCACATGCCGCGGAGCGGCTGGGCCCGTGAGCCATGGCCGCTGAGCCTGCGTGTCCGGAGCCTGTGCTCCGCAATGGGAGAGGCCACAACAGTGAGAGGCCCGCATACCGCAAAAAAAAAAAACAGGATCCTGGCCAAGCCCTTTAAAGTTTTACAACTGGGCATTAACCCTCCTACCTGCCCACCTGGGTTTCAAAGCAAATGCTCTGCTCATGACAGCAAAGGATTCCTGAGTTCCAGATCTCACTAGAGAAGATAATTTTGAATTGTTTACTATCCCACTTTTCTAAAAAAACCCAGTGAGATCATCTTATTTAGGGCTAATATTTGCTATAGGAATGTTTATGGAAGATTATCTGGACAAAATAGACACGTGACTATCCCTCCTGCATTTGCTATGAAACTCTCATTGAAGATGCCATTCAGAGTATGCTCCAAAAACTTCCATCTGGTAACCCAAGTGAGGAATATCTTGGATCTTTGTGCTAGGGAAAGTTCATCTCCCCTGAGATTAATGAAATGCTTCCTCCTCTCAGATGATAATTGAAGTACAACTTTTCCCTCCTTGTCTTGGCTTATAAGGAGGCTACAGCTAAGCCTCAGCCTTCAAGGTCACTCATAGATGCTCTACGACCCTTATAGTTGGGATATCTCCCTTGTGCCTGTTAATCTTGCTTTCTCCTCTTTATTCCTTCCCTTTTATTGATCTTGATATATTTATTCCCTTTTAAGGTCATTTTCTAATTCTTTTGCAGGGACTTCCCTGGTGGTCCAGTGGTTAAGACTCTGCCGTCCCAATGTAGGGGGCCTGGGTTTGATCCGTGGTCAGGGGAGATCCCACAGGCTGCAACTAAGACCCAGTGCAGCCAAATAAATAAGTCAATAAATATTTTTTTAAAAAATTCTTTTGCAAAGAGGCGAGATATAACTAAATACCATGAAAATATTCAATGATTGCTTGAGGTTGGTAGGGTGGGGTGGGGTGTGTGGGAGGGGAGACAACTGCAAAAGGACATAAGGGAAATTTTTAGGGTAATGGAATTTCTATATCTTGACTGCAGTAGTGGTTACCTGCGTACATACATTTATCAAAATCCATTGAACTGAACACTTAAAATGGTGCATTTTATTGTAAGTAAATTAAACCTCAATAAAGTTGATTTATTCATCCAACTAACATTATGTTTCTATTATCTGCAGGCACTTTGCATGGTGCTAGGCAGAGAGAGTGCACACAGTTGTGTAGGTTGTTCACTGAACAATGGTACATGGCCAAGGGACTAGGAAGGGCTGAAATCCATCCCATGCCTGGCTCACCAAGCCAGGTGCCCAGCAAGGGGCTGGGGCTTCTCAGAGGAAGAGGCAGCCTTTTCTATTTTGGAAAAGGCATTATATGTATATGGGTTCCTGGAAGCCTGGTTCTGAAGGCATATTGAAAAAGAATATAGACAATTTCCTGCCCTTGTGGAGCTTGTAGTCTAGGGGGAGGGAGTTAAAACAAACAGTAAACATATAAGATAAAGATAAGTTGTAATAGGTGCTTCCCTGGTGGCTCAGTGGTTGAGAGTCCACCTGCCGATGCAGGGGACACGAATTTGTGCCCCGGTGTGGGAAGATCCCACATGCCGCGGATCGGCTGGGCCTGTGAGCCATGGCTGCTGAGCCTGCGCGTCTGGAGCCTGTGCTCCGCAACGGGAGAGACCACAACAGTGAGAGGCCCGCGTACCGCAAAAAAAAAAAAAAAAAAAGTTGTAATAAGCACTTCATAGAAATAAATAGGATGGTGTAATAGAGAGTGTCAGGCTTGGGGAGATATTCAAGTCTTCGGGAAAGACTTCTTAGAAGATGACATTTCAGCTGAGGCCCGAGTGATGAGGAGCAACCAACCTTGCAGAGTGTGGGAGGAAAGCAACCCAGACAGAGGGAACAGCAAGAGCAATTTCTCAGGGGCAGGAGAACCTGGCCTATTCATGGATCAGAGAGAAGGCCACTGAGCATGTAATAAGCAAACTTGAGAGGGGCAGAGGCGTCAATAACGTAACTAACTCTCAAAAAGTTAGACAAAAGCCTTGAGAAGGATGGCTCAGAATACGAACTGCACTACAAAACATTTTATTTCTCATAGATTTTAGAGTTGCAAGAGACCTTACAGATAAGATAGTCCTTTAATCTTCCCCTATGACAAATGCAAAAATCAAGGCCCAGCTCACCCTGATAACTGATAGCACAAATAGGATTAGAACTCAGGCTTGGCTTCAATTCAATTCAACTAACATTTACTGATTGCCCTCCATGTGTCGGGTACTATTTTCTACCTGTCAGTCTAGAGCTTTTTAGGCTTGGTAGGGTTGAATAACAAGAATGACTGAATTGGTAAAATTCTGCTGCTGAAGACATGTTAACATAAGAAACATCTTCCTTTAGACAGCTGTGGGGGTTTAATCAGATGAATATTTCACACTACTTGATTTTTGCCTTGTTTTTAAAATTGTTTCCATTCCTGAAAGTGAGATACATTTTTTGAAAGATGCATGTTTTAAAGCAACCAGTTCTGAAGCTAATCCTATGTTGACAGCTGTAGGAATGAGAGGACTCTTAAGGGAATGCTGGGTGGGAAGTAACAAGGGTAAAATCACGGGTGAAAAGCGTTGATGATCAATCAAGGGATTCCCAGCATCGTCTTTGAAATCCAAGAAAAGCAAGATTGGGATGAAGCCTTGCAGGGAAAAACTTAGATCTCACAACCCAAGCCACGTCCCAGAACACGATGTCATGTACCACATTTCCTTCATCTGTCTGTACTCACTGCCTGGAAATGGCAGGTGAAAATGACAACTGCCCCTCCCAAACCATACCTTTATCATTGTTAAATGATTTGTAGGCTAGCAAACCCCAAAGGTCTTGGAATTATATTTTCCCTCTGTGATCTCTGTTTTCAAAAAGCTAAAGAAACTACAGCCAAGAAATGAAGCAGCGGCCCACAGAAATACACCACGAAACCACCACTTCGCCCTCTATCTCATGGAGTTCTAATAGTAACAGAAATGAAACCTACCATCTTCAACATAAACCTGAGTATCCTACTCGAGTAGATAAGAAGCTAATTAAGAAACCAAGGCTAGTATTTTAAGAGATGTTTTCCCTTGAGTGTGAGGGATTTTGTTTTCCTTTTAAAGAAAGTGAATTTCTTGTTTTCAGCTGGGAGCTATTTTCCTAACTGACCCCTAATCCATTCATGTAACCTCCTGGCAGTCAGGTCTACATTAAACAGGCTCACCTAATCCAAACTCATGCTGGTCCTTTCCATGGAAGAGATTTAAGAAGTTCCAGTCTCAGTCTGGGCTGACCTCCTACTGGGGATGCTGTGAGCTCTTGTACAATTTGCTGTGCAGCACTTCCTCCTCTTCTGGAACTGCCCTGCCCCCTCCAGTCACAATGCAGTTTCTGGAGAGACCCATCTCCTAGCACCCACCTCTCAGGCCACATTTGGTTGGTCCAGCAGTAGCTGACCAGGAACCTTAAGGCCTTCAGGCAGCATCCAGTGGTGCATGGATGCACTAGCTTTCTCTGTTGCTCATCCAGGTGACAGAAGATGGCAGTTTCTCCGAAGTTAACACCCTTGTTTGCAAGCAACAGGGTGTCACAGAAACCAACAACAGGATTATAGATGGGCCTGAAGTGTAATGAGAGCCAAGGGCTTGAAGCAGAGTGTGAGTAAGAGTCTCACTCTGTCACTTCTCCCCGTTTCTATCTACGTATCTGTGTCAGCCCTCTCTCATTGTAGATGAGCTCTCTCTACTGCCCAATCCACTATGGAAATCATGTCCACAGTCAACAGTCCTTGGGGTTACAACTCCTCAATTCAAGAGAGCAGTTATACTGAGGTGGAGTCTTAGTCTAATTCCAAATTCCTGGGAAAGCTCTTTGATTGTTTCTCCATGGATGTTATCAGTATTTTGGGCAGGGCAACTCATGCCATATGGAATTGTCCCATGCATGGCGGGATGTTTAACATGTTGGCACCTGCATGTTAAATGCCAGTAGCACCCCGACCTTACTGATTGTGACAACCAGAAAAACACATCCACCCTCTACCAAATGCCCCTTCAGGGGGCAGTATCACCATAGTTTGAGAACCACTGCATTAGACATTTCAACTCAACCTGGTTCAGTTTGAGTTCTTATTCCCAGAGCATTCTAATACTGGTTATAAGTGGCTAAATTCTGAGAGGAATTTCCCTTGGAATACATCTTAGAGAACAGAGGTGTGTACCCCAAAATGAAATTTTTCATTTCTTTATGGTTCTGAGTCAGCTGTATGTGTTTCTAAAAACAAAAAGCACTTAGGTTTTTTTTAAAAAGTCACATCTTGCTTCTGCTAAATAGCTGATTTATTTTTCTTGCACAATGACATGATGGTGAAATCAAGGATGTGGTAAAGTCTTGTTTTCATTTTTTTTTTAAATCATGTATTTAGTAGTCAAAAATGGCGAATATTGACTTGTGAGTTGGCATTCTCCTTTAGACTTATACAACCAAGTACAAATGCAAGTCAAATGTCCCTCTTTCAGGTACCCGAGGAATAATGGAGTGGGAGGACCAGGAAAGAGAGAACTTGCCAACTAAAGCAGTTTTTTCCTTCATAGAAACCTAGGTTTGGCCATGACCAGCTCTGCCTACCCTTCTCCCATTCTCTGAGTTCAAGAACGGGATCCTCCTTTAGCTCAAGGACCATAATATGATCATGGTTAGACTCCTTACACACATGGCCTAAGACGAATTAAGGTGGGTGGGAAATGATGAAGGCATTGCTTTAAGGCAAAAAATTTAAATTGTTATTATGATCCTGGAAAATATGACCCAGAGCAACAGTGGTAGTACTCTTAAGACTGTTGATATTCCTAGGCTCTAGCTTGGAACCTGTACTGTCACGAAAGAGGAGACCTATCATAAAGTCTATGGTCTGAATAAAATTTCAATTCGGTTTTTGAACCAATGTGGTAAACTAAGAAGTCATCTCTGAAATAATGCTATTATAAGCAGCTGGGCCCTAGAGTGGAAAGAGAGTGGACTTAGGTGGTAATACATATGGATTCTAGAATAAAAAAGAATCCATGAGTGAGTCCATACTGATATGAATGAATGAATGAATGAATGGGGGAGAAGGGGAAACTTTTCCTTACAGTAGGAATCCAACTAATAAATGTAGGAGAAAGGATAGAATTAGAGTCACCACTTTGCAACCACCACATTAACAGTTGCTTCAGGTACAAATCATTCATGGATGATAAAATCAGCGGGTGAAGTATGATAAGAAATAAACCTACATAGTCTCAAGGTTTCTCCTCACAAGATACTTACTCATTACAGAGGGATGAAATGATAACTTTATCATGGGAAAAACCAGCAGATTGCATCTTAAACAAGGGATCAAGGTTCCTATCATTAGAAATGGAAAAATGGACCTCATGTGCCTCCTGACATGATACTCTGAGAAGGACACTATATCACTGCTGTGCTATTTGTGCTGAAACTGCAGAACTTGAATTTAATTATGAAAAACCATCAGACAGCCCGAATCTAGGGACATTCTTCAAAATAACTGGCCTGTACTCTTCAAAAGTATCAAGGTCCTAAAAACAAAGATAGACTGAGGAATTTTTCCTGATGAAAGCAAACTGCAGAGACATCACAACTAAATTTGTGTGACTCTGGATTGGATCCTGGTCCAATAAAGGACACTAGTGGGACAATTGACAAAATTTGAATAAGGTCTATAGATTGTTTATAATATTGTTTTAATGTTGATTTCCTGATATTGTAATTGTACTCTGGTTACGAAAGAGAGTGGTTTTTTTTTTTTTTTGAGAGTGTTTTTACTTTTAGGAAATACATGCTGAAAATTTGGAGATGAGGGAAAGAGAGAGATTAAGATTCTAATGCTAGCTCTGCCATTAACTAGGGGACCTAGGACAAGTTATTTATGTGCTCTGGGCTTTGGTTTCCTGTTTGTAAGATGAAGAGATTATACTAGTTCGGTGGTCCTCAAGGTGTGATGAAATAAAACATCATCTGGAAGTCATTAGAAATGCTGATTCTCAGGTCCCATCCCAGACATGAATCAGAAACTCTGGGGGTGGAGCCTGTGTATTAACAAATCCTCCATGAAATCCTGATGCATGCTCAGGTGTGAGAACCACTGCCCTAGTCATCTCCAAGGTCCCTATTAGCCTAATGTTAGCTGATGTTCTGTGGTTCTCATTTGTCTCTCCTACAGAGGACAACCCTTTCTCAGAAAAGGCACCTCCCCTCTCCCAGTTCATTCATCATTGATTTGGTGCTGACAAAGGGCTGGCCAGGAAGCTGGAAGTGCTGGAACTTTGGAGAAATAGTTCTCCTGGGCATTTAGACCCAACCTCTGCTTGCAATAGGTACAGATTAAACATAAAACATTTAATAATCCTACTTAGCTCAGGAAACATCAAAGAAACCAAGTGATGCATAACTGAGTTCCATGCAGTGGCTTATCTTTCTTGGCCTCTTACTAAAATGCTTAAACCAGTTACTTCTAGGAAGAATGGGGCTGTGAATAATTCCGGAGAGTTTCTATTAGTACCTTTAGAAAAGTTTGCCTCAGCCTTCTCTTCAGGATAAATGTTTCCTGGATTACTCAGGTGGTAAGAATCTCTCCTAATGCCTTCTAAATACTTCTACAAACCCAGAGTTAACTCTTGTCTGTTCAGAGTCCTTAAGCTGTGACCTAAGAGAGTGTTAAGTTTGCTTCTGATTGGCTGATTAAAAACAACAAACAGACAAAAATCTCTCCCATTCTTGGTTTACCGGTTACTACTGGGTTCCTATCACTGAAGGTTTTCCACTCACATCCACACCCTTGTCTTCAACACCACCTGACTCTCGAAGCTACTTTTTCAGTCCTGACCTTTCCTAACGTCAATTTCTGATTTTTTGTTGTTTTTACATTTTTATTTATTTATTAAACAGATAGCATGCATATCCATTTGCTTCAAAGCTCAAAATATTAAAAAAGGTATACAGTGGAGATCTACATGAACTTCTCCCCCCTGCCTGCCCTGCCTCCACCCTCCAGGTTCAATTTCTCATTTTTGACCCTCTTTAGAACTGATTCACTCTATCCAAAATGAATCCATCATCTTCTCTACCATCCTGGACCCAACCCCTTTAAGCCTCTTTGTCTTCAGCTGTAAAAAGGGATAATATCACTTTCCTCATAGGGTGTGTATATCCCTCATAGAACCAACACTTATAAACTTTACCACTGCCAAGCACATAGTAAGCACTCAGTAAAAATTCACTATTGATAACATAGTTATAATAATAATAACAATAATAATAAACTCTCCCTAAATTGAATATTGATGTATGGGTGTGCCTTTTCTCCCAGTCTTCCAAATTGGCAACTTTGGAGTTCACCTCCCTCCCCCCACCCCCGACCCCTTCTCCTCCGTTGCAGATATTTTGGCCTCATCTACCTTTATATTATTCCTTTCTTGGTGGGATTTGCATGGGGCAAGAAGAATTAGGAACAAATTCCCTAAGAGGCTGCCCTGTTCTTGCAAAGACTCTTGGACGAGGCTGCTGAGGAGACACCCCCGTGGGTCACGCGCCTTTGCCCCCAAGCCCCTTTCACCATGAACTCTCCCGGCCTCCCTTCTGGGATGTTGCTGGTAATTAGTAGCTCATTCCTGACATTGCTATTTCCCCCTGGGCCAAATGACCGAGCTTGTTATATTTAAAAATGTAAGGTTTCCTGGCTCTCTTTAGTGCATTTAATCCTCCCACCCTTGGACTTCCACAAACAAAGGCACAATTCTCATTTTCACAGTAAAATAGGCAAATAAATAAATATTAGAACCAATCCTTCCATCTATCAGAATTCTAGTGCTTAAATCTCAAGGACAGCTAACTTGGGGATGAGAGGGGCCTGGGTGAATGATGACCCTAGGTCAGCATTTCGTTGGAAGGGAAAGGGTGTGTCAGGGCTCACATTTCTGCATTCCAATCTGTGTTCACCCAATCATATTTTCCCCCTTCCCACTCTTAGCAAATGGGTATTTCACACTAAGGGCTGCACTTAAATCTCATCGTATGAGTCACTAAAAAATTTTCATAGTTAAGCCCTTAAACTAAGAAAATCTCTCTCATCCGCATGATAACAACTTAGAAATGAGTGAACAGACCCCTCTGCTCTTCCCTAAGCCATATTTGAGCCTAGTAGAGTAAGACTTCACTGAAATTGCAATTGATCAGAATACTTGCACTCTTGCCAAATAAGAGTTAAAAGAGAAATGCCTTAACCAAAGCTAAAACATCTGCCACCTGATTGTAACATTTCATATTTGATTTCAAGGAACATTAGATTTATTATGTCATGTACTTCAATTTTGCAGCAGATGCTTCCTCTGCTGGAAGATATTGGGCTTGGGCATTTCCTCCACCAGGAAGCCTTCCCCTCCCGCGGCCTCACTTATTTTCCCTAGGTTCCATTAACCAGTATTATTGTGGGTGTGAGGGACCCGAGCTTGGGCCTGTGTTTTAGGGGTTCCCCTCTGACCCTCCTTTTGACTGGCCCCTCCTTACAGGACAAACAACCCGTGAACCAAGGGGATGTGCCCATTCAGAGACTGGACCTTCCCTCCTGGACCATATTCTGGGTACTCAAGATTCCAGAATGTTCCTTGAATGATCCTTGAATGGCCTACAGCTCTCCAGACTAGGTCCATCCTGAAAGTGGACCACAGAGCTGGCAAACACCCTGAGGGATGCTGAGAGGTGGCTGGGCAATGGCTATTTGCTGCTGGGGAGAAGCTTGGATATGCAATCTGAGAGGTCCTCATGCATGTGCACCTAACCCTCAGGGTTCAGGATGGAGCTGGGGTTGGGAAGCCAGGTGTAGGAGGATAGAACATATTGTATTGATAGTTTGTTAGCTAGGTTTATAATTTTAAATACTTAGTCTATGGGCCTTTCTTTATACTCTTGCCCTGGGCCCTGCAAATGTTAAAGGTGGACCTGTTTATAACATCCTGGGAATATCTCTAAGTTTACAATGCTAACATTGTATAATCAGCTGTTTTCATGGCTGTGGTAGTTGCTACATACTCCCCCACCCCCAACCTCAGGGCCTTTGCACACACTGTTCCCTCTCCTGGAATGCTCTTCCCCATGGGTTCCTTTAGCCTAGTAAATTTTTTTAATTAAACTATAGTTGATTTACAACACTGTGTTAGTTTCAGGTGTACCGCAAAGAGGTTCAGTTATACATTTATATATCTATATAGCTATATTCTTTTTTTAATTCTTTTACGTTATAGTTTATTATAAGATACTGAATATAGTTCCCTGTGCTATACAGTAGGTTCTTGTTATCTGTTTTGTATATGGTAGTGTGCATCTGTTAATCCCATACTCCCAATATATCCCTCCCTCCCCTTCCCCTTTGGTAACCATAAAAAAACTCCAATGGTTTCCATGTCGGTGAGTCTGTTTCCTTTTTTGTAAATAAGTTCATTTGTACTATTTTTAGATTCCACACATAACTTATATCATATGATATTTGTCTTTGACTTACTTTACTTAGTATGATCATTTCTAGGTCCATTCATGTTGCTGCAAATGGCCTTATTTCATTCTTTTTTATGGCTGGTTAATATTCCATCATCTATAAACACCACATCTTTTTTTTTTTTTTTAAGGGCTTCAAATGCTTGGCTTTTTATTTATTTATTTATTTATTTATTTATTTATTTATTTTTGGCTGTGTTGGGTCTTCATTTCTGTGCAAGGGCTTTCTCTAGTTGTGGCAAGTGGGGGCCGCTCTTCATCGTGGTGTGTGGGCCTCTCACTATCGCAGCCTCTCCTGTTGCGGAGCACAGGCTCCAGACGCACAGGCTCAGTAGTTGTGGCTCACGGGCCTAGTTGCTCTGCGGTATGTGGGATCCTCCCAGACCAGGGCTCGAACCTGTGTCCCCTGCATTAGCAGGCAGATTCTCAACCACTGCACTACCAGGGAAGCCCCACCACATCTTCTTTATGCATTCATCTGTTGATGGACACTTAGGCTGTTTCCATGTCTTTAGCCTAGTAAATTTTTATTTATCTATCAGACCTCAGTTGAAATATTTTCTCAGGGACTTCCCTGGTGGTGCAGTGGTTAAGAATCCTCCTGACAATTCAGGGGACATGGGTTCAAGCCCTGGTCTGAGAAGATCCCACATGCCACAGAGCAACTAAGCCCGTGTGCCACAACGACTGAGCCTGCACTCTAGAACCCGCAAGCCAAAACTACTGAAGCCTGCGTGCCTAGAGCCCATGCTCCACAACAAGAGAAGCCACCACAATGAGAAGCCTGCACACCACAACGAAGAGTAGCCCCCGCTCGCTGCAACTAGAGAAAACCTGTGTGCAGCAACGAAGACCCAACGCAGCCAAAAATAAATAAAATTTTAAAAAGAAATTCATTTTTTCAAGAAAGTCTTTCCTGACTTCCTACATTAGGTCAGGCCCTCCTGGTTTTTCACTCTCACATCTCCCGACACTCTGATAAATCTGAGGGGAAAGTACAATAGCAATCATAATAATAATAGCCATGTTAGTGATGATGATAAAAACAAATAGCCACTGATTACTTACTAAGTACTAGACCTTTCGATAGGTGCTTTACGTATATGATCTCATTTATTCTGCGTAAGAAGCCAAATGAAATATTATCGTCCTCATTTTACAGATGAAGAAACTTGAGGCTTATATAGTGTGGTAGACTGTTGTACTGCTGGTCCCCACATGAATCAGACCTCCCAGTATTCACATCCCCACAGACTTCCGTCCCACATTGATTGCCTGCTGACCCAGGTGATTTGTTTTGGCCAATGACCCATCAGCAAACATGACTTGCTGATAATTCTTGCACATTGGAGCTTATCTTCTTGGAACCCAGCCTCCATTTAAGGCTCTCAGACCAAACTAATGAATAAAAAGAACCACATGGTGAGGGAGGCCCAACTGGTTCAGCATCTCAGCTGAGCTCAGCCCCCAGCTGACCCTGCAGCTGAATGCAGCCACCCTAGGCAAATTATAACTATAGAATAATATGATAGTATAGTATACTACAAAATGTACATAGAAATAGATCATTATTAGAGGTTAATTTGCTAAAGAACCCAGAGCTAATAAATGATAGCTCTGAATGCAAACTTTACAAATCTATTCAACCTATGTAACTTCTTAGCCGAAGCTGTCCTCTTCTGGACACTGGACGGGCATTGTGACTGTGTCTCCCCTTCCCTGGCTCCTCTCCTGGTCTACACCACACTTGCTTACCCTCTGGTCAACTCAGCTTCCTCTGGCCATGCTGTCTTGCATATATCATGGGTGACACAGGACTACTGAGAGCAGCAAAAGTCCCTGGAAGGTGGGAAGCTTCTCATCGCAGTGTGAGGTTCCCCAGGGGAATGGGTTCTCTCCAGGCCTGGGTACCCCCTACACCCCCTGGGCCTTCCCCCCAGGGGAATCAGTTAGGCTGAATCCACCCCTTCTCTCCCCTGTGTCTCCAGGACTCTCTCTCTTCAGGCCTGTGCCCCCCGCTTCCCCATTTCCACGAACCAGATTTACCCTACACTGGACTGACAAACTTTTCTTGCTCCTGCTAAGATTTTCCGGCAGGCATCTGCGGAACTGGCCCTTTCCATTCAGAGAAGCAGAGGGTATAAGAGGCAACGAAAGTGCTGGTCCTTCCACTCATGCACCCACCAGAACTATAAATGTTTTCTAGTCTCAAACTAGAAACAAGAGGGGAAGAACACCTTCTAAAGAGAGAAATACAGTGAGGATAGCTGAGGCCTGGAGAGTGACTGGCAACACGTGCTTCAGCCAAATTGAGGTTTGAAAAATCCCTTCCCAAGGTCAGGGTTTCCTAGAGCATTTGCCCCTGGCTGATCCTTCTGTCTCCCAGAAAAACATGGGTTCCTTTCCTGTTTGTTTTTTTTTTTTAAACAGCATTTTCAAGATACACTTTACATATTAGAACATTTACCTATTTCAAGTGCACTATTCAATTATTTTTAGTAACTTTACCAAGTGGTGCGACATCACTATAATTCAGTTTGGAACATTTCTATCCCCCCGACACAATCCCTTATGCCCTCATTCTGTTCCCGTCTTCAGCCCCAGGCAACCACTAATCTAATTTGTCTCTATAAGTGTGCCTTTTCTAGACATTTCATGCAAATGGAATCATATCATACGTGGTCTCTTGTGTCTAACTTATTTCACTGAACATGATGTTATTAAAGTTCATCCATGATGTAACATATGTCAGTAGTTTATTCCTTTCTTATTTCTGAGTAGCATCCATTGTATGGATATACCACATTTTATGTATCCCTTCACTACTTGGTGGACAGTTAGGTTATTTCCAGCTTTTGGGTCTATGAATAATGCAGCTATGAACAATTGCACGTGAGTCTTTGTGTGGACATATATTTTCATTTCTCTTAGGTTAAGAGTGGAATTTCCAAGTAGTTTTGTGTTTAACTTTTAACTGTAAACTGCCAAGCTGTTTTCCAAAGTGGCTTTACCATTTTACATTCCCACCACCAATTGTGGGTTCCTTTTTCCTCTCCACGTCATGGGACAAGCATCCTCTTATCTTTGATCAACTCCCAGATTTTTTATTCTAAGAATTAATTATGTCCTGGAGGATGTTTCAGCTATGCTCTCCTGGGTTGAATTATGCTTTGTTCTCTGTAATGACCTTAAATAGACAGTTATGATAGTTACACTCAATATGCACGTGTCATTATTTATTTAAAACACTTAGTTTGTTGGGCTGCCTCCAGTAACCATTTAGTTTTTGACTGTCTCAGGGGATGGTCATGAAAAAGTACTTATGCAAACTCTGAGGCAAACAATAGTGTACTGCTCTGAAAATTTACCAGGAAACTGAACTTCTTGAAAGTAGACTTCAGAAGAGTGCAACCTCAGGTGTTATTTTTTGTAAGAGGACATTGGCCCTAAATGTGTCCACATGCAACTCACCAAGGTGAAAAGCCCATGTGAAGGACATATGTATAGGAAACCTCAGAGCCCAGAGGAAACAAGTTTAGATTTGTATGAAGGTATATATACCAACACATCTCACAGATTTAAGACATTTTTTATTATGCAACTATAGTCAAAGAAATTTTGGTCAGAAATCCTAACTTTCAAAGATCCTACTGGACTTTTCTATGTATTAGCAGGAATATACATTAAAATATTTGCTCAAAGACAGAAAATATTCAGAGATTCAGAAATGAAACTCAAGCCGCTCTCACCTCTGAGACGGCCCACTGTGGAGTGTGTTTCTCTCTAAATAAACCCACTTCTTACCTATCGCTTTGTCTCTCACTGAATTCTTTCTGCAATGAGACATCAAGAACCTGAGCTTCATTAAGTCCTGAGACCAAGCGTGTGATCTCAGTTAAAAGACCATGGGTTCAAGTCCCAATCTGAGTCAAACGGTTTCACCGTAACTCCAGTATTATCCTGATATCAAAGACAAAGACATCAAAAGAAAAGAAAACTATGGACCAATATACATACAGAGATCCTCAACAAAATACTAGAAAACTGAATCCAGCAACTTGTACAAAGGATTAATTACCAAGTAGGATTTATTCCAGTAATGCAAAGTGGATATAACATGTGAAATTCGATTAATATAATATACCATATCAATAGAATACAAGATAAAAACCACATGATCATCTCAGTAGATGCCAAAAAAGCACTTAACAAAATCCAAAACCCTCTTGTGATAAAAACGCTCAACAAACTCAAGATAAAAAAGGAACTTCCTGACTAAGGGCATCTACGAAAAAGCCACACCTAACATCATAATTAATGGTGTATATCAGTTTCCATTGCTGCTGTAAAAAAATTATCACGAACTTAGTGGCTTAACCAAAAAAACAAAAAAAGAAGAAATGAAACAACACAATTTGGGTCTAAAAGTTGCCAATGAGGCCTTGGTAATAGTGAATGTGTTTACTTCCCAGGGAAAGGGATTGGTGAGGTCACAACTGCTGTCCCTCAGGGTCATTTGCATAAGAACTTCAGGTGCCTGAAATAGCAAAAGTCTGCTGGACTAAGATTTCTAACACTGAAAATGGAGTATTTATAAAAGAAAATTACTGACTGCTAAGGAGTAACACAAGGGAGTTTCTTTGTGGTATCCTGATTGTGGTGTTTGTTTATGTCTACATGTGTATTAAAATATCATGGAACTACACACACACACACACACACATACACACGCACATAAAGAGTACATGTAAAAAGTAGTGAAATTGGGCTTCCCTGGTGGTGCAGTGGTTAAGAATCCTCCTGCCAATGCAGGGGATACGGGTTCGAACCCTGGTCCGGGAAGATCCAACGTGCCGCGGAGCAACTAAGCCCGTGCACCACAGCTACTGAGCCTGCACTCTAGAGCCCACGAGCCACAACTACTGAGCCCATGTGCCACAACTACTGAAGCCTGCGCATCTAGAAACTGTGCTCCTCAACAAGAGAAGCCACTGAAATGAGAAGCCCGTGCACCGCAACGAAGAGTAGCCCCTGCTTGCCGCAACTAGAGAAAGCCCGCGAGCAGCAACGAAGACCCAACGCAGCCAAAAATAAAATAAATAAACATAAAAAAAAAACTAGTGAAATCTAAGGTCTACTATTCCTGAGTTTATATTATACCAATGTAATTCCCTGGTTTTGACCTGTGCTGTGCTTATGTAAGGTATTTTCATTGGGAAAAGTTGGGTGAAAGGTATGTGGGAACTCTATGTACTACTTTTTTTTTTGCGGTACGCGGGCCTCTCACTGTTGTGGCCTCTCCCGTTGCGGAGAACAGGCTCCAGACGCGCAGGCTCAGCGGCCATGGCCCGCCGCTCCGCGGCATGTGGGATCTTCCCGGACCGGGGCACCAACCCGTGTCGCCTGCATCGGCAGGCGGACTCTCAACCACCGCGCCACCAGGGAAGCCCTGAAATTTCTTGTACTTACATCTTAAGCTATTTCAAAATTAAAAGTTATTTAAGAAAGAGAGTGAGAGAAAGAGACAGGAAGGAAGGAAGGAGAAAGGAAACAATGGATCCCTTTCTTCTGTAGTCATCATGGGTTGGAGGTAGGGGAAAGGTGGGGGACAGTAAGGTACCTCCTGAATTTGAACTAAGATCCCTTCTGGAAGGAAATTATGAAAAATTAACACAACAAACCCACCCTAAACTGGAATTTATATATGGGGAGACTAGATACATAGATAGATAGATAGATAGATAATAGACATTATAGATATAGATATAGATATTCTATATATATAGAAAGACTAGGTATAGTGTAAGGAAATTCACATGTCTGCATGTGGGGGTCTAACTGCTTGTACTGTACCTTTATTTAGCAAGAATGATAACAGAAGGAGATTAGCCTTCACTGTGTCTGAAAGCAAAGAGAACAAACATCAAGGACTGTCCACAGCAGAGGGCCTGGATTGACTGTTCCAGCATCCTTGGCAGGGGTACTTCTCAACGGAAACGGATGCATCAGACTCTCATAGTCTGGCGACAAGAGCTATTAAGACTATTCTCTAATTCCCTTTGCTACGATTCCATTCTCAGTTTTAATTGTGCTTTGGCTTTTCATGTAGCTTTTGTATAGCAAGATAATGAGCTGATTGGCCTATGCAAGGGTTTTAGTTCACTTGACATTATTTCTTCTTCATGAATTAATAATTTAGCATTCTGGTTCACATATCAATATCTTGTGGGTTTTATAAGTATGAGAGCAACTAAAGCATGAGTTCTTAACCTAGAAACCAGGGATGGGCTTCAAGGGATCCATTAAGCCCTAAGATTGTATGCAGTGTGCATTTATCAAGGAGAGAGGTCAATAGCTTTCACTAGATTCTCGTAGAGAGTTTCCAGTCTGGATGCACTGGCAAAATAGAATTTCCAGGTTTATGAAACTTATCTTTACAGAACACACTGGGAATATATTCCCGCACTATAATTCTTTTTGACATCATTTTAACAACTTCATGGGATTCAATTGCTTGAATTCATCTTCTAAGATTTTAAAAGCTTCTTCACTAATAAACTCTGAAGGGTTTAATTTTTAGGTGAAATGTTGCCTTATTTCATTAATAGATGTCCAAATGTGAGAACGAACGGCAATCACCACTATTAACAGCTAACATTGACGAGACTCCAGCTCTGTCCCAGGCAATGTGCTAACTTTGTATATGAAATCTTAACTGTGGGCTTTACACAACAGTCCTGGGAAGTGGGTATTATGATTTGTGTTTAATAGCTGAGGAAACTGAGGTATAGAAGTTAAAGAACTTACCAAGGTCACATTGCTGTCAATGTGGAGACAAGTGGACAGACACATCTGGCTAGCCTTTCCCCCAACCTCAAGGCTCAATGCCTTTATCCTTCAAGCTCTACTTGGAGGCACTTTCTCCTTGAAGCTTTATTCCCACCCAAAATTCTCTCTCCCCTCGTGGAAGTCCTCTAGTTCTTCAGCTGACTCTAAACCACCCCACTTAGCACCATTAGAGTATTAACGACCTCAGGGTCAGCAAACTTTTTCTGTGAAAGGACCAGATAGTAACTATTTTAGGTTTTGTGGCCCATATGGTCTCTGTCAGAACAGCTTAACTCTGCTGCCCACTGTAGTGCAAAAGCAGGCACAGAGAAGACACACGTGAGCAAGAGCGGCTGTGTCCCAATAAACTCTGATTGATGGGTATTGAAATTTTAATTTCATATAATTTTCATATGTCACAAAATGTTATTCTTATTTTAATTTTTTTCCCACCATTTAAAATTGTGAAAACCATTCCTAGCTCATGCCCTGTACAAAAACAGGAGGCAGGTGGATTTGATCAATGGGCCAAAGTTTGCCATCGCTGCTCGGACAGCATCTTATGTGTTCCTACTTTCTACAACTAGATAGAAAACCACTGAGCCTATAATTATACCTTAACCTTTTCTTATTCTCTACAGTATCTATATGCAGGGCTAGACCCATAAGTAAGGGCTCAAAAGATACTTGATTAATAACATTGATGCTTCTCACCCTCAGAGCCATAACCAGGAAGAAATAACAAGTCTATCTCAAAATAGGCGGCATCTGTATTATCTTCGCCCTTTTCCCTCCCTAACGAAATTCTGGCTCTCTAAAATATCACAGTGAGTTTTTGGTTCTGAGGGCTGATAAGAAATACCCACGTGCTTGGCTAGCTTGAAGGTCAGATGGCATCCGGGCCTGGAGCCAATGAATACAGCTGGTGAAAATTCAAGCTGTCACACACTTGTTGCTAGCCCTGGTTTTCTAGTTCCTTCATCGTGAATTATTAGATTATTTATAATAATGAATTGCTGCATGAGCAATCATTTTTAAAACCATAATCCTTAACCCAGAAAGATGTCATGACTTGATGGGCTAAATTTAGGACCATGAGAACCACACTCTAGGTCTGGATGCCATGGATCTTCTCTGGGCCTTCCTTTCCTCGTCTGTAAACAGAGGGTAATAGCCCTGCCTCCTATGTGACGCTGGGCTGATTGGGGGACTACCCTGCAGATATAGAAGTAATGGTCTGTAAGCTTCTCCATTTACTTTGGTTCAATCATACTAAGCCGTGCTGGTGTATGATATCATAAGACAGAGAAATGTGCTGTGCTGTTATGTGTAAGAATAAAACTGTTTTGTTTTTTTAATTTGCTTTAAGGCCATATCAACAAGCTATGAAATCAAGCTGATAGGTACTACTAAGTACACATTTAAAAATTATATAACATATGCCAATGAGCTTTTTTTGTTTTACCATTTCAGTGTGAAATTGCTGAAACCAGAAACTGCAATTACAGCAGTCTTTTTGGTCCGATGTCATCCTGCTGAATAGCATGTGAAAGCAGGAGATTCATATTATTCTTTGTTAAAGGTGGCCCATGACACGGTTGTCAGGATAGAATCTTGCAAACACTGCTAGGCACCATGTAAAATTCTAGGTGTTTGAGGAGCCAGCTGTTCTGCAGGGCTTGGTTGTTATTCTGATTTATTTCTAAAAGTTTGGGTTTTTTTAAGACAGTTTTTCACTAGAGTGAGTTTTCACCCACTTTACAGGTGCCTTAAAATAATCTGGTGTTGAAAACTCTTCCACAGCTGCCAGCTTGCCTATGAGGTGAGGAGGCTGCTCCCTCAAGGGTGAAACAGCACTTGGTGCAAACAAATGCTTAAAACCGGTGAAGACAGCAGACAGAGGAAAGCTTTAGCACTTACGTATTAACTATAGCAAGGAGAGGTTTTTCCAGTCAGAAACCTCTCAGCATTCTGTAGGAGATTGATGATTTACTGCTCCTAAGAAGACAGCAGTCTCCTACGTGGTATATTGTAAGAGGTGGAACAGAAATCGACTCACAAAAGATGTTCTTTCAAACCTCAAACTGCAATTACCATGGAGGAGAGGAGGAGGAGTTCAGCTTCGTAACTGGTGCCTCAATAATACATTGTAGGAAGCAGCTGCTTTCTGCTCCCCAGTACTGCCTCATTCCATAGATGGGGCAGGTGACGCCTGAGTGCACAGAATTTGTGACATTTGTTGGGTGCTTATGGTGCCTGGATGAAGAGTGCTTATAGGAATGTTAGCTGTTACTAATTATTATTATAATACTACTGTGGCAGGAAGGTCTAAGCAGCTGTTATGACGTGAGAAGCTTCCAAGCATCAGTGGTTAACACAATTTTGGTTGGCTCTTACAATCAGCTGTGGTCATTATGGTACCTCCCCAGCATAACCCCAAGGAGGAGTTTGCATATTTCTATGTGGGTTGGTCACTGAATCATTAATCAAGAATTTACCCACTGGTGTGGTAGATCTTGTTGCTGTTCCCAACATGGTTCATCTCTCCCTCCACCTTCACCGATGATCTCAGGATAGAAAAGAAAATATTTTCCCTCAAATTTGGATTCACACTACCTGAAATTGAAAAGCCTAGGACATGTTTTCACTGAATAAAGAAAGCCTTTAGTTAGCCTAGGAGTAAAAATGGAAAGGAGAGGAAGAAACACATTTAGGGGAAGTCTCAGGTTAATTTATTTTAGCAATTCCCGAGCCCCCACTATATCCATTGGAGATATAAAGATACAAAGCCATCCAGGAGACTCAGGCTGGGAGGGATAGACAGACAAACTGACAAGCTCCGTAAAGAGCCACATGTGCAGTGATACATGTACTAAGAACAATAGAGGCACAAGAGAAAAGGAATTTTCGGTCTGGAGCAGAGCAAGTCGGTCAGAAAAAGTCAAAGGAAGGGATATGAGCTAAATCTTGAAAAATGGATGCAGTGGATCCTCCAAACTCATAAACTGCCCACCTTCCAGGGAAGAATAGCAGTAGGAGCAAGAGTGTGGAGGTGAGAAACAGACCAGCCTGCACTGCGACCAAAAAGAAAATAGAGGACTTCCCTGGTGGCGCAGTGGTTGAGAGTCCGCCTGCCGATGCAGGGGACATGGGTTCGTGCCCCAGTCCGGAAGGATCCCACGTGCCACGGAGCGGCTGGGCCCGTGAGCCATGGCCGCTGAGCCTGTGCATCCGGAGCCTGTGCTCCGCAACGGGAGAGGCCACAACAGTGAGAGGCTTGTGTACCGCAAAAAAAAAAAAAAAGAAGAGTTCTCAGAAACACCTAAATCCTGTGGCTGTATGCTAAACAGGACCACCAGTATCCTGCCCCAATCCTATCCAGGACCTCTTCATGCAGCACCTCGGTGGAGCCTTCTGGCTCCTTTGAATTGCTGTAGCAGCTGACTCTTCGTGCCGTTTATCTTGCACTCCCACCCCATCATTTCAGTGTACCCCTCGTACCCCTTGGTGAGCAACTTGAAGGCAGGGACTCAGTAAGGGAGTGTCGTGCTTTAAGCTTCATTATTATTCCATTTGAATTGACCCGCTCAGTTTGATTCACTATGGTCTGTGTACATAGAGACTCATAGTAGGCTTTTTTTCTGTTGTTATATTTTTTAGTTTGAAATTGAAAGTTTATAGAAAAGTTGTAAAAGTAGTACTTGAAGCTCCCCTATACCTTTCGCTCAATTTACCGATTGTTACCATTTTATCACATCTGCCTTATTCTTCATACACACATACATTAAAGTTTTTTCCTGAAACATTTGAGAAAAAGCTTCAGACATGATGCCCCTTACTCCTTGATCCTTCAACATGTATTTTGTATTTCCTATAAACAAGAACATTCTCCTACACAGTATAACCATCAAGATCAGAAAATTAACACTGATCCAACATCCATATAATTCACAGATCCCATTCAAATTTCACCTGTTGTGACACAGAGAACAAACTTATGGTTGCTAAAGGGGAAAGTGGGGGAAGGATAAGTTAGGAGTTTGGGATTAACGTATACATACTACTATATATAAAATAGATAACCAACAAGAACCTACTGTATAGCACAGGGAACTACTATACTCAATATTTTGTAATACACATAACCTATAAGGGAAAAAAATCTGAGAAAGACTATACATATATATATTATGTATATAAAACTGAATCACTTCGCTGTACACCTAAACTAACACAACCCTGTAAATCAACTATACTTCAATAAAAACAAAAACAAATTTTACTTGTTGACCCAGTAATAGGTCCAGGTCCTTTATAGTTATCATTTCTCTTTAGTCTCCTTTATTTTGGAAAAATTCCTCATTTTTTTCTTCTTTTTCATGACCTTGACATTTCTTGAAGCACGCAGTTACTTTACAGAATGTCCTGCAGTTTGGGTTTGTCTGATGTTTCCTCGTGATTTATGCATTTGCAGTAAGAATCCCTCAGAAGTAATTCCTTGCTCTTCTCATTGCGCCATATCAGGAGACACATGATGTCAACTTGTCCTGTTACTAATTTTCTTGTTGCATTTGGTGAAGCTGGTGTCTTACAGGATTCTCTGCTGAGTCATTCCCAACTGTTTTGTGAAGAAATGCCTTTAGATTTCTATGGTAAGATAGGGCTTTCTTTCTCCTCCATTTATTCATTTAATTTTTATCATTGTAGACTCATGGATTCCTATTTTATTCAGATGTGTAAAATCAGTAACTATCATTACTAAGATACTCAAATCATCCCAGACTTGGTCAGTGGGAGCTCACTGAAAGCAGCTCTTTTGTCTTTTTGATAAGTCCCCATCATCCTCTGATCATTGCCTTAGTTTGTGGTACAAGATGGTCCTGTCTCACCTTTCATTTCTGCTACCCCAGCCCTAGAGTCAACCATTTCTCTAAGGAACCCTGGTTCCATTAAATGGAGAATAACATTTAGAAGCCCAGTTCTGCAAGAGAGGTGTGCTTATTGCTACCGGGATATCTTTGCTTCTAGCCCTCTCAGCAGATAGAACTAGGAAATATAAGCATATATCTATCTACATATGTGTATGTGTATGTACATGTATGATATCTATGAATACACACACACAAACATCTACACACATTTATACCTATTTCTATATCCAGGTCTGCATAAAGCTATGAGTTCATATTGATTCCTCCACTCCCAGTCTAACACCACAGGATTTATTCTAGCCTTTCCCTTTTCCATAGTTGTAATTCCCCTTCTGACAGCAAGAAATCCTCAGTGCATTTACTTATTTGCACAGTCCTCCCTGTATGTCACCAGTCTCCCAGCTGCACTAGCCAGAAGTTTGTCCCCTGAGAGGCAAACCCCTTCCCCTGCCATGGGGGCACTTTTCTTCAACAATGATTTGCATGGTCAGAATTAACCCTCTTTGAGTGAATTCTGACCACTTCTGCCACAGCCTAGACCGAGACTCAATGGAAAAGAATCACAAGGTTTACTTTTCCTGGTGTTGCTTAGCAGAGCGAATGTTATTCTCTTCTTTGCCATGGCAGTGACCACTTTCAATGTGGAATTTTTTTTGCTGTTTGCTCCTCTCTCCTTCTCTCATTACTCATGGGACAGTAGAAGGATTAACCAAATGCATTCAAAGATGTGTAGCACTCCAACCTTCTCCCAGGAAGAGTGCATTATAGATATGATATAGCTGTAAAAACTAAAGCTGGAGACCAGAGATCAGCTGAGCCCTCCCCACAGCTGCCAGATGGCTGGCTCTTCTAGTACATTCTCAGAGACACAACCTCACATCCTAGATACACATCTTTAAGTCGTCTTCACCTCCTCCCGCCTCTCCTCCCCCCAACCCCATGATAAATTGTAACCTTGGAGGCGGTGAGTTCCCTCCGGCTGCAGCTGCCACGTCAGTTTCTCCTTGATCCGTTTACTGTGGATAGGGACTTACCCCCACAATGTCCTTACTGTTCTGCAAGGCAGGCGAAGTCCTTTTTCACAATCTATTATAAATTATCCCAGTGCATGAAGTGTTGTTTCCTTACAGAATTTTCAAAACCAGATAGTTATGTCACATCACGTTTACCAAGTGAAGTTAAAAATGCCATTTCTAAAATTACTCTCAACGCTCTCACAGTTAATATTGTTAGGGAAAACTGGATAATAATGGGACCCACAGTCTTTCAGTCCAGAACTGACTCTGTTTTAGACGAGCAAGGAGAGCTGCCTGGCAACACAATGCACCCCTGTGCATAAACTTTGTTTACAGCCAAGGCTGGAGTAAAGGAACAGATGGTAAGAAAATCGGATTTAAGGAGGGGCAGATGTGCCTGTGTCGGGGAGCTGGGTAAATCTCTTGGCTTTTGGTTTGCATGCAGGGATGAAGTCCAGCTACCCACGGTAGTCACGCCACAGCTCGCTGTTGCCTTTGACTGTTTGCATCTTGTCTCTGAGGATGGTTAATACAGCCCATTACAAGCGTTTATCTCATCCCTCCCACGGGGAATGTGCTTCCCAGGGATTTGTATGTTCCCTATCCTTTTATGGAAAGTAGTTTCTGTGATCGTGTATCTAAAATTGCAAGAATATTTAAGCTGTTAACCCTGCTTGTCTATAGAGGATGGGATTATATTTCTATGATCTTAGAAATATTTCCAATGAGCACGTATAACAAGGAAAAATAAGGATAAACATTTATGCTTAACACATTAATAAGCACCCTCCACCCTTCGTGCTTCATCGTCTCTCTCTGGTGCCTTTCTCGAAGGCAAAGCAATTTTAAGATGCTGACCTCCACGACATATAAAATAGCTATTATAAATGTTCTATTAAAGCTGCCCAGGCCTACTTTTTCCTCCCTCCTAAAGGAAAGTGTAAGTTACACTCGAGTTAAGATTTACATTTGCTCCTGCAGGGAGGTAACGGGGAAGAACACACACATTCTGTCCCAGTGATGTATGGCTGGATTTAAATACATTTATGTTATTTAACATAATTCTATCTCAGTGGTGTATGGTTGGATTTAACAGCCCCAGTTGTTCAATGCCGGGATCAAGTTATAAACATTTTTATTCCAAAATGACCCCCTCTACGTTTATAGCAATTCTAGGACATTCATAGCCACCCCACAAGTCACTTGCCTACAGAGACATGCACTGAAACGAGGAATCCCACCCATTCCTGCATGTTGGCAATTGTCACTCCTCGGCAACATTAAGTTCTGTGAAAGTCACTCTTTCAGATTCATCCTGAGAGGAAGATGGAACTACTTAAGGAAAAATGCTATATATTAAAGAAAGAGTTCCTCACAAAATAGTTACAAGGTAAAAGTCAAAGTATCTTACAGGATTGACTGCAAAGCACCCCAGCAAGTGGCTTAAGTGACACCTTCAGAACTGGTTTGACTCAACTCTTGCCTCTTGGTATGTGCAAGCCAGCTGCAGCTCTTTGGATATGAGCATGATTCTGTTGGATGGCACACGGGTTCCCTCTTCACATAAAGTCTCCAGACGTGCCTCACCAACCCGCCCAGCCCTAAGTGCACATAGGGCTGCCCTCTGGAACTTCCAGTCAACTCTGAGGTCCAGTGTGACCCCCTTCCCCAATCTCTGGAAAGGCAACATAGGGATCAGAGGCCTGTGGCTTGCTGGTACCCCCAATCCCTCACAGTGCATGGGTTCTGGCCTGTGTTGGTATGGCTTCCTCACCCAGTGGGACGTGGAGGGGACCCCGAGCCTGATAAATCGAAGGCCTGGCTGAGGCTGCCTTAGAGAATTTACCACTTCTACTTTAAGTGAGCCACGTTCTTTCACTCTAACAGCGTCTGCATGTGTCACCACCTCTGATTCTCTGGCTCCAGTGCACTACAGGAACCAAGCCAAGGAAAAAGCCACCACCAAGAAATCTGGGAAAGACTCCATTATGGATACCTATGCACAACCACCAGCCGGGAGGCAATTTGTTATGCCTCCTTTTTGGCATCCTTTTCTGTGCCTGATGCAAATACACCCTTCCCTCAGTTCTGTGGGACTCAAACTTTTGTTTGCATGGGATGGACCTTGAGGACATTGGATGGACCTTGAGGGCATTATGCTGAGTGAAATAAGTCTGACAAAGACAAACTATCCTATGATCTCAGTTATGTGTGAAATCTAAACACATAAAACCTGCACTTATAAGTACAGAAAACAGATTGGTGGTTGGGAGGTAGAGGAGTAGGTGAACTGGGTGAAGGGCATAAAGAGGTACAAACTTCCCTCGCCTCAGTCATTTAGGTTTCACGGGTCCAGGGTGGAGCCCAGGAACAACAGGCTCCACATGTAAAGCCGATGACCATGGCTTTTTCGAAAAAGGCCCTAAATAGTAATTTGTCTTTTTCTCTCTTCACAATCCCTCTTCCCACTCACTTTAATTATCCTAGAGCTTTAATTATGACCTATATACTAATGCCTTCCAAATCTGTATATCTGTAGCCCCAACCTTTCACTTGAATGCTAGGTTTAAATTTCCATCAGCCAGCAGATATTTCTCCCTTGATGTGCTCTAGATATTTTTAAAATACTTTCAAAATATATAATGAAAAGTTACTTCCTCACAAGACGTTTGAAATTAAAGGCCACTCTTTGAGGCCCACTTAGGTAACAAAAGGGTAGCTTGACCAAAATGTGGAATCCACTCAGGGTAAAGAAAAATTTGTTTAAATTTCTTAAAAAAAAAAAAATATATATATATATATATATTTAGCTGCACCGGGTCTTACTTGCGGCACGCAGGACCTTTATTTCCCTGACCAGGGACGGAACTTGGGCCCTCTGCATTGGGAGCGCAGAGTCTTAACCTCTGGACCACCAGGGAAGTCCCTTGTTTAAATTTCTTGTAAAGCTAAAAAAAATGTTTTTGTTGCTAATGGCTGAACAGCCTATAACACCAAGACCAGAAAGTAGTTTGCTTCCACAATGTATACATTTGGGACTAGCATCATCACTTCTGCTGAAGATATGAACAGATATTCACATATTTCATCATCACTTAGTGAATGTTTGCCTTGTTTCCCCAAGACAAAGATGGCTCTGTGGGTATTTGATAACTGTGGGTACTGACTACCTGTTGATTTTATTCTCTACTGCTTCTCAAAGGACAGTGGTGAAAATTCCACCTTGAGAATCTGAGTTATTACACTCACCTGAGGATTCAAATCTGTAGTGGTAATTAGGCTCCTTCTGTTGCAAGGAGCAGAAACCTGCTCAGTTCAAAGTTTATCGTAAGGCTGCAGTGCCACTGAGGCAAACAGGAAAAATGGCCCCCAAGGGGAACTGGACATCTTCAGAGAATCATGACAGCACCATTAATAAAGGGTCTCACAGACCAACAGCTTCCATGAGCAGACACAGCTCTGAGCTCTGCCTGTGCTCACTAGCTTAGTCTTCACAGCAGCCTTATGAGAGGCACTGTCATCGTCCCTGCTTCACATAGGGGGAAACTGAGGCATAGAGTGGCGAAGAAAGGCAGCCCAGCTGCTCTGGCTCCAGGGCCATGTCCTTTCCCACTGTACAATGCAGCCGCTCTCCTGGTTGTCCTCCCCCATTGGAACTTCGCAGTTGTGGTGGCTCAGTGGCTCCCTTGTTGGTGTCTTCTGACTCCATGTTCTCTCCCTTAAGATTTTTATTCACTCCCGCGACGTGTGTACTTTGAGTGCAGTCGCTGGTGGTGGTGGGCAGAGCATATTTAGCAGGTACAGCACAGCCTTGGTGGCTTGGTGGGGTATATGGAAGCTATATGGGGCATCATTGGAGCTGATAGAAATGTAGACACATCACCACCATATGACAAAGCAGGAGAAAAAACAGCAAGCCAGAGGACAGAAAAGTAACACAATCAAATACCCTCTGATAGCTGTGAGTTCAGAAGGCAGGAGGGCCATCCCCTGGCGGCTCCTAGAACTAGTTGGTGAGATTTTTTTTTTTAATAAACTTATTTATTTTTATTTATTTATTTAGTTAGTTTTGGCTGTGTTGGGTCTTCGTTGCTGTGCGCGGGCTTTCTCTAGTTGCAGCTACTGGGGGCTCCTCTTCATTGCAGTGCACGGGCTTCTCACTGCGGTGGCTTCTCTTGTTGTAGAGCACGGGCTCTAGGAGCATGCGGGCTTCAGTAGATGTGGCACATGGGCTCAGTAGTTGTGGCTCGTGGGCTCTATCTAGAGTGCAGCCTCAGTAGTTGTGGCGCACGGGCTTAGTTGCTCTGTGGCATGTGGGATCTTCCTGGACCAGGGATCGAACCCATGTCCCCTGCAATGGCAGATGGATTCTTAACCACTGTGCCACCAGGGAAGCCCAGTTGGTGAGAAATTTGAAGGGAATGAAAATACTGTAGGCAGAGGAGAATGAGAGAACCAGAGAAATGTTGTTTTTGCCTATTATTTTTTTCTCTTTTTCCTCTCCAGGCTGGTATGGACTGGGGAAACATGGATTATGTAATTTGTAGCTCCCACAAAATAGAGCCCTATAGCCCGTCCTCCTCCAAATGTAGATGCTCTTTGTGTGTTGATTTAATTTAAACTCATTTCCCTTTCCCTATCACATCAAGGCCAAGGCCCAAAACAGTACCACCTCCTCCAGAAAGCACTTCCCCTGTGACCCTACAGATTTACTGAGACCTACTGTGTGTCAAGCACTGTTCTAGGCCCTGAGGACATAGCAATTGATAAAAGACACAAGGCCCTGCTGGATTGAAACATACACCACAGGTGGGAAGGGGCCTTGGAGAGCATCTGTTTAGTCCACTCCTTACCCAAAACAGGAATCGTCTCCACCCCAGGCCTGCCCACCAGTCAGCCAGCCTCTCCTTCTTCACACATCTCCAGGGATGGGCTGTCCTATCAGCAGTCAACTCTAAAGCTTAGGAAGCTCTTGCCAAAATGGTGTAAAAATCTGTTTTCCTGCTATGTCTATTGACCTTGGTTTCACTCTCTGGATCTAGACAAAATAAATTTCCTTTCATCTGACATCCCCTCAAATATTGGACAATCTACAAACTCTCGTCCTCACACTTGCTCACTCATCTCTGTGCCGTCCTTTCATTTTCCCACCAAGCTCAGGTCACACCTCCTTCCCTTACCTTCCCCCCATCCTTGCCTTACCCTCTCTCAGCCAGAATCTGGTGCATTTGCACTTGTTTTACTTAGACTTGATTTCTCCTTCATGCTATTTCTCCCTTCTTTCCTCCCATTACAATCTCAGCACCCAACTCTAAGCCTATACTGTTTCAACCTCTGTATGTGCTAGTTCATTGCCATCCTGGACAAATTGGAATTGGACAGATTGTGGTAAGTGATGGCGGCAAGTTGGCCCTTTCTCTGGGGCTTTGATTTGTCTTTGGCTGGGTCTATTATCTCTTTAAATTTAAGTTATTACCATGCAGAATTATTTAAGAAACTGGGTCAGGGAGTCCATATATGATAATTATTTGATCACTAAAATAAAATGTAATAAAACATAACTACCAGAAAGCCTTTGTACAGATAAAAAGTAAGAATGAGTAAATGAATGAATGGATGGATGTTTCCTTGCCTATAAGTCTTAGAATCAGTGTTGTCCATTTTTAGTTTATTCCTACTCATACCAAATAGATAAATAAAGTGGAGGATTTTTCAAATCAGAATAGCTAAGTTTAAGTCATTACAATTGCTAGTTTATTATATTAAATAAATATATCATCTCATCACACTGTGCAGCATAATTAGCAAGTATTATGTTGTTGAATCCATGACCCAGTTTCCTGAAGACATCTGTCTTCTAAAAGGATTTTTTTCAAACTGAGATTAAAAGGCACTACTCAACTAGGGTTGCCAGATAAAATACAGGACACTCGGCTAAATGTGAATTTCAGATAAACAGCGAATAATTTTTTAGTATAAGTTTGTTTCAGATATTACATGAGACAGACCTACACTAAAAATTATTTGCTGTTTACCTGAAATTCAGATTTATTTTAGCATCTTATATTTTTCTTTCTCTTTTCTTCTCTCCATTCTTTTCTTTTCTTTTTTCTTTCTTTTTTTTTTTTTTGCTAAATCTGACAACTTTATACCCAAGATGTACACCTTAGAAGTTCATCCCAATTCCCACCCTTCCACCACTAACCTCCCTCTTCTCCACCCTCTAGCCCAATTATATTTCTCTTTCTTTGTATCTTTTCAGAAGAAAGACTCAGATTACAGTTTCTTCTAGTGTAATGGCCTCACTTATTTCTACTTCAAATATTTTTTTTGATAATACACAACAGGTGTGCAGCCTTGGTTGATTTCTATTGTGGGATTAAAAAAAAGTGTATAGGATAAACTGCTGGGAAAATTGGCTTAAACAACTTAACTAATGCCTACGAGTTTAACAGTTGCAAACAGGTGAAACCAGTGTCATTGTGCAAATGATGCAAACTTGAGGAGATCGGTGACAATAAAACACAATTCCCGGTCAACAGAAATAAGTTTACTAGATGTTATCACCTATGATCTACAGGCCTTGTACTTCAATAGGTTTCTTTTTTTTCACCCGAGAACTGGATTCATTTCCATTTTTTTGTTTTTGTTTTTTTAATACTTCTCTGACTCCATTTCCCTTTCATCCCATAAGCTCTTGAGACCATCTACAAAGGTTGTCAGAGAATACTCCATGGACTGACTTTTCTGAGGGCTCTGGACCATCCCCTACCTCAAAAGCCTTTCTCTTTACTAGCCTGGGGAGTGTAAACACAACCCATTCCCACCTCCTCTCAGCCAGCAACATGGAGTCATTCATGCTCTTGTGCTGACATTATGAT
This sequence comes from Mesoplodon densirostris, assembly GCF_025265405.1. Lineage (NCBI taxonomy): Eukaryota > Metazoa > Chordata > Mammalia > Artiodactyla > Ziphiidae > Mesoplodon > Mesoplodon densirostris. The sequence continues at coordinate 156,338,097 of NC_082662.1, read as the reverse complement.
TGATTTGTTTCATTATTGTTTATGGATCTGAGTAGGCAAATGTGTAGAATCATAAATACAGTGGGAAAAGATGCATTATACTTGTTGAGAGTAGGCTACATCAATGTCCGTGGCATGAGGCTTTAAATTGTTAGGTAATGATTGTCAACATATCAGACAATGCTAACTGGTTCAATGTACAGTTATGTGCTTTACCTCTCTGGAAATGATAAACTATGCTGTAAGCTGTTGCCTATGTTTAACAAAGTGTTACTCAGAGTAGTCTATGAGACTCTAATAAATTAACTTAAACATGGATACTGAGATATTAAAAATAAACAGCTTAGTAGAGTGAATTTTAAGATGACTATGAGCTTCAAAGAATAAACTTGAGATCCCATGAACCTTGGATTCTCAAACCTTTATATACATAAAGCAATCTACAGATTCAATGCAATCCCTATCAAATTACCAATGGCATTTTTCACAGAACTAGAACAAAATATTTTATAATTTGTATGGAAACAAAAAAGACCCCGAATGGCCAAAGCAATCTTGAGAAAGAAAAACGGAACTGGAGGAATCAGGCTCCCTGACCTCAGACTATACTACAAAGCTACAGTAATCAAGACAGCATGGTACTGGCACAAGAACAGAAATATAGATCAATGGAACAGGATAGAAAGCCCACAGTTAAACCCATGCACATACCATCACCTAATCTATGAGAAAGGAGGCAAGAATATACATAGGAGAAAAGACAGCTTCTTCAATAAGTGGTGCTGGGAAAACTGGACAGCTACATGTAAAAGAATGAAATTAGAACACTCCCTAACACCATACACAAAAATAAACTCAAAATGGATTAAAGACCTGAATGTAAGGCCAGATACTGTAAAACTCTTAGAGGAAAACATAGGCAGAACACTCTTTGACATAAATCACAGCAAGATCTTTTGTGACCCACCTCCTAGAGTAATGAAAATAAAAACAAAAATAAACAAATGGGACCTAATGAAACTTAAAAGCTTTTGCACAGCAAAGGAAACCATAAAGAAGATGAAAAGACAACCCTTAGAATGGGAGAAAATATTTGCAAATGAAACAACTGACAAAGGATTAATCTCCAAAATATACAAGCAGCTCATGCAGCTCAATATCAAAAAAACAAACAACCCAATCCAAAAATGGGCAGAAGACCTAAATAGACCTTTCTCCAAAGAAGACATACAGATGGCCAAGAGGCACATGAAAAGATGCTCAACATTACTAATTATTAGAGAAATGCAAATCAAAACTACAATGAGGTATCACCTCACACTGGTCAGAATGGCCATCATCAAAAAATCTACAAACAATATGGACTTCCTTGGTGGTTCAGTGGTTAAGAATCTGTCTGCCAGTGCAGGGGACATGGGTTCAATCCCTGGTCCAGGAAGATCTCGCATGCCACAGAACAACTAAGCCCATGCGCCACAACTACTGAGCCTGCGTGCCACAACTACTGAAGCCCATGTGCCTAGAGCCCATCTTCTGTAACAAGAGGAGCCACTGCAATAAGAAGCCCCACACACTGCAACAAAGAGTAGCCCCCGCTCGCCGCAACTAGAGAAAGCCCGTGTGCAGCAGCAAAGACCTAATGCAGCCAAATAAATAAATAAGTAAGTAAGTAAATAAAATTATTTTTTAAAATCTACAGACAATAAATTCTAGAGAGAGTGTGGAGAAAAGGGAACCATCATGCACTGTTGGTGGGAGTGTAAATTGATACAGCCACTATGGAAAACATTATGGAGGTCCCTTAAAAAACTAAAAATAGAACTACCATATGACCCTGCAATCCCACTACTGGGCATATACCCAGAGAAAACCATAATCCAAAAAGACACATGCACCCCACTGTTCATAGCAGCTCTATTTACAATAGCCAGGACATGGAAGCAACCTAAATGTCCATCAACAGAGGAATGGATAAAGAAGATGTGGTACATTTATACAATGGAATATTACTCAGCCCTAAAAAAAATTGGGTCATTTGTAGAAATGTGGATGGACCTAGAGAGTGTCATACAGAGTGAAGTAAGTTAGAAAGAGAAAAACAAATATTGTATATTAACACATATACGTGGAATCTAGAAAAATGGTATATATGATTCTATTTGCAAAGCAGAAATAGAGACACAGACGTAGAGAACAAATGTATGGATACCAAGGGGGAAGGGGATGTGGGAAGAATTGGGAGATTGGGATTGACACATATACACTATTGATAGTATGTATAAAATAGATAACTAATGAGAACATAGTATATAGCACAGGGAACTCTACTTAATGCACTGTGTTGACCTGAATGGGAAGAAAGTCCAAAAAGGAGGGGATATATGTATACGCATGGCTGATCCATTTTGCTGTACTGTAGAAACTAACACAACATTGTAAAGCAACTATACTCCAATAAAAATTAATTAAAAAAATGTTCCAGAGTGTTTTCTAAATACCAACTACTCTTGTGTCCTATTCTCAGATATTCTGTTTCAGCAGGCATGTAACATTGTAGTTAAGAGCATGGATTAGGAGCCAGACAAATCTGCCACTTTATCACATGAAATTCTCCATTTATGTCTCAAGTTTCCTCATCTGTAAAATGGGGACAATGTGGCCAATTGCATGGAGTGTTGTGAGGATTAAGAGTTACTGTCTGTAAAATAGCCAGGACGTGGAAGCAACCTAAGTGTCCATCGACAGATGAATGGATAAAGAAGATGTGGCACATATATACAATGGAATATTACTCAGCCACAAAAAGAAACGAAACTGAGTTATTTGTAGTGAGGTGGATGGACCTAGAGTTTGTCATACAGAGTGAAGTAAGTCAGAAAGAGAAAAACAAATACCGTATGCTAACACGTATGTATGGAATCTAAAAAAAAAAAAGGTTCTGATGAAGCTAGAGGCAGGACAGGAATAAAGACACAGACATAGAGAATGGACTTGAGGACACGGGGAGGGGGAAGGGTAAGCTGGCCCGAAGTGAGGGAGTGGCATGGACATATATACACTACCAAATGTAAAATAGATAGCTAGTGGGAAGCAGCTGCATCGCATGGGGAGATCAGCTCAGTGCTTTATGACCACCTAGAGGGATGGGATAGGGAGGGTGGGAGGGAGACGCAAGAGGGAGGGGATATGGGGATATATGTATATGTATGGCTGATTCACTTTGTTATAAAGCAGAAACACACACCATTGTAGAGCAATTATACTCCAATAAAGATGTTTTTAAAAAAAAGTTACTGTCTGTAAAGCACTGAGTAGATCACCCATATATGTTAGCAATTAAAAAAAAAAAAAAAAGCCAACACTGCAGGGGATGCCGGCAGTCAGCACACATTCTACCAAACACTGCAGTGTGGCCTCAGGCTAACTATTGACTCAGTGTGGACTGTGCGTAAATTAGTTAATCTCTCTGTGCATCAGTTTACTGCCAGTAAAATAAGCCTGAGAATTCTTAACTAACTCACAGATCCAGTCCTTGAGAAAGGAAGTAGCTATATTTCCCCCAATAGCTCGGCAGTGTTTACTCAGCGCTGTGAGAAAGTTTGGAACAGTAAGAAATACGTAGTAAACAAGGACCATGCCAAGACCGTAGGCACCAATAAATTGCTTTGGATCTTTACCTCCACTCTTGTGGAGAGCGATCACAAAAAGTCTGCCGTCTTGGTGTTCAAGACAAGTCCGGCACACATGAAACTACAAGCCCACCACACAGTGCCGTGGATGTGTTTGGAAATGTGGGAAACTTCAGTGGCCACAAGTTGAGCCTCCCTTCGGGATCCTTCTCCGTGACCTCTAAATGCTGGCGGGCCCTAGGGCTCTGGCGTCTTCTCAATCTACACTTTTCCGTGGTGTTGTTGTCTAGACCCTTGGCTTTTTGTAACTCTAGCCTGACCTCTCATTGGGTTTCAGACTTGTATATACCCAACATCTACACTTAGATGCTTAAAGGGATCTCAAACGTAATAACGTCTAAAAATGAACTCTTGTTTCCAAATCCAACATCTCTCCTGCTCACACAAATCTATTTCCTTCCTCCCCCTAGGCTTTCCTTACCAGGTACTCCGACTTAACATTAAGAAGTCACCCTTGATTCTTCTCTCCCTTAAAGCCCTACAGTTTCTCACCTCTGTATCCTCTGCATCCTCATCTCCTGCTACACTCTGCCTCACATTAGCCTTCTTGCTGTTCTAGAACATTCCTCATCTTCCTAGACCATTTGTATCTCCAGGACTTCACTTCCTATTCCCTTTACCTGGAGCTCTCTTCTCTTGGGTTGGCTCATGGCTGATTTCTTCTCATAATTCAAGTCTCTGCTCAAATATCAAATGTCTCCTCCTCAAAGAGGCCTTCCCTGACCACTGAATGAAAAACAGCCTCCACTCCCATGGTCATATTCTAGCCCTTATCCTGCCTCTTTATTTTTTGCTCATAGCACTTGTCTCAATGTAAAGCTACACTACTCCCTTGTTTTACTTGTTTAAGGTCTGTTTTCCACACTAGAAGAAGTGTAAAAAAGCTCCAAGAGGGTAAAGACTTTGTCTTGTGGTACCCTGAGCTCTAGAATGGTGATAACTCATCGTGGGTTCTTAGTAAATCCTTATTATAAGAATGAATGAATGAATGATGAATGGATATCAGTTATTAATAATAAAGGAGTTTGGGGAACTGGAAGAATAATGAGCTTTATTTAGAACACTAAAAGAAATAGATTCTATTTGGGCTTTCAAGGGCTCGAAGGATTTGGATAGGTGAAAAAAAGAAGAAAGGGCTTAGCAGGTGGGGAAGAGTGCAAGCAAAGCCCAGATACGACAACAGTATTTGTGGGGCAATGAAAAAAACTGATCTGATGGAGGCGGAGCAAATGACAGATACAAAAGGAGGCTGAGGTTGAATAAGTAGGAGGGGTCAGACCAGAGCAAATGCTGAATGTGTCACACAGACGAGTTATTTGATGCGGACGTGATCTCTTCCAAGGGGGTGGCAAGGTGTCAGTGACATGTGTGGCATCATGTAGAGTTGAAACTGAGAATAAGGGAGAGTTCTGCCACCAGTACAACACTCAGGCGAAGCCTTGGGGAAAGCAGAGCGCTCTACAACCACATTTCCCCCCATAGCTTGAGTTAAAAATCCCAGGAAGAAACCCCTTTGCTCTTGGGACATCTCAGAAACTTAGAGGTCACAGCCAAATCTGAGAATGGGCCCAGCCAAGAGGACCTCACATTACTCAGCGGTCAGCGAGTAATTAATTGTTGCTATAGAATCTAGGAAGTATTGGATCTTGTGCGAAGCCATGGGAATGAGGGCCGTTTCTGAAAACACATTGGAGATATCGTTGGGAAAATGTCAGGTTTTGAATGACCACAACAGAATTTGAAGCGAATCCCTCCCTAATTTTGCTGTAGCTAAAAACATTGTTTGTTATGATTCTAAGTAATACTTTGTAGCTTTGCTCTTAAGATGCACACACTGACACTTTGAGAAACCATATGTATTCCAGATGTTGTGTAACAGAGGTGGAGAATTGATTTACTGAGAGAAAAAGCTGGAAATGACCTAGATAAGTAGAGCAAAACCCAAAGGACCCAGTCATTTTTCTATTAAGATCAAGTGACTAATTAGATGGTAAAACGTGTTATAGTTCCCTGACTTCCACCTCCCCTCAAAGATGAGAAAGGCACATTATGTGTAGCCCCAAAGTAACACTTTAAAGGATGCTTCAGCGTTTACTTTATTCACAAGCCCGTAACTGGCCCAGTTATTGCACTTAAAAAAAAATTTCTCCTTGTGCCTCTACTGTGTCAGACACCACAGCATCGCCAAGGGTGGTGGGAACACTGAGTTTGTGCCAGCCGCTTCCTGGTTCAGCCTTGGTGTCCCCTCTGTTTTCTGATGCACTAGAAGGGCAAATCACAACTTGTGGATGTTACAGCACTGGGTACCCACCTCTCTGCTGGTACTTCACATATTTTAGCTCAGTGAATCCTCATGTGTAAAGGTGGTAGATAACATCACATCCATGTTACATATTAAAAAAGTAAACCTCAGAGAACATTTTGCCTCCACAGTCTATTTATTTTGGATAAGGAATACATTGACCTTTGGAGCTCCCATTTCTGGGCTCCAAACCTTTGCATTAAGAATAGCTCTGTCTTGTCACAGAGAGGTGGAACCCTTTGAAACAAAATTGCTGAATAACTTAGAAATGGCCCTACGTTTCACTTACGTCAAGCAAAATCCAAGAAAACAAAAGTTTGAAACAACAGAAGAGTTTGCATAGGAACAAAGAAAAAAATTTCCCTTCCTCCTCCAGACAGAGGCCACATCATCTTTGTCCCTATATCCCCAGTGCCTAGCATAGAGAGAAAATCAAGATGGTTCTCTGGGGGCATAGGAATTCATACGGTAGCCTTGGGTGCATGCATTATACACTCCAGACTGGAAGCTTCCTCAAAAGTCACTTTGGATCAGATACCCTGCTTCTAAGCAGGGTCACATCCAAAGTAAGCACCCAAAGGATCTGGCCTACCTACCTCCCTAAGGCGTAGAACGCATTACAGATGGACAGTAAGAACAACGAAGAAGGTGTAAGATAAAATAAACTTGATCCACGTTGCCCACTTGGCTTCTTCTCTAGTCCTTCTTTCCTCCCTCCCTCCCTTCCCCCTTTCTTTCTTTCCTCCTTTCCTCCTTTCCTTCTTTCTTTCCTTCTTTCTTTCTTTCTTTTTCTTTCTTTCTTTCTTTCTCTCTCTCTTTCTTTCTATCTCTTTCTTATTTTCTTCTTTTTTGTTAAAAAACAGTGATCTCTTGGTGGGAAAATTCCTGGATGTTTCCCACAAGCAGATGGTAATATTCTCTTATTCTCATGTTATAGGAACCAGACAGAGAAGGGGGAGGTGGAAAAGGGAATGATAGAATCAGAATTAGACAAAGCACATCTGGCCAATCAGTAATCCTCTGGTTCTAATGACTTTTTTTTTTTTTACACATTTAGACTTTTTTTTTTTTTTTTTGCGGTACGCGGGCCTCTCACTGCTGTGGCCTCTCCCGTTGCGGAGCACAGGCTCCGGACGCGTAGGCTCAGCGGCCATGGCTCACGGGCCCAGCTGCTCCGCGGCATGTGGGATCTTCCCAGACCAGGGCACAAACCCGTGTCCCCTGCATCGGCAGGCAGACTCTCAACTACTGCGCCACCAGGGAAGCCCTAGACATTTTTTTAATATTCTTTTCCATCATGGTTTATCACAGGATCTGAATATAGTTCCCTGTGTTATACAGTAGGACCTTGTTGTTTATCTGTTCTAATGACTCTTGAGAACTACAGTATTTGCAAGAATTATTTAAGATTATCATTATACTATCATTACAGTCAAGGAGTAGGCCAGTAAAAGATTTCATCTTCACTCTTTCTTTCAACAAATGTTTGGTCAGTGCTGAACGTATCAGGCTTTGGGCTAGTTGCATGTTTTACAGAGATGAACAAACCAGAGTCCTTGCTGTCAGCTAGTTCGTAATCAAGGCAACCCTGACAGCAATGACCACGTGGACTAGTCACTGCTGGGACAGCGGCACGCCCAGGATGCTAGGGAAGCCTTGGCGTGTGGTCACAACAGGTCCCAAGACCACATGACACTAGAGCTGTGTCCAGAAAGAGAGGTAGGATTTAGACACAGGCAAAGAAACAAAGGAAGTGATTCAAGGCAGGAGTGAAATTGAAATTGAAATATGAGAACACCTGAGCTGTTTGGGAACCAGAGTTAGTTGGTACCTCTAGAATCTGAGATGGGGCTGAGGATCAGTAATTGAGGCTGAAGAAGTCACAGGGGCAGATCAAGAAAGACTCTAGCTCTCATGATTGGACATTAATCTGAAGGCAGCAGAGAACCATGGAAGGATTTCCAACCAGAAATGAAAATGTCATATTAGCACTTTTGGAAGTTCACTTGAGAAGCAACGTGATACACAGACTTGTGAGTCATGAAATAAGACTGGAGACAAAGAAACTAGTTAGCAAAGGGTGGCAAGAAACCAGGTGCGAAATTACTCAGGGCCTAAACCAAGGACTGTCAGTGAGGTTGGAGAAGAGGAGGCCAACTGGCCAGTTGGGTGTGAACAATGGGTGGAGAAGGAGATGCCATAGAGAACTCCAGGGCTTCTGGCTTGACTTACCTGGTGGATGTTGATATCATACAACAGACAATGTAGGCAAAGGGCACATTTTGAGGAGGAAGATGATATGGGCAATGCTGGATAGGTTGAGCTTGACGTGTCCGGCTGGCAGTTGGATAGCCATATCTGGAGCTCAGGAATACGGTCTATACTGGAGATACGAATCAGCATATGGGTGATCACTGAAGCTGTAGGTTTAAGTTCTACTAGATCAATAGCTTACAGACAGTTTTTCTGTAGCCCACAGTAGAAATACATTTAATATCACAATCCTGTGGACACATACACACACATATAAAAATTCACTGAACAATATTTACTGTTGCAAAATGTGATGGACTCAAATAATTTTCCCTTTTATGCCATTAAAAAAAATGCAGTTCAGATGCATACTAACAGGATGCAACCTTTAATTTAAAACACGTTGTCCTACACTGTAAGCTTCTTGTGGCAGGGACCACATCTTACACAATTTGGATTCCCCAAAGTATCCGTTATAATGCCTTTCACGTAATTAATTTTTGTGGAAGGAAGGAAGGGAGGAAGGAAGGGAAGGGAAGAAGGAAGGAAGGGTTTTCTGACAATTTTCTCCAAAATTATAATGACGTCTTGACTCCTCAATTCTCTTGAACTTTTATATATAGTTTCTATTTTTATCACACATTTCCAAGATGAATCAAGAATGAATCATTAGGGTTCCCTGGCTGTCCAGTGGTTAGAACTCAGTGCTTTCACTGCCATGGCCCTGGGTTCAATCCCTCGTTGGGGAACTAAGACCCAGAAGCAGGGTGACCAAAAAAAAAAAAAAACCATTAGTGCCTGAGATGAGATTTGATGGTTTGCCTTTTCTCCCCACTGTGCCCCCAATACCAACTCCCTAAACCAACCAAGTACTACAGGCATAGTGTTTTAAGATGGACTGAACTGGCCAAGCAATATGCTTACATGTCAAGGCTGCAGCTCTTTCTTTCTGTGCAAAGATTGTCATGTTCTGTTGCACATGACCCCATCACAGCTGTCTGGACCAGAGGAAGATGGCAGTGGCAACCAACACACACTTAAAGAAGAGGAAGTAGAAAGCAGGAGGAAGCAGAAGTTGTGAGCAAGCTGAAGACAAGAGGAAGAGAGGACAAGACAGGTTGCAAAAATTAGTGGGTAGGAACAGGAGCAGTTAAAGAAGAAGAAGAGACTAGTTGAGAAACCATAACAACAAAGCGCTAGAAAAGTGCACTGTGGCCAAGTTCCGCTCAGAGGAACAAGATACCAAATTAAACTGTGATGAATCCTGAGTTACCTTCCACTCCTCTTAGTACATTTCAGGCTCTGTGACAGCTGGCTTTTCATAGATTCCTCTAGCTCCACGAGGCCTGGTTGTCAAATAAAATTTCTCTCTCCCTTACTTTCTATGAATTTTTTAAATTCTTAAGTTATGGAAAATTTGCAAGAGTAATATGGAGAACTCACATACTTTTTACACAGATTCATCAGTTTTTAACATTTTGCCACATTTCCTTTGTGTCTCATTTTTTTCTGAAGCATTTGAGAATAGGATGCGTATATCATACTCCTTTGCCTCAGTATTTCAGTGAGTATTGCCTTAGAACAAAGATACTTTCTTCTACAACCACAGGCCTCAAATTCAGGAAATTTTACACTAATGTAATACTTTAAAAGTCCGGGTTTCTACACCAATGTTCATTGCAGCATTATTTACAATAGCCAAAAGGGGGACTTTCCTGGTGGTCCAGTGGTTAAGAATCTGTCTTCCAATGCAGGGAATGTGGGTTTGATCCCTGGTTGGGGACTAAGATCCCACATGCCACGGGGCAACTAAGCCCACGCGCCACAGCTAGAGAAGCCTGCACTCCACAACGAAGAGTCTGCGCACTGCAATGAAGACCCAGTGCAGCCAAAACAAACAAACAAACCAATAGCCAAAAGGTAGGGACAAACTTACTGTCCATCTAGAGATGAATGGACAAAGAAAATGTGGTATGTGCATGCAGTGGAATATTATTCAGCCATAGAAAGGAATGATATTCTAATTTATGCTACAACATGGATGAACCTTGAAAACATTATGCTAAGTGAAATAAGCCAGACACAAAAGGACAAGTGTTGTGTGATTCCACTTATATGAGGTACCTAGAAGAGGCACATTCACAGAGACAGGAAATAGAATGGTGGTTAACAGAGTCTGGGAGAAGGAGAAAATGGGCAGCCACTGTTTATTGGGTACAGCGTTTCTGTTTGGAAAGATGAAAACATTCTGGAGATGGATAGTGACGAAGGTTGTAAACGTAGTGAACGCACTTAATGCCACTGAACTATACACCTAAAAATAGTTTAAATGGTAATTTTCTGTTATATTTTACCACAATTTTTTTTTAATTTCAAATTCTATGACTTGTCCCAATAATGTCTTTTATAGCATTTTCCCTCCAGTCCAGGATCACGCATTTCACACGTTGCATTTAACTATTGTGTCTCCTCATGAGGGTGACTAATTCATTCCCGTTTGCCTGGACTTTTCCGATTTTATCACGGAAAGTCCTGTGTTCTGGGAAACCACTCAGTCCCAGACAAACAGGGACGGTTGGTCACCCCACTCTTTAGTCTCCTTTGATCTGTAACAGTTCCTCAGCCTTTGCCTTTCATTGCCATTTTTAAAGAAATTGGTTCAGTTATTTTATAGAATATTCCCCCATTTTATTTTACCTAATGTTTTCCCAGGTTATGCCTTTCCAGCTAGGGTACCACATTAGTAATGTTGCATGCTTGCGGAGTAACTCAGTTAGAGGCACAAGCGTCCCTTTGCCCCGCATTGGTATCTTAATTTTGATCATGGTCAAGGTGCAGTCCAATTGCACAATCACGTACTTACTACTTTCCTCCCTGTACATTCTTTTTTTTTTCTTCCAGTTTTATTGAGCTATAATTGACATAGAGCGTTGTATAAACTGAGCTATAATTGACATAGAGCACAATGATTTGACTTACATACATCATGAAATGATGACCACAATAAGTTTAATGACCATCCATCATCTCATATAGACACAACATTAAAGAAATAGAAAAAGTATATGTTTTCCTTGTGATGAGAACTCTTAGGATTTACTCTCTTAACAGCTTTCATGTGTAACATACAGCAGTGTTCATTATATTTATCATGTTGTACATGACGTCCCTAGTATTTATTTATCTTACATCTGGGAGTTTGTACCTTTTGATCACCATCATCCAATTCCACTCCCAACCTCCCCCGCCTCTGGTAACCAGAAATCTGATCTCTTTTTTTATGAGTCTATGTTTGTTTTTGAAGTATAATTGACCTACAACACTATGTTAGTTCCTGAGACACAACATAGTGTATTTCTATACATTTTTCTATTCTAGGCATTTCTATATATTTCAAAATGATCGCCATGATAAGGCTAGTTACCATCCTTCCAACATATTTTTAAAATAAATGTTTATTATGGTATATAAGTGTTCCTCACGACCTGAAAGAACCTGGGCAGAAGCTAAACATTTCATAGGAAACATCTGACAGTATCCTTGCACTTGACAGAAGCAAGCATTTCAGCATCCCCTTTCCACTGTCATCATGGGGCACAATAAACCACTTTATTCCTCACCCCTTCCCTCTTTGGCCCTTAAAAGTTTTTGAGGAGAAAGACTTTTCAAAATGCAAATGCTTCTATACAACCCACTCTTTTTAAAAAACTCCTCACATGACTGGTGAAGAATGCATGTCTTCCTGTTTGAATTCTGTGCCTTGACTCTTATTCTCAAAGGTAGGGGTGTTTTCTTGGGAAAAGCACACTACTTAGGTGTAGCCGAGACCTCCACCCTTTTTTATTGACAGGCCCAACTGCCTTCAGGGTTTGTTGTATATTTAGTAAGTAATTGGTTCAAATGAACACATCTTCTTTATTAATTACCCAGTCAGGTAACCAATGAACACTCCAAAAGCACTAGCAGTCATCAGAGGCGAGGCTTTGTGGGGAAAGAGGTGGAAGAGCAAAGGTCTCGGAGCTGTTTGAAAGACACAGAAGCCTTCAGATGCTGGGAGCATTGTGACCTGGAGTTCAACCATAACCCTTATCACAAGCCAACATGTCACAGAGTCCATTTAGTTATTATGTTTTCTGTTAGTTCTCTACCTCTCTGTGCTAAAATGAAGAAACCCCCCTGCAGCCAGGGATCTTTATTTTGTTCACAGACAGCAGTGCCTGTTCCATAGCATGCATTCAATTAAAATCTATGGAATGAATGAATGAACTTGTTCATGAATGTAATGTAATAATGCCACTGACTTGTACACCTAAAAGTGGTTAAAATAGTAAATTTTATGCTGTGTATAACTCAAAAAAAGATAAAAAAAGAAAAAAGTCATCTGACATGGGTAGTCTTGGATTGCTTATGTATAGTTGACCTTGAACAGCACGGGTTTGAACTGTTCGGATCCACTTATATGCAGATTTTTTTTTTGCTAGTAACTACTACAGTGCTACCTGATCTTCAGTTGGTTGAATCCGTAGATTCTGAACTGTGGATACGAAGGGCCTTATAGATGGATTTTCAACTGCAAGGAGGGTCAGCACCCCTAACCCCCTTCCCAGCCCCCCACATTGTTCAAGGCTCAACTGTATTTGAAATTACCTCAGTGGATCTGCTCTACTAAGGAATCAACTCAGACTAGTTCTTCTAGTTCTTATTTCTTTCCAAGAAATGATGGAGGATCAGTCAGTTTCAAAGCCCCTTGACACAAGTTTTCAGTTTTCGGTTTTACTGGGGGGCTTGGATGTGGGGGACAAAGAACAGCAGCTCCTTTTTGGTTTCAATCTTTCCTGCCATCCTTCCTCCTGACACGCACCTCACTCTCACTCCACCAGAGATTTGAAGAGTGGAGTCCTCGAACCCTAAAATCAACGATAGAATAGTTTTGTTTTCCACATTTCCCACGGGGAAAGGCAGGAATTCAAATTCAAATATGAATTTGCATTTTCTGCCAGTATTCCTGGTCAGCCACCTTCAGCTGAGCACTTAGGTGCTGTGGCAGCAGGGAACTTAGAAACGGCCCCATTGGATAGCATTGCATTTGCTTTCTCTGTTCTCAGATCCTTCTCCCCCAGTGATGAAGAGCCCATGCTTGCCAGCAATGAATTCTAAAAAGCACAGAAGCAAGAATTACAGCTCAGGGAAGTTTTGTGAGATAGAATAGACAGAAGATGGACCTACATTAATCGTCCACTCTGGGGAGTTTTCTGCTTTAGTGTTCACAGAACGCTTTATGATCTGCAGAAAAATGTGCAGCCTCTGCAAAGCAGAATATGCAAATGGCTCCTGGTGAAATCATGAAGGATCAAAGCTATTTTCTCTTTGCCCATCGAACTATCTACTTTGCTTTTTAACTATTTGAATGCTTTCATACAAGTTGTGACTATGACACAAGTTTAAATACCCCATGCCCTTTCTGAAAAGATCCTGACGAGGAAACCCTTCACCCCAACTCTGACCCTTCTTTGAGGTTAGGGAGGAAAAGAGAGACTTAAAGGTATGCTCATTAATAGAAGGCTTCGAAAATATATTGGGTGTTCAATTAAAAATATTCTATTGGGGCTTCCCTGCTGGCACAGTGGTTGAGAGTCTGCCTGCCGATGCAGGGGACACGGGTTCGTGTCCCGGTCCGGGAGGATCCCACATGCCACGGAGCGGCTGGGCCCGTGAGCCATGGCCGCTGAGGCTGCGCGTCCGGAGCCTGTGCTCTGCAACGGGAGAGGCCAAAACGGTGAGAGGCCCGCGTACCGCAAAAATTAAAAAAAATTAAAATATTCTATTGAATTTAATACCTAAGTCAATGAGCTACTATAACTGAGGAAATAGTAACAAAAGAGATTTTGCAAAAGGCAGAAATGATGAGTGCCAAGTCCTATCATTCACAAATTTTTTGTAATCCATGAAAATGCAGATTCAGATGAAGAAGCAATAAACAGATTTTGGACAACTACTTTGTACTATTTTAAGTGTTTTTACACATTTTATCTCACTTAACTTACAGTCATATCTACATGTATCTACATAGATTAGGAAATCATGGCTCTTTTCTTGAGGCAAATGATTTGGTTCTCAGTCAAGAAATTTTCTCTCCTTCACTCCCCCTTTTTCTTCTTTTTTGAACTATAGAAACAAAAGGCCATTCTTACTTTATTTTAATGCTATGCTTCTAAGACTCAGACACATTTTTCAGGATTCTAACAAATAGAAAAAGTATGTTTTTGTTATAACATTAATTATATCAAACTCTAAGGTTAATTATATCAAACTCTAAGCCAATATTTTTAATAACTGTATTTTATTATAACTATTCATTTTAATTAGAATGTCACTACTGTATTTAGTTTAATTGTATGTTTTGATTCTGAATTGCAATAAAAATGCTGGGTTTGAGCTAAAACTGTCACGGAAGTGGGCAGGAAAGTTGCAAAGAAAGTCAGGATGAGAACTATTCACTGGAAATCAGGCTCTTAGAAGAATGGAATATTCGACTTGTCCCTCATTCCTAACAAGTTCAAGGCACCTTTTCCAACTCTCATTTTTTTTTAACTGTCATTTCTTAATTTTCAACAGTTAGCTATTAACCTACCTTTGCTTGTTTGTTTGTTTTAACATTGATTGATTGATTGATTGATTGATTGATTGATTTGGTTGCGTCGGGTCTTTGTTGTGGCAGGTGGGCTCCATAGTTGTGGCTCACCGGCTCCTTAGTGGTGGCATGTGAACTCTTAGTTGCGGCATGCATGTGGGATGTAGTTCCCGGACCAGGGGTCGAACCCAGGCCCCCTGCATTGGGAGCATGAAGTCTTAACCACTGCGCCGCCAGGGAAGTCCCTCCAACTCTCATTTTTAGTAAGAAGTGTCTATGAGCACAGTGACTATATGCAAGTTATTCCACAACATAAACTTGATTGATGTTAGTAGTCATTGACAATTTTCATTCTAAGCAAGACAATTTAGCCAAAAAATGTAGATAAGGGTAATTTAAAAAGTATCATACTAAATAACACATAGGTTACTGCTATATGGCTTATTCAGTAATACAACCCCACTCAAAAATTTATATACACTCCCCTCTGCGTAGAGACTATTATATTATTGCAGTTCCCACTCCAGTGAACACAATAAATAACTGCTGAGTTGTTAGAAGTTATTGATCAGTACCCGTGGAGGTATAGATAAATAGATAAGTTTCAGGAGAAGATAGATGATCCTGTGTATATGAGCTGTAAGAAATAGGAATTTATTAGAGAATGCGAGATCTGAAGCATGAATATCTGAATTTCAAGACTGTTCTAACACTTAAAAATTGCATGACCTTGAGGAAGTTCATTTTCAACTGTAAAGCAAGGAGAAAAATATTACTTGCCTTCCAGCAGTGCTATGGTGTTTTGAGAATAAGTGATAAGGAACAACATTTTTTAAAGCTAAAACACCATAGATAAGTTATAATAATAAATACTTTTAGCAAGATTCGGATTTCAGTTTCCATTTAAATTTTTTTATTTAAAAATCAGTTTCCAAATGCTCGTTTTAAAAATCAGAAAAGTAAATATAAGGAAAAAAAATATCCATAGTCCTGCCATCCTTCTTCACCTTCAAGTCTTTACACAGTCTTCACTTTCTCAGTGAAGCTTTTCAGGACATTGGGTTTAAAAACTGTTGCACAACCACCTCCACACCCACAAACACCAGGCAGTCCCTGACTATAGCATTTCAGGCCACGTGACCCACTAATTTATTTATTTATTTGTGTATTGTCTATATCCCTCAGGAATTTGAGCTCCATGAGGTCAAGGACCTTTTTCATTTTGTTCACTGTTGTCTCCCATTGTAGTATCTAGTCCCTGTTCCTTGTCAGCATTCAATAAATATTTGTTAAATAGATCAACAAATCCAAACACAAGTACTATGAACACTTAGATGTGTTTCTTCTAGTGTTTGTTTGTTTGGGTTTGTTTTTTTTTTGCGGTACGCGGGCCTCTCACTGTTGTGGCCTCTCCCGTTGCGGAGCACAGGCTCCGGACGCGCAGGCTCAGCGGCCATGGCTCACGGGCCCAGCCACTCCGCGGCATGTGGAATCTTCCCAGACCAGGGCACGAATCCGTGGCCCCTGCATCGGCAGGCGGGCTCTCAACCACTGCACCACCAGGGAAGCCCTCTTCTAGTGTTTTTAAATTTTAAATGCAGTGAGTATTATTTTTAACATAAAAAATATAAGTAAAATTTATTGAATGCCAGACATTGTGCTAAGGGTTTTACCTACTATTTATTAATTTAATATGTCAACAACCCTGAGAGGTATTATCCCTGATTTACAGATGAAAAAACCAAAGGCTCAAAGGGTTAGGTAATGTTGCTCATCATCATGCTTCTAGTAAATTGAAACTGGATTCAAATCAAAGTGTATGACTCTAAAGTTTGTGCAATTTCACTACATCATTGTGCTCTGTAGGTGTACTCTTGCTGTGTATTTATTTGTATCCATTTTTTTTACTTTGTTTTATGTCTAGGTATTTCCTCATGTTATCACATTTTATTTCCTACTTTATGGCCAAAGCTAACTGTGTATATGAGGATCATACTAGAGAGAGCAGTAATATGCGTTGGCTGAAGGTCATAAATACCTATCCTTTAAGTGTTTAGTTCTGAGCTTTCCTAAAAAATCATATTTAATATAAGCTCTGTGTTTTGGCCCAGAAGCCCCTCCCTACTCCTGTCTACTTACTGACATTTGTATTAGTTGGGATTTCTGGACTCAATCTAGCTGCTCAAGCATTTTGTTCTTTAGGGGGGTGATTTATGAGAGAACACTGGATTGGCTCACAGATTTGAAGCTGAACAGTTAAAGCCTTGGAAAGGATGTATCAGCTGGACCCTGGCCACCAGGGCTCTCTACTCATCTCCTGCCTCTGACGTCATGCTCTCAGACCAGTTCCTCTGTGGGAGCAGAAGACATAGCTACCTTGGATGTACATCCTTGCAGCTTTCTGACCAAAGGAAAAAGGAATATCTTTCTCCAGCTCAAGTTTGAAAAACATTGATAGAAAGACATTGATTGAGGGGCTTCCCTGGTGGCGCAGTGGTTGAGAGTCCACCTGCTGATGCAGGGGATGCGGGTTCGTGCCCTGGTCCGGGAAGATCCCACATGCCGTGGAGAGGCTGGGCCCGTGAGCCATGGCCGCTGAGCCTGCGTGTCCGGAGCCTGTGCGCCACAACGGGAGAGGCCCCAACAGTGAGAGGCCCATGTATCGCAAAAAAAAAAAAAAAAAAAAAAAAAAAAAAGACACTGATTGAACTGGCTGGGACCTTGTGCTTATCCAGGGACAGATCAGTGTGCCGAGACGAATGGAGAACAGTGACTGACTCAGCTTGGGCCACGTGCCTTTCCTCTGAAGCACTTCACAGGTAGTAGTTCCCACATGATTTTAAGGAGCATTTCCCTCCCCCCCCCAAAAAAATGTCTGTTCTGGATGGACAAAATATTAAATGTTCCACTATAGGACCAGATCAAACTCTGCCATCTTCTTTAACCACTTCAGGCCTCATTCACTCATTATGAAGAAAGATTCATGGAGCACCTTAGGCACTGCTAGGTTCATTCAATCAGTCAACAATGTTTGTTCAGAGCCTCCTGTGCCAGGCACCTTGCTAAGTTTCTGGGGACACAACAGTGAGGAAGAGAGGTAGGTCTCTACCCTCTAGAACTTATACCCTATGGGCACGATAGTCAATAAACAAGTAGATAAATGACACAATCATGGATTGTGAGAAGTCATAAAGAGGGTGCCATAATAAGACGGTAATGAGGGTAGGCATGGGGAAGGGTGTTTGAAGAGCTGATAATAGAAAAATGACCCAACCCACCATGTCTTCTTTATGAATCTCTCACAGAGGCTAAGCACATGAAGGTTTGCTAAATTGAAAGGGAAACTAGAAAAAGGAATGTCCAGCTTAGGGTAAAAGTAAAGGATATTTTTTGAAAATTAAGAACTGCTGGTTAAAGGAGGTCATACTCCCTTAGGAGTTTTGGAAAAAAACACATCATTTAGCAGTCATTAAGAAAAAATGTGTGACCCTAGGAACTGCAAAGTTCACAAGGCTTCAATACACATTTCAAAACAAGCCCAAGAAATAACAATCAAATGTGTCATTGCTATACAACTCATTCAAAAACAAATCCACAACAAAAGGAAAAGAAAATAAGACTGTTTTGCAGTTCACATACCTAAGCACCAAAGAACTTAAAGGCTCCTCTGAAAATCCAAATGGCATGTTTATTTCTTTACAATGATTTCCCCTCCCCCCGTACATTTGTTTGTTTCTATGTGCAACAAATATGTAAAGAGGATTAAAATTTGTATTTTGAGATTGCTCTCAATATAATTTCAAACCACATAGTGTCATGAACTTGCCCTCACTACACACACGTAAACATGCTTACATGCTTAAAGGCAGCACCATATGGAAAGGTCATGGGTTTATAGTCAGAAAGAAGTAGGCCCCAGTTGTAAGTGGTTCTACCACATATTAGCTGTGTGACTTTGGTTACTTAACCTTTCCAGACCTCATTTCTCATCTGTAAAATGGAGATAATAATAACTTAATAGGGTTGTTCTGAAATTTTTATTAAATGAGATGTACTGAACAGTAAGCAGTATGTGAAGCAGAGTAGGCATTCAATAGATGGTATTTATTTTTTTAAGATTCAGTTTATTACTAGGTCTGGACAAGACACAATCTCATTTTGACTAACTACTGTTTTATTCTATGAAAGAGCAAATTTAGTGTATTTTATTTGTTTGCTAGTGATTAGGACCACACCAGAAATATTAGTTAGATGATAGCTACTATTTCATTAATATGTCAGGAATAAAATGGAACAGATACAGCTATGAAATAAATTAAGATTAACAATGTTTTTCTGTTCGTTCTACTATAGAGCAGAGGAGGCAAGGGATTCGTTTAATTATTCACGTGTAAATGGGAGACCCAAATAACGTTCAGTCAAACCAGTCCTCTTACAGGTCAGAGGAACCTTGGCCATCCACATGAACGCTCTAGCCTCCCTGTGTGTTCTGCTCATTCCTGAATCCACAGTCTGGTCCAAGGTGCTCTCATTACTCACTCCATCTGCCACCATTGCTCTGCTTTTAAGGGAAGGGGGTTCATAGTTCTTTTGTTCCATCAACAAAAAACACTTACTCCAGAATGCCTTAAGTTCTTATCATCCTTTTATAAATACCCCCAAATGTCCCTTTAAATCACACTACCTCAGACATGGAATCCTTGTATTCTTACAGTTAGCTAGGCCTTGTCCACTAAAGTAGAACTCCTGCTTGAAGTGATGGGACAATCAGTTCTTCAAGACACAGTCAAATCCTTATGGGTAACTCTAATCTTAAGAAAGGTTTTCATTCAACAGTTCATAGAGATTATCTCTAAAGAGTAGAAATGGAAAAAGGTGAGTGGCAGGGAAGGGAAGGGAAAGAAGGAGGGAGATTTTTACATTTCATTCCCTTAAATTTAGTCAAAATCTGCCACTCTGCAAATGTACCCATCAATTCTAGAATTACACAGAATAAATCTAATGCTGCCTCCAAACGACACTTTCAAATCTTCAAAGACAACTACTTTGTTCTTTTTATGTCTTCTTTTCCTCAGGCTGAGGATCCCTATTCCTTTAAATGTTCATCATGTGATGAAGCACTTACCTTTGTTGGTTACTTCTGGAACATCCATTTCCTCTTCCCTTTTCCCACCAGCCCTGATTTCCAAGTGGGACTCCATGACTTCCTCCCTGCTCCAAGGGTAGAGGATAAGGCCAGGGCTAACATTCCAATCTCCTGGCCACAGTGATGGCAGCAGGGGTGGGCACTTGACTTAAGCCAGTCCAGTTAGAGTAAATCTCAGGACTTTAGCACATTGGTTCTGAGGTGTGGGATGAGGGTGAGGATGCATGGAGCCTTGAGAGTTATTGATGTCTGTCTTAGACCATGAAGGGAAGAGCCTACTTGAAAATGGTGCCAATATCCAAAAAGCAGGTGGAGAGAAAATCTGAGTCGTGGTTGCATCATGTGAACCTCCAGCAAAGCCTTGTCTGAAGGCAATTCTGGTTCAGAATTATGTGGTTTCAGTTTACATGAGTCAAATTCTCCTTTTTGCTTCGCCCAGTTTGGCGCTAGTGTTTTGTTACTTGCAACTAAAAATATCCTGACTGATACACATGAGATGGTGTTCTTATGGTTGCCTTCCCTTGGACAAACTCCAGTTTGTCAATGACCCTCTTACCAGAGTCCCAGAATAAAACCTATTATTCTAGATGGAGACTGACTAGTGCAGGTCACAGAGGGCCTCTCATGAGACTGGATTAGAATGTAGTGTTGTTATAACTCAACCTGAGACCGGCATTAGGATTCTGAGCATCCCAATTCCAATGACTCTCACCAGAAAACTACCTTCTTTCCCAAATAATTTACCAAATTGTAACATAAACCCTAAACACCCAGGACCTTGTAGGAGAAAAGAGAAAAGTATATTTCAGAATATACTTTCTACCTGTTCCTTCCCTACAGAAAGGCTCAATCCCTTCTGTTTCTGCTTTAGCTTTCAAAATAGAATCACCAACTGCTTTCTTAGTTCAATTTTGTCACATATATGTTAAAAAAACCCTGCAGGTTTTCAAATACAATTACTATGCATAAATACTGTGTAAAAAAGTAACATTTTGCTAAGCAAAGTGACCACAGTGTTTTGCAAGCATGTGGAATGATTGCTCCCTACCTACAATGAGGTAGTAACATCAGGGAGGTTTCATCTGGGGAAGGAGACAGCTGACTGGTCCCCAAGAGGCCTCTGGGGTGATATTTCCTTGGTAACTATACAAAGATCCAGATTCTGGACCTCAGTTGGGCAAGTCCACAAACTAGATTTTCTGAGTGTATCCCCAGAGTTGCAGACTCAGTGAAATACTCACATGAGATGGGCCTGTAAACCAGAATACTAATGCATTAATTTTTAAATGGAGATGACCCTTCTGGGCAGGAAACAGATGACCTTTGTCTCATTCAGAAAACCATACCCCCTTTCCTGAGGACAGATACCTGGAAAGTTGGATTAGTAATCTAGACAGTTGCTGGGTGAGCATGGAATTAAGAGAAGTTGATTGTCTTGAGGACTTTTTCACCCAGGTCATGATTGTCCCTGATCAAATATATCCTTACACATAGGGACTATGGCATGGGTCCACGTTGCCAAATTGTTCTTTGCAGAATGACAATAGCTAATATTTATACCTGGTGCTTACCATGTGGTCAATTGCTATTCCAGACATCTTACCTATGAACTAACTTAATCTTTATAACGAAACTTTGAGATTTTTGTTATTAGTTTCATTTTACAGATGGCAACACTGAGTCACAACAGGGTGAATAATTTGCTAAAAGTTGCATCATTAACTAGGTGGTAAAGCTGGATTCCTAGACTGCCCGGCTCCAAAGTCCATGCTTGAAATTGCTGTGCTGCACTGCCTCTTGAACACTATGTTCTTTTATGCTGCACACCCATCTCTGTTGCTACATCCTACATGCTACGTGGGTTATTTCATATCCTATTTGACACCATTTTCTATAAATCTGATTCCTTATAATGCTGTGTCTCTGAAATCTTTTTCTTAAAAAGTATATATGTATGTATATATAGACATATGTATATAGAGAAGTTTTAAAGAAAAATAGTATATACCATATATGCACGTGTACGTGTATAAAATCCTTACTGCTGACTCCATATACACCAACAAATATGAGCAAAACCATGCTCGTATGGGCTGTTGGCCAGGATGCGAACTTTGTTATATTGAACTAGACAGCATGATGATAGCTGTTAAAATAGCATTCTGCCTATACTTAATCCTTCTCCAAAAAAGGAAATATTTGGTTTCAGGGAGGTAGTTAGTAGTTACAGCAAGAAATACTAGAAAGGAATGGGAGCGTGCATTGGCCTCATGTTAGAAAGTGATGCTACAGTCAGACGCAGCTGCTCCTGAACAAGGCTGGAGGGAGCACACCCTCGGTCACGCACTCTGCATCGCCACAAAAGGCCCTGGTTAGGGCTGGATTTTACTAAGCTAGTCACATCCTTGTTTCACAGGGATTTTTAAACAGATGCTATAATTTTAAGGAGGAGTCCCTTGTAACTTTCTTTTTAAAAATCTAATGTTTTAAAACATAGATTAAAAATTCAAGTGATTCCAAAACCTAAATGTACAAAAGGTTATACAGGAAAAAAGAAATGTCTCTCCTACACCTAAAGCCCCAAAACTTGGTTCCCCTCCTGGGAGGCAATTATCAGTTCTTTATTTATCTTTCCAGAGGTATTCTATTATCATTTTCTTTTACGGTCACGTTTTCCCCTAGTGACATGTATCTGAGACTTTTTATCTTGTTTTGCCATGCTTCCCTCAATTTCTTTCCTGTATCTTTTTGAAGAAGACCAGGTCGACCTTCCCCGGGCACCTTCTTCAAATGCCAACTTCCCATTGGTGGATATTGGCTTTATCCTCTTTCCAGCTCCAATTTCTGCTCTGGCTAAAAGTCAGTTTGTATGTGACAGCTGGTGGTCCCAGGCACCTTCTGATGAATGATGGATGGGACCAGGAGCAACCCTTCCCTAATATCATTAATTGCGAGATTTTTGCGAGCTCAAAATTCTAAGAACTGACAGTTGCCTCCAACTGTTACCAGCTGTTAATTTGGCTGAAGTGGTGGGGATCTGACTCCCCTTCAGCAAACAATCTGGGACAGCGGTTGGCTCATGATATATCCTCCTCTACAGCCTCTGTGACACTCAATTCTGAATTTCTTAAGCCTAAAAATAGTATCCTAAACCTATTCCAGAGTCCCCACATCTACCACTGACCATGTAACCTTGCAGGAGTAACTTCCCTTGGTCCTGGGTTCCCCATTTGTACAATAAGGGGACTGGGTGCAATGATCTGCCTGCTTCCAGCCCTAAAAATCTTAAAATATAAGAATGGGTTCAGTTGGTAAATGGTTAATGTCACTTCAGTCCTTTCCTCTTCCCCTCAAATCACCTGAAACTTGAAAGAGTGAAGAATCTGGTCACTATCTTGAAGCAATACCCAATGTGTCCCTGGGCAATTTTAGAGCAACTGCTGAGGGGTTTCTGCTCTTAGCTGCCTTTGCCCTAGAGGGTTTAAGAACTGCTTGTTTCACAGCTGCAAAAAAAATTCTTTCCTAATCCCACATACTGGCAAGTAACCTTTCTTTCTCATTTTAAGTTATTATGAAGACAAGTATTAATTTTTTTAAGTGTAGAAAGGCAGTGGGAAAAAGGCAATCCCCCCCTTTTAATCTCACCTGTGTATATCCAGTTAATCTATAATTCTCACCCAATTTGAGAGTTATTTTGAGTCATCAGAGTGACAGTTTTGAGGTATGCTTGTTGAATTAGATGCTTCTCCCTGAGAAAGGCCAATGAGGTTTTGCGAGTTGGGGTCCACTGGGTGCCATATTTCCATGTTCTGAAACTGAATTTCGTCAGGGCACTCTGAGGTGTCAGTTTCTCAGGACCCAGCTACACAAATCAAACTCCCAAGAGTTTGATTTCTACCCAGATTAACAATTTGTCTGTTTGCACCGGGAAACGTACTTTCACTCAGGTCTGCTGTGTATACACCACCTCCCCCATGTAAGGTACCTGGGGATAAATTTTTTTGTCAGAAGATTTGATGAGTATGGCGTTAGTAAAAGATAACATATCTAGGCCCTGATAGACAGGACAAGATAGAAAATTCCTACTCTACAAAAGAGATGCTTAGAATGCAAGTGTCTCATATTTGGCTCACTTACTCACTAAGCAAACATCCCTCAAGCCCCCCAGCAGATATACTGAAGCTATTAAAGCTTAAGTTTCATGGTCCCTCACTTGGGTCTCAAGACCATGGGAGGGGCCTTCATAATATGTTCATACATTCCTATGTTTTTGTAACAAAAGTAGCTAATTTAAATGCAATCAGTTAAGGCTTCCACCTCTTGGCATTCCTACTTCTCAGTCACACTTCCCCTTGAGTAGGGTGGTATTGGAAGGGTTCAGACATTTTTGGGGTCTGATAAAAGAGAAGTTGAGCTGGGAAGGCATTTTGTTTGAGTTTAGTGGCTTACAATCACTTCTGTAAATAGTTAAGTCATTGCTGGTTTTCCAGTGTCAGAACAGCTACTAGGAATGCTTCTACGGCTTACTGAGCCAGCTTGCCCAGCAATGAGACATGAAGGTCCTGGGCCAGAAGTCACATTACAATATGAACATGTCCTATTGCATCAAAAGTACATGGCAAGTAGAAGAGAAAGAAGGTTTGAAAGATATACATAGAAGGTAACCCATGGTGCTAAGGGCCTCCTGGCTCCCCTCTCCCGTCTGCTGTGCCCTGCCCTTTTCCTCCAGAACATCTGACACATCCTCTTCAAGGGACTTGAGATTTTTACAAACCCCAGGAGGAGCCTTAGACTTCATGCTGTCTGGTAAATTTTGTCTGGCAAAAATCCCCAGGACAAAGAAACATGAAGGGGCCTGGGAATCTGCTCAAAGTGGGGAGGAAATGAAAAATATTGAGAATACAAATTAATATGAACTGAATCCAGTGGTGATGGAGGAGTGAGAATATTAAGGGGATGGAAGTGAATGGGAAAAGGTGTATGGGGGGGCGGGGGAGGGAGGATTTGGTAGACACTGACAGATTCTTGCTCTCCATTTCCTTTCAGAGAAGCTGAACAGATTGTTGCATTTCCAAGGCCTTCTTTTTGCAAAGTCCACCACGATTGGTTAGTTTAGGCTTTGTGAGTTACAATGGCATTTCAGTCGTGCCTCCCTGAGGTCATCCTGATTAAACGTGAGGGTTTTTGAACACTTGATGAAATCTTTACTAAATATTGAGTAGACTGAAAATAATAAATTATAGATATGTGTCAAGTACTCAATCTTCAAGTTTAAGAAAACAAATTAACCTGTGAACCAGGCCCGTGAGCCATGGCCGCTGAGCCTGTGCGTCCAGAGCCTGTGCTCCACAATGGGAGAGGCCACAGCAGTGAGAGGCGCGCGTACCACAAAAAAAAAAAAAAAAAAAAAATTATTTATCTTGCTTCAGAGTCTTAAAAACTCACACCAAGATATAGCCAAGAATTGAAATTGGAGAGATAGTTGGGGATCAGATTGTGAAAGGTTTTAAAAGTGATACTAAGGAGTTGAGATTTTATTCTGTAGAGCAGTGATATTCAAACCTTGTAGCTGTGCACATTATATAAGAATTTTGAAAAATATGTGTTCCCTTGCACATGCTTAACATGTATAATTTTCATCATAAGGTCATATAAGTTCATTTCTTCCTAATAAGAAAGAGAATATACTAAATATTTTATAAACTAAAATAAGGTGAGGATTGACTAAAATTGGAATGTTTTATGGCATGTCTTGAATATATCATATTTGATATATATTTGGGTATGATTATATACTATTTGAAATACATTTGTGTGCTTATTGAATAAAGCATGCCAATTTAAAAATAAATCACATATAATTTTTACCCATCAGTTTTATTAAATGTCTTAAAATTTTTATACTTTAAAACATCATTTCATTTAAAAGAATAAGAATAAGAATGACTTACCTATACTGCTTCAAATGTTCTGAATTTAGGCCATCCCAATATGAGATCAACACTGTTCCTAACTTGAAGCTTCACCCTTAACAGAAATATGTGTAGGACACAAAAAGGCAGGAATGCTTTCATTAATCATTAAAGAGGGTTCCCTGAAACCAATTGTCATTCCAGGTGATGTAATCAGTCACACAAGAGGTCTAAACAAATTCTCCAATGTCACAATGGTTTCAGAGGATCAATCAATCTCTCTCTCTCTGTCACACACACACACACACACACACACACACACACACACACACACACACACAAATGCAAACAGACCTGGATGTACCACATTTACTTTTGGAAAGGGATTCAGGCAGACATAAAAGGTTTTGCCCACAAATAGTTATCTGCTTCAAACGGACAGGAAGTAAGGACCTTTTACTTGGGGCAAGAATGATTGGCTATAGAGAAGCAAGTCATACTTCTACTATACTTCATTTGGAGGTAAGTTCAAATGACCTAATGGGCAGATCTTTCTCTCTTCTTGTAACAGTAAACAGGTAACTAGCACGAGTTAGAAGAGAGACATTTTTTCATAACATATACGTTTGACATGTTCAGTTACTGCAATATTTTGAAATTTACCTTTTTGAAATTTTACTTGAGAATGGTAAATTAGAGTTATTTTAGTTATTTCTACATTTTTCTCCAAAAAGAGAGAAATATGAGAAATGTGTCATGGTAACTTTAGACCTATAGAGAAGAATTTGATCAAGAGTATCCTAGAACAAGGTCTAATACATATTTTATGATTAAGTGTTAATTGTCATCAGTTATGCTTGATTATACTAATCATTAACCACTGGACCACCAGGGAATTCCCTATTTAGACATTTATCATAATCAAGAAGGCACACATTATGTAGACAAAGTGTCCTAAAGTTAGTTCTGATTTTTTGAGTTATCCAACATAAGTTATTTTTTCTCTTTAATTTCCCTAATTTTCATGCTAGAAAGATAACTCAAACATTATAGTGAACAGCTATAGTTTTTGATTGCTCAGAGCCATTCTTTATTTGGAGAACTGTCCCTTTGCACTTTATTAGAGCTTGGTGGGGGGCTGTCATCTGCCACCCACTCTCCTCTATCATGGTGACAAGTAAGTAAACAAGCCCGAGCTAATCAGAGTGATCCAACTTTCCAGGTAAAGTGATTGGTTCAGGGGTAGACACACAACCAAGATGAACCAATCAAAGTCCTTCCCTGGGACTTTTCAGCTTAAGTGATTGGTTCAGGAGTAGACATACAACCCAAGATAAACCAATCAAAGTCCTTCCCTGGGACTTTTCAGCCAGAGCTGGAGGGGAAACATGTATTTCTAGACCTATGGGGCTGGAAGGATGTGCATCTGGAGTGCTATCTTCTCATCTGTAGAAGTAGATGAGTTCAACAAACCAATAAAACAAGATCTGGGAAATGGAAGAAGGGGGCCTGATTATATAGCTTAGCCCCTACGTTTAATTCCTGTCTGACATCATGTCCTCACACTCCCACACATGTGGGTGTGTTTTAAAGATAATTTGAGTTGAGTTTATAGCACTTACAACTGGAGGAGTCCTGGTAAATACAGACATCTTTCTAATTTATTCATATATGCAACCATTCACCATGAAAGTGAATATATTACAATGAAGTATGTTATTTATTTATTTATTTTTTCTTTTTGCGGTATGCGGGCCTCTCACTGTTGTGGCCTCTCCCGTTGCGGAGCACAGGCTCCGGATGCGCAGGCCCAGCGGCCATGGCTCACGGGCCCAGCCGCTCCGCGGCATATGGGATCCTCCCAGACCGGGGCACGAACCCGTATCCCCTGCATCGGCAGGCGGACTCTCAACCACTTGCGCCACCAGGGAGGCCCTACAATGAAGTATGTTAAAAATGTGGTCCAGGTGTCACTTGTAACCAGGCAGTATAACAAGCAGTTGAGAGCCTAGGCTCTTGAGTCACACTGTCTGCCTGCCTGCAGACTAAACATCACCTGGGGCTGAGAAGTGCTGCCCCTCCACAGGGGACACGGACTCTCCAGGGAGGGCTTCACACATCAGGAACCAGGGCTGATTGCCATTTATCATTGCAAGACACTATCATCTTTCTTAGAATTGTGTTATGAGAAACGTCAACCATTCTTTGTTTCGTTATCTGTACAATTCTAGGAAGAGAAAGGTGGAACGGGAGAACCAAGAGAGACAGGAGCCAGCGTTTTTTCTATGGATGGGTAGAAGTTTCCTACAGGTTGTGCCTGTGAGGAAAGCATACAATCTAAGCTGCTATTGTGAAGCCACCATTTCATTCATTTTCATCATCTACTTGGGCCCTGCAAAGCTTTTTTTTTTTTTTTTTTTTTTTTTTTCCTACCCTGGTTCTGTGGCCGCCTATCACAGAAAATCCTCTCCAACAGTACTGGAATATTTTCACCTGTCTGTCATGCTGCCTAAAACGTGAAGATTCATTTGGGTTAAGAAGCCTGCCAAAGGACTTCCCTGGTGGCACAATGGTTAAGAATCTGCCTGCCAATGCAGGGGACATGGGTTCGAGCCCTTGTCCTGGAAGATCCCACATGCCACGGGGCAACTAAGCCAGTGAGCCACAACTACTGAGCCTGCGCTCTAGAGCCCACGAGCCACAACTACTGAAGCCCGCACACCTAGAGCCCGTGCTCCGCAACAAGAGAAGCCACCGCAGTGAGAAGCCTGCGCACCACGATGAAGAGTAGCCCCCGCTGCCGCAACTAGAGAAAGCCCGCGCACAGCAACAAAGACCCAATGTAGCCAAATAAATAAATAAATAAGTAAATTTATAAAATAAAAAAAGAAGCCTGCCAAAAAAACAAACAAACAAAAAGAAACATGCCATACTAAAGAGACAAATCCCGCTGGGAAGTTTAGTGTGAGAGCACAGTCTTCAGTGTTAGGCTGCCTGGATTCAGAACCCAACTCCATCACTGACTGTAGTGTAGTGACTCTGGACAAGTCACCTAACCTCTCTCTGTCTCAGTTTCCTCATTTGTGGAAAGCAAATAATATAGCACCTCCCTCCCGGGATTGTTGAAGCTCTAAAGAGTTAATGCATGCCTAGAATAGTGCCAGGCACACAGGAAGCACTACTTAAGTGTCAACTCTTATAGTGCTTAGGTGTTCATATATCATTTAAATCGGATTTCCTTCTCACTAATCTGTCTGAGGACTGCTTCACTGAGGGAGTGGAAGTTTGAAGGCAGGACAAGGTGGGGGATCTGGGACTAGAGGAATTGGAGGTAGGGGATGGGGTGGGAGAGGAATCCGGAAAGAGATGGATAGGAATGGGGAGGATAAACATAGTTAAGGGCTTTGGGGAGTGAAGTGAACCTGAATGGGATGCTACGTGTGAAGTCTCTGGGCCCAGAGTAAGGGACATTACAAAATGGAAGAGAGGAAAAGGAAAGGAAGTGAGAGGGTGCTAAAGTAAATAGCACACATTTCAAAGCTTTGTCTAGTGTTGACTTGCATCCAGAAAAGGGGGCAGAAATTCTTTTCCTCCCTCTTACTCTTGGACTAGTATCTTAATTTAACCGCATTATAAACGAAATAGAGTGCTGTGGACAAACCTGAGATCCCAACCATCATTTATACTCTTTCAACAGGAAATATTTTCTGAGTTCCAAATAAAAGACTTCAGTGATCTTTTGGAACAGGATCCATTTGTAAGTTGGGGCCTGCCTGTTTGCTGGGGTCGATGGGGGAGTTTTCAGCTGGGCAGGTCAGATAGACAGCCAGTGTTTCACAATAGAAGAAACTGGTGCTTGCAGTTGTTGAGCTGTCTGGACTAGTGACACAGCTAGTTCTAGAGCCCAATCCCCAGGTCTCCATCTCTCCAGCAGAGGCTGGATGACCACCTGCCAATCTTCACAGAGGAATCCAAATATCAGGTTGGAGGAGGTGGAAGAGGGGAGGAAAATGAGGAGATCCCCAAGTCTTCCAAATGCAAGATTCAATTATGCTACATTGCCTGATTTTAGACTAGGCCATAGTAAGCATCAATCATTTCTTTTCTTTTTCCTTTTGGGTACTGCAACAATCTGGATCATAATAATTCCTCAGTAATAAAGATCAACTTCTACAATCTGCCATGAACTTCCAGGAATGTTTAGCACCTATGGGACCCAGCTGTAAACAACTTTGCACTAGGAGAGTGATAGGTAAGTTTTTATTTATTCTTTACTTGCAAGAAATGTCCCAAGGTCAATGATGTCATTGTTCTCTCTACTTGACTGCTGTGGAGCTAACCAAGGGAGGTGAAATGACCAGCTAACTCACAGCAAATTTTCTTGTGTGACAGGGAGCTAGAGCAATGATCAGAGAGTTCTCTCCTTTCACTGATGAATGGGGCACAAGCATCAATGAGACTTATAATCTGATCAATACTAACACCAGCACAATGGAAAAGTAACAGCACCAATAAGCAATAGTGAGGGGGCAAATCTTTAAGAATACCTCTGTGTTGATTTACTCATGCAACAAGAGTTAGGTGAATTGCTAAGAAAATAATAACCACTACTAATAAATGAGTATATACTATGTGCCAGATGCTGTCTTAGTCCCCTAACCTATATCATCTCTGAACCTCACATGGAGATTTTATTATCCCTGTTTTTCTGATGAAGAGCTGAAGCGGAGGGAATTTCAGCTACTTGTCTGAGGTCCCCTAGTTGGTCAGGAGCAGAGCTGAGACTTGCCCTCAGGTGGGTCTGAGGTTGCTGTCCCATGTGAGGTGGCAGCTAGGGACTTTGGGTTTGGTGTTCTGAGAGATACACTAGTGTCAGACATGACCAAACTATAAAGAAGTTGTAGTGCTGTGGATAACTCGGTGGTGGTGAGAGAGTTCTGAGAACAACAAAATCGAATTACAGGAGTAAGGGAGATATTTTAGTAATACAAACAATACAACAAACGGAGGAGAAAAATTTCTTCTACCTGACTATATCACAAACCATTGTTGACCAAAAATCATGCCTTTAATAAATATTTTAGATTAAACCAATTGTTTAGGAAGCCACAATAATGTTCTCTATCTAGGAGGCAGTAAGTAGAGTGGTTAGGACCATGTGCCTGGAGCAAGACTGCCTTGAATCAAATCCTGGTGCTGCCACTTCCCAGCTGTGTAACCCTGAACTATGCCACAAGGGTTAAAGGATTAAATACGTATGAAGTGCTTGGAAAGCACCTGATCGATGGAAAACACGTGGTCAACATTACTCAATTCTGGGTGCCAAGTAGTTATGAAGGGTGTGATTAGGCTGAAGGTATGGTCCCCACTTTGAAGGAACTTAGAAGCTAGTTGAGAAGGGAAAGGACCTGCTAATAATGTGTCTTAGGAACTGATACAACATAAAAATACCTCATGTCATCAAGGTATACACTGTTGTATCACTAATAAAAACTCAGTAAAGAATCAAGGAAAGAAAAGAGAAAGTAAGCTATGACGTAGATTTTGAAGGAGCTGCTGGCTTACCACTACAAAAATTTTCATTCAAGCATTCTGGAAAAGTGACTTGTCCATTATCAATATTGTTAATCTTGATACGTTAAATATTTAATGATAACCTTCTCTCTGCAAGACACTGGGATAGTGGTAACAAAGGACTACAAATCTGAAGAAGCTCTTATCCTCAAGGAGCTTAAGGTCTGTAATAAGTTACGTATTAACAAAACGCAAAGTAGAAAGTGCCATGGAAAAAACATCACTAGTTGGTAACACAATGGTTTCCAGAAGTTCTATTAAGCACATTACAAAATGGGTTAATCTGGTGCACAAAGGAGCCCAGATGCCAAGTGCAATAATGAACATGAGAGAGATCTTGTTCTTTTTGGAGGGGTCTCCTGGGTTACAGTAGGTATTGGGCCTCATCCTCCCTAGAACATCCTTTGCAGGATGAGAAATTTAATCAGGATACAGAGGCTGAGGAGAACTTACTAAATGGGCAAGAGATGCATCAGGATGAGAATTTATTAAATGACCTAGCAAGACAACGGGACCGATCATCTATACAGCCTTAATTCTTCTCTCTCCACACCCCACCTCCCACCTCACCGTGCCTGGTAGATAGAGTCATCTTGGGAATAAATATTAGCTAAGAGATTGCTTGGTGTCAGTCAGATAGATTGACCCTTTCCACTCTAAGAACCTTTCTGTTTTAACTAGATAAAAGTTTTGAGTCTAGACAATTACCTTTTAGATTCCTCTTTTTACATTTTTTCCTACTATTACACATTCTTTTTTCATCTGAACAGGGATTTTTAGCATGTTACAGTTGTCAAGTTGATAGCTCATTTTACATTGGCTATACTCTTCGTTTCTTCCTGATGACATTCAGGGAGGATTCTTCGTTTCTTATAAATCCCGCTACAGGATGGGTTATGTTGGAAGGCTTCCTGTAGAAAGCAAATACCACTATTCTAATAGTTGAATTATTTCTTTACCTGAAACTTTCATCTTCTTCCTGACTTTTTGTCTCCATCTCTTGTCCTAGATCTTGAATACTATTTTTAGATTTGACTTCTGTTTGCTGATTATATAACAAATTTTATTTGGTTAATTGAATAGGATTTATATTTCATTTGAAACCTAACTCCTTTGTAGCTAAGCACCACTTTGGCTGTCTCTAGTGGGTTATGTGAAGCCTGAGAAAATCACACTGGTGCCCTGCCTAATGGAAAGACATGTGTACAGGTAACATCACACTGAAATGAATATCAAAGGAAAAGAAAGTCAGGAAAGAACTCGTGTTTGTAAGAAGGATAGGGTGGAACTTTGTCCTTCAGTTAGAGGGACAGAGGTTGAAAGGTGATTAATTTTTCAGTCACCTCCCTAAAATGTGGTTGTGACGGGACAGTAAGCGTTTATAATGTGAGTTGTTCTTTTTGGTAAATTAATTAATTAATTTATTTATTTATTAATTTATTTATTATTTTTGGCTGCGTTGGGTCTTCACTGCTGCTCGCGGGATGTCTCTAGTTGCGGCGGCAGTTGGGGGGCTACTCTTCATTGTGGTGCGTGGGCTTCTCACTGTGGTGGCCTCTCTTGTTGCGGAGCATGGGCTCTAGGCGCGCGGGCTTCAGTAGTTGTGGCACGCGGGCTCTAGAGCACAGGCTCAGTAGTTATGGCGCACGGACTTAGTTGCTCTGCGGCATGTGGGATCTTCCTGGACCAGGGCTCAAGCCCGTGTCCCCTGCATTGGCAGGCAGATTCTTAACCACTGCGCCTCCAGGGAAGCCCTATAATGTGAGTTTAGAGCCCAAGATGGGTTTATCATATGAACACCTCTAGAAAGAATAGGTGTGTCGATTAAATGCTGCCCAGGTAAGCTTGTCTGAATTCCCTTTCTAGGCAAGATGGGCCCTGATCAGTGTCCAAGAGCCTGACCTGGACGTGGGCAGGCAAGGTTAGACCAGGGGTTGGTGAAGCAGAGAATTGGAAGGCATCTAGAACAAGGTAAACACAGCATTGACCTGATGTTTCTGGGTAGCAATTTGAAAACAAGGGAAAGAAAATGGAGACACTATGATTGTTCAGGTCTTACAACTTCTGGCTAGAACCAAACATTTAAATTAATGTTGGTGGTTTAGAAAAGTGCTTAGAAATTAACATTATAATACATAACAAATAACATTACTTATAAAACCCGACAGAAACACTTTTCAAAGTTTTTTTTTAACTTTTATAATATTATTTAATCTTTAGAATAATGATATGAGGAAGACAGCATGAATATTATCATCCTACTTTTAAAGTAAAAGAAACTGGATACAGAAAGGAAGGTTAAGTTGTTTATTGTGGTTTACTGGAAACTGATGACTAATGCCTAGTCCACCATGCTCCCAACATGATCTTATTTATACCAGGATAAATATTGAGAAATAATAATAAAAGATCAGTTGTTAATAAGAAGACTTGAAAATAGTCTACACATCATACTTCTTATTTTACCCAGGAAATGGCTGGAGACAAAAAATAGAAAACTACTCACACTAGCTTCAGAAACAGACATGGCAGACAAACGTCCTGACATAAAAGGAAGCAAGGCCAGTGGGCCTGGAACTGGGAAGTCAGGAATCATCTCTCACCTGCTCTCATCATTCTTGTAGTCTTCTATAGAGACTGGCTTGCTTTTCCTGCTTCCTTGTGTCTTTTCTGCTATGCACTGAGTGCTGCATAACCTTGCAGTTTGGCTCCCAAGACCAACTGACTGCTTCTCAGTGACCTTATTCCAAATTCTGGGACAAGTGGAATGGTTTAGCTTGCCCTGGTGGTCAAGGGAGGAACAGGTACTGGTTCATAGTCACTTAAGGCCACTATCCTAGCACAGGCTCTGGGTGATGGCAGAAGTGTGGGTAAAGAGGTAGACACACAACAAATACGAAAAAAATCTTATATGCTATCAGTATTGTCCTATCATTAAAAACCAGAAACCAAAAAATAAATAAAATTTTTTAAAATTTTAATAAGATAAATTACATAGAAAAAAACCCCGAGAGGACAATATACCTAGTCATTGATTATAATAAAATGTCAGATTCAAGAAGATTGTTTATTATAGTACAGGGTCCAATTTGGGACATTTCAACCAAAAAATACTAAGGCTTTAGGTTTGATTGGAAATTAAGACCTTTTAAATAATGATAAACGGAGGCACTAACTCAGTAGGTTAAAATAATTTTTAAGAAATAGACATAAAATTTAAAAGACACAAAAAGGTACACAATGGAAATTTAGTCTCCCATTCACCAGTACCCTCAGCCACCAGTACGCCTTTTCAGAGGTAATCACCATTATTATTTCTGAGGTATCTTACCAGAAATGTACTCTCTGTATATAAGCACACGGTTCCACATCTTGCTTTTTTCAGTATACTTTAGAAATTATTCCATATGAGTATAACTTGAGTGACCTTATTTTTTTTAAAGGCTGTATTCTATTGTAGGGGTGTAACATAATTTTTTGACCAGTTTCCAATTGATGACATTTAGTATATTTCCAGACTTCTGTTATTACTGTCCTTGTATATAGCTCTTTTTTAAAAAAATTTATTTATTTTTGGCTGTGTTGGGTCTTCGTTACTGTGCAAGGGCTTTCTCTAGTTGGGGTGAGTGGGGGCCACTCTTCTTCGCGGTGCGCGGGCCTCTCACTGTCGCGGCCTCTCTTGTTGCGGAGCACAGGCTCCAAGCGTGCAGGCTCAGTAGTTGTGGCTCACGGGCCTGGTTGCTCCGCGGCATGTGGGATCTTCTCAGACCAGGGCTCGAACCTGTGTCGCCTGCACTGGCAGGCAGATTCTCAATCACTGCACCACCAGGGAAGCCCTATAGCTCTTTTTGTATACAAGTGAGTTTATCTGCAGGATAAAATTTCTAGAAATGGAATTTCTGGGTTAAAGGGAATTATATTTCTGATTTTGAAAGAAATTGCCAAACTGGCCTCTGCAGAAATTTTACCAATTTCCTTCTAATCAGCAATTCATAACAACATCGGTTTGCTCACACTTATAGGTGAGTGTAGAGTTATGATATGCTTAGGTCTAGAGTCTTTTACTTGCTGGGGAATTTCCTCAATTTTATCTTCCAACCTACTGTTGACATCTTTATATTGGCTATTACATTTTTAATTCATAAGAGCTTTTTTTCTGTTCTTTGATTGTAACTTTTTCATATTAGTCTTAATAAATGCAATATTGTGTCTTGCTGTAAGGTACTGATTGAACTTTTAAAAAATTTCCCCTTGCTTTGTGCTTTGTTTTTTTTTTTTTGGTTTGGTTTTTTGTTTGTGGTTTGTTGTTTGTTTGTTTTTAGAGGTAGGGGCAGCTCTGCGTTAGAGACTTTTCTAAGATGTTTGGCCATCCTTGACTGATTGTTCATATGTAAAGTTCAGATACCTTTCCTCAATCTCTCTGATTTAATATTCTATAGAACAAAAGTCCATTCTCCCTTTGGGGTGGGGGAGGGATGGTAGCTTGAGGGGGGACAGTGGCTGTCCAATTGTTCCTTTTAGTACTTTTGTCCAATTCTATTTTTAGAGGCACTTTCATCCCCACTTTTCTCAGTACCCAGTGTCTCCAATTCCTAAACTTTCCAGAGTTCTGCTGTGCAAATCAGCTGGCTTCTTTTGGCCTTTCTCCTCTGGAGGCAGTTAATTTCATTTTTATCCACTTAATTAAATCTATTTGTCCTTTATTTTTTTCATCTTCCCAAAATATGTATTCATTATCCTCTCCTCTTCCATTCTTTTCATCCTTTATTATAATTTTAGGTGAATTTTGGGTGGTAGCAGATATAAACATGTATATTCAGTTCACCAAGTTTAGAAGGTAGTCAATAAGTTTGTTTTTAATCTATCAGAAACCCTGCTTTTCTTTTGGTTATATTGCAAAATTAATAATGTTGTTAAGAAAGAAAAGTACTGAAACATAAGTACATCTTTGTAAGTATTTATGTTTAGATATAACTCAGCCCCAAAACCCATTAGTTTTAAAGTGGTTTTATTTTAGTTTCAGTGTGTGTGCTGGTATTGTTTATATTATAGTAGATATCAGTAAATTTAAAACAATTTTTGGAAAAGTGACTAACATATTAGGCTGTTTTTAATAAAGTCATGCTTTCCAACTGTAGTTACAGTTTAAAAGTCAATCTGTAACTAATTTTGCCACCATTTATTTATACTTTCTCAAGTCAAATACTCTTAAATAACAACCACTATGTTATAGATATAGTGGCTTTTAAAGACAAGTATAATTGCCAGTTCAACAGTGAGTTTCAAATCTGTGTATGCTGGGTTAAGTCATAATGAAGAAAGTCTCTCTGGCTAAGTGAAGTCTATTAAATACAGTAAGAATTACATAAAATTTATTGGTTGATCTAACAGAGGTATTATTAAATGCTTAAGTTACTAATTTTCAGAAGGAGTAAGAATATTTCTTTCTGGAATGTGAAACCACAGATAGAATTGCATCTCTCCAGGGAAAGGGTCTCAGTGGTTATACAGTAAGCTTTTCCCATCTGTAATGTGATAACCAACTTTATTACTACACTACTATGGTAGAAAATTATCTCCTATAATATATTTTTTAATACATTTGGCTGGACAAAATGGGGAATTGGATCTAATGCCTTTTTTCCCATTTAACTTTCCCCATTATTCTAAAAGCATTTAGATTTTTGAAAGCAGTTTTACTCTGGAACTCTTGAATAAGCTATAACCAAACTGAATTCTAGAAAATACTATTTTAAAATTAAACGTGTATTGGGTATCTCATGTCAAATTGTTCATTGTTAGCATAAAGTATATTATATTCAAAAAATATTTTCCAGGCTTCGTTTATGTACATGACATTGTGCTGTTAATTGACAAGAATATATAAGAAGCACAGTTTTTTAGGGAGGCAATACAGCATGGAGATTGTGAGTCAGACTGGCTGGATTTGACTCCCAGCTTTGTCATTGCCTAGCAGCATGACCTTGGGCAAATCACTGAGCTTCTCTAAGCCTCATTTTCAAAAATATGGTAAAAATACCTGCCTTTCAGGGTTGTCCTGAGAACAAAATGAGGTGACATAGACATTTAATGTGTTGTCTGTATTGTAAATGCTCAATAAACATGAATCCAGAGATAGAGAGAGAGAGATTGAAAGAGAGATTGAGAGAGAGATTGTATGGTGCTCTCCAGGAGCTTACAGTCTATTTGGGGATACAAGAAACACACACTTGGTAAAACTGTACGTCATCATATAGTACATTTCCAAAGTGAGAGAGTGATACCATGATAACCTCAGCAGGGGTTGGAGAAGGGAGATGTCAGTGTGAAATGTCAGACAAGAGGGACATGGAAAAGTTGCGCTGGAATGAAACGAATGGAGTATATTTGGTGCTTAAGAGGAGAAATAAGTGTTTGCTTATTGAATGACTAAATCAAAGAATGGCCTGGCTAGTGTGTGGAGTGGTGATAAGGTGAATTAGCACGGTGGACTGAGGTTATAGAAGTCCCTGGATGCCGCCTTAGTAAACCATATGGAACTAGGGATTTTTTAACTGGGAGGTGAGTAAGGGTAAAGAAGACCTGTGACATAATGAAAATAGTGGCGTAGGAGAAGGTGTGTAAAACTGCAAAAAATTTATAAGGCTAAGGAGTAAATGGAAGCATGGAAAAGAGTTAACATTAAAGGAAGGAAAAGAGTTAACATTGATGCTAAAGCCTGGTAAAGAGAAGAAATGATGCGAACGGTGACTGAATAAAGAAAAGTTTTCAGGTTAAAAAGAAAGCTCTTTTATTGCTGTCCTTGCTTTTATAAAAGCTATACATGCTTCTGGTAAAAAAAAAAAAAAAAGACAAGACCAAACAATAGAAATATATAAAGTATATAAAGTAGAAAAATGAAAGTCCCCTCCTCCTCCCCCAATTCCGTTCTCCTGGGGTAACCATTGTGATAGCTTGTTTGCATAGCTCTCCAGGCTGATTTCTATGTATGCACCAACTTAAAAGGAAATGGGAGACTGGTATACACAGTTCTCTTCAACTTGTTTGGGTTCTTTTTCATATTGGTTCATATAGAGCTATGTTTTCATGTATGCAAGGAAACATTATAATTGTATTTACCCACTGCTGTACTGATGGATATTAAGTATTCTGATTTTTGTTTTATAAACAATACTTAAAGAGCAGTCCTGTATATTTCTTTGAATGTCAT
This sequence comes from Mesoplodon densirostris, assembly GCF_025265405.1. NCBI lineage: Eukaryota > Metazoa > Chordata > Mammalia > Artiodactyla > Ziphiidae > Mesoplodon > Mesoplodon densirostris. The sequence goes on along the minus strand of NC_082662.1, from coordinate 156,299,401 downwards.
CACAGTATTTTTGTAGGATGAGTATCTATGTGTGAAATTGCTGGGTCAAAGGGTACGTACATTAAAAATTTTCCTTGCTTTTGACAAATTGTCCACCAAAGAGATATACTCATTTACACTCCCGCCATCAGTGTTTGACAGAGTCTCTTGTCCACATTCTGGCTAAACCTGAATATTATAAACCTTATTAACTGGCCAATCTATTAGGCAAAACATACCTTGTTTTAACGTGTCTTTCTCTGATTATCAGTAAGGGTAGACGTATTTTCATAGGTTTTATTTTTATTTTTTCTCCTGTGGTGATTTCAGTTTTGACCTTGTAGAGGTTGAACTGATGATAAGTGTCCTCATCTAGATGCCATAGAGGCAATTAGACATGTGGTACTGAAGTCTGGGTAAGTTTCACCAGTGGAGCAGTGATAGTTGAAACAGTAAGGTCATAAAAATTCCCTTTATAATCATAAAAAGAAGGGAATACAAGGCCCTTAGGAAACAGCGTTAGCAAAGAGGAAAAGAGAAAGTACTAGAAACTGAGCAATAAGCTCAGGTAGAAAGAAAGCTCAGCAGTTGTAGAGATAGAAGTAGAATCAAGATTGTGCTCTGACATGCTAACTGGTTAAAGAATTTTGGGTAAGTCTTGAATCTCTGAGCCACAGTTTCCTCATTTCTAAAATAAAAACATTAGATAAGATGTCTCTTTCACTATAAAATTCATTGTTTCTATAATTTTAACCCAAGAGATGAGACGATTTCATGGGAGTAGTTAACAATTTAAGAAAGTATGTAGGGTTTGGCAGTGAGGTGGTCATTTAAAATAATTAGGATGTTACAGTCTATGGATGGCTTACTTCTGTTGCTGCTTTTTTTGAAATTCTAATTTTTTTTTAAAAAAGCTTTTTATTTGGAAATAATTTCAGATTTATAGAAGAGTTACAAGGAATACCCAAACACCATTTACTCAGAGTTACCTATTGTTAACATTTTAGCTCTTTTGTTTTACAACTTTTGTTTTCTCTCCTCTCTCTCTCTCTCTCTCTATATATATATATATGTGTGTGTGTGTGTGTGTATTTACACACTGACACGTGTGTGTATATATATATTCCCCCCCCCCAACCTTACATACATCCTAGTCCTTTACTCCTAAATACTGTAGTATTTAGGGACATAATCACAGTACAGTTATGAATTTCGGTGATTTTAACGTTGATACAATACTTTAATCAATCTACCATCTGTTTTCCAACTAATCTAATAATGTGCTTTATAGAATTTTTCCCCTCCAGTAAAGGATCTGATCTAGTATCTCATATTGCATTTAGTTGTCATGGCTCTTTAGCTGGGATATTTTCACAACTTTTGTCTTTTGTGGCCTTGACATCTTGAAGAATACAGCCCCCACCCCCCTTAAAAAAACGACAACAGAAAGTTCCTCATTTGGGATTTATCTGATTGTTCCTCATTAGATTCCTCATTAGATTTCCTCATTTCCTCATTAGATGCTGTGTCCTCTGGGAATTGCATCTTGGGGCAAACAATGTCCATCTGTCCCTCATTCGTGATGTTAATTTTGATTACCTGGTCAAGGTTTTGTTCAACTTCTCCAGTGTATAATTACTGTTTTTCCTTCCTTGCAGCTAATAGGATGTCTATAGGAAGAATTCTAAGATGATGCAAATATCCTGTTCCTCATCAAAATTTCTCCCTACAGTTGGCATCCATTGATGGTTCTTGTCTTACCCAAACTTTGCTACTATGGTTGCAAAATGATGATTGCCCAACTCCAGTACTCCCTCCACATTTACCTGTTGGCATTCAACATTCTAGCATAAGTGAGAGTACTTCCTTCTTCTCTATTTATTTAATCTATTTATTACTGGTATGGATTTATGAACTCCTGTTGCTGTTTTTTAATTCTAACCTTAATTTGAATGCAGGGTATATGAGTATAAGGAAACTACTGTGATGATCATCACTGACAAAGATTCTCACCTTCCATTAAGTGTCTAGAACAATGCCTAGAATTTTTATAAAGGAAGGAGAATGCGATAATAATTTACTTATCTGGTAAACTCAATTTTCAAAATATAGAGGAAAATATGAAAGTAGGTAAATGGATTTTATACTAAATAAATGCCCCAAAGTATCAGAGTTGTTTTAGCATTTTCTGAGGTTCTTTACTCCTACTTTATACATGTATTTTTAAAATATTGGTTATTTGGCTAGCATATTAAGACAGTTCAAAGGGAGGTGTGAGTGTGTACACAATCAGTGCTGTAGCAGCGGTGCAAGAAGGGACAGCAGGGGGATCAGTCATTAGCACCGTCCAGATCAATTAGACTCAAAGGAGTGCAGGAACATAGTAGGCCATAATTATTTATTGTAGAGTGAAGGGTACTAAGTACTTCTAAGCTTCTGGGGACATCTTGGTATTACAGCTTTTGTATTTAAGACACCTCTGGGTCATTAGGTATAGGTTAAGCTACACCACGTTTTATTAGTTTAAGGCAGAGAAACAAGTGATATTTCAGAAAAAAAATCAATACAAGTGGTTTAAATGAAGCTATTACTAGCACTTGCAGATGAAAACCTCAGTTATCTAGAATATCTAATTATGTTCAATCCCTCACTGCCCCCTTTCCTTACACTGCCATATAAATGAGGCATTACTGAAATTGTCCTTAAAGTTAATATTGAAAATTATTAGTTCATGCAAACATTTATTTGTACACTAGCTGGTCTCCCCAAGAGTTGTTCCAGAGAAACATTAATCTTAAGTAAATACATCCCTGCTGATCCACACCCTGCATAGAGTTGCCCTTGTGAGAGATAGCTCAGTCGTAAAATAAGGCCTTATGCCTTTTGAAATTTGTTGCTCATATTTGAACGGACTGGTGATTATCTTTGTTCTTCGTATCTTAGTATCTGTGGCATGTCTCTCTCGATTCGGGAATTGTGGCAGGCTCTCCTAGTAACTTGGTGTCAGTTTTCTGGAGAATGTCTGTCTATCCCTTCAAAGACCCCTGTGCATTTGAATTTTGGATATGCTACTTTGCCTATATTTTCAATCAGAATATTGCAAACATAACAGATTTTTTCAAAATGTCCAGCCAATATATATATTTGAAAAAAAGATTACAGCCCAGAGAAATAATAGATATATGTTATTACTGAAATTCTGTTGGTTGCAATAGAGTTAGGTGTTACTGAAATAATTAGCTCTCTTGTGACACCAGTTCGATTTTGTTTTGACAGCTGTAATGAGATGAGTTGTTTGTTGATTCGGTTTTTTTTGCAGTGGTGGTCTCTTGTCTTTGAAACTGCTTGTTCTACATCTAAATGAGTTCCTTGGCTTATCCCTTGGAAATATATTGATGGACAGTAATAAAACTGTTACATAATGGTGATTCTTCTGAAACTACTTTAAAGCATATTGAATTCTTATTGATTTCTATTTTATATAATGGCATTTCTATTTTATACATTAGTACTTTTTGTTATACTAAGACTTTGCATATTTCTTGTCTTTGGCAAAAGCAGATGGAAAACATAAAGCAATTCAGAGAATTTAACAGTGATAAAAGATACTCTGGTGAAGAAAATTTGCTGCTCGTACTCTTTGGGTGTAAGAAGTCATTGTTTTCATTTACATATCAGTGAATCGGAAGGGACACTGACTTTCTAAAATAATTTCTAAGCTATGGCAAAAAAAAAAAAACATTGAGAATGAACTTTTTTCTGTATTTTTACACACAAATTCTTAACCTTAACCAAGTTCAGAAATTTGAACTTAACATAACTCTAAAGGTTAATAAAAATACTATTTTACAAGTTATTAACATGAGTATTAAATTCAGTATGTATAAGAGTTTAGTATCTCCATGGCCTAGCTTCATGAGTCACATGGCTTTTTCTCTTCGGAGTCCAAATGAAAACTTCACTGCTCTTACAGTAAACTGTGAAAATTATTGGCAGATGTAGGAACACAGGCTCATTTGTTTTTATGAAACCCTAATTCAAGTTTAAAGTAGTTGCAAGACATTTATACAAAATAGAATTCCCTGTTGTTCCTCAGTTTTCCCATTTTTTTAAAAGTAGTGATAATGGGATATATATACATATATGCTTATAAATATATACATATATAATTGTTGTATGTATTACTGTCGGCACATAGCCATCTACCTTTTCCTTAACCTTTTTTTTGCCACTTCTTTTTTTTTTGAATTTTATTTTTATACAGCAGGTTCTTATTAGTTATCTATTTTATACAAATTAGTGTATACATGTCAATCCCAATCTCCCAATTCATCCCACCCCCCACTGCTTTCCCCCCTTGGTGTCCATATGTTTGTTCTCTACATCTGTGTCTCTTATTTCTGCCTTACTAACACTTAAAAAAGATTAAACATTTACCCAACTTGATTTACCCAACTGGAAGGATTTTTCCTCTAATTGCTAATTCTGTTTGCCTGTTGTTCCTTTGGAACTTGAAGCAATTGACATCTAGGGGAAAACTTCTTGTATGCATCATACATTTCTCCCCTTTTCACCAGTAGTCTGGTTTCCCTTTTTTTTGTCCCTTGGTCTATTCTCATTTGAAAGTTTTTTGGGTTTTTTTGTTTTGTTTTGTTTTTGGTTTCTCTGCTTCTAGTGAGTTCATCATGATTCTTTTTTTTTTTTTTTTGCTGTACGCGGGCCTCTCACTGCTGTGGCCTCTCCCGTTGCGGAGCACAGGCTCCGGACACACAGGCTCCGCGGCCATGGCTCGCGGGCCCAGCCGCTCCGCGGCATGTGGGATCTTCCGGGATCGGGGCACGAACCCGTGTCCCCTGCATCGGCAGGCGGACTCTCAACCACTGCGCCACCAGGGAAGCCCCATCATGATTCTTTTTAAGACTTTCTTTAAAAGTAAATGAAATAAAAATGAAGAACCATGAACTTAACCTATTTTTTTTTTTTTTTTTTGCTTTTGTTTTTTAACCTACCACAGGTCGGTGGAGGAGAAGGGGGCTTTAAAGAAGTAACTCTATTTGAGAGAAAGGGGTTGAAGGGCATTCAAGCTTCCCTAACTAGAGTGAAGGGCTATGACACAAGGCAGTCAAAGCAGGAAATAATTAGCATTCTTCAATATCACGATTAATCCATTCTGTTTAGTGGCTATTAAAGAGAGGAAAGAAACCAAATGAGAACAATTTTGGCCCTTTCATGTTTTATGCACAATGCTGGTACACAGTATTCCTTCCACATTCTACTGCATATTGCCTAGAGAAAGAGCTGCAGATCATCCAATAATCATCCATTTCTAAATGGTCTAATGATAGCATATACAAAGGTGGCTTACTTAAAACCTTCCATTTATAGTCACACTGCATCAAGTGGTGCTAATTCTAAGTAGGCCACCGCATACAGTGCACCCTCTGAAACAACACCCTTTCACTGTTTAACCAAATCCATTCCTTTTTCATTCACAGGAAAGATTTAATATTTCAGAATCTTGTTCTTGCATTCAACGTGAAAAGACTGCTCACCTGGAACTCATCAATCTGAGACCCAAGGGATGCCAAATTTCTGTCATTTGCTCATTAAGCCAAGGGCATCACACAAAGGCCTACTTCTAACGCCTCTCGAATCTTAATGTGTGAGAGTATTGATCACTATAATTTATGATCCTACGGCAGTGGGGTGGCTCTTCACATTTGGAACCCCCTCACTTGTGCGCAGCGACTTCTGAAAACACGGCTGGCGCGGGCAGGGTATTTGATCTGGAGCCCAAGAGTTTCCAGACTTTGTTCTCTGGCCTTAAAGACGAGGTGCCTGCGCTGAAGGAGACGGCCACCACAGGGGATTTCACCGTGGAGGGCCGGATGCGGGGAACGGATGGCGGGGCTGCTGCGGGGGCCCCACCTGTCCGTCCGCCAACCCTTCCCGCCCCCTCGTTTGGCCGGTAGCGGCCCCTCCTTTGGGCCGGCACCCAGCAGATGGACTGCGGCTGTTGGCGCGCGCCGCGGCCGCAGGCCCCCTGCAGCAGCTGGGCTCCGCACAGCTGAAGAGCCGCTGGCTGGGCGCGCGCCGGGAAGACCCCGCCGGCCGCGGCGCTCGGGGCCCGCGCGAGCGCGCTCGGTTGGTGCGCGAGCGCAGCTCCGCCCCGCCGGCTCGGCGCGCGCCCCCGCCCAGTCCGCTCTCCTCCCCCACCCCCAGCGCGGATGGGGTGGATCCAGCTCACTCCCCTCCCCTGAGTGGCCGCGGCGGCGGCCGGCGCTGAATGAGAGACGCCGACTGCTCCGGTCGCCGAGCGCTAGCCTAGGCGGCGGCGGCTGCAAAGCGGTGGAGCGGGGGGCCGGCGCCGTCTTTCCAGTCTCCGAGGCGTCTGCCGCGGCTGCACAGGTCGGTGCCCTCGCTGTGGGCCTGGTGCGGAGCCTCGGTGGGCGGTGCGGGGGAGGGAAGGTGGGAGCGCTGCGCCTAGCCGGGCTGCGCGGAGCCGCAGCGGCGGCGGCGGCGGCGCGGGGAATGGCGGCGGCTCGGGCGCTGCGGTGTGTTGATCTCCTGGCCGCGGGCCCCGGTGCTGCTCGCCCTCGGCGAGGAGAGAGGGCTGCGGGGCTCGGGCTGAGGGAGGAGGGGGCCCGGCGTCTGGGAACCCAGGGCCGCGCCTCCCTCGGCGGCTCGCTCTCGGCGTCAGGAGGCGGCCATGGGGTCCCGGCTCCGGGTCTCTGTCGCGAGGCCGGGGGCGCGGCGACCCTCCGAGCCCGCCTCGCCTCCCTCTCTCCTGGGTGGCGGAAGCCCCCGGGCTCCGCCCGCGCTACCCTGGCGCCCAGCGGCGCCTCAGCCTCCCTTCAGGTGAGCGGGAGCTGGCACTCCGGGAGCCGGGACCCGCCGAGCCGGGCCACACCCCCTCCCCGGCCCTCGCAGCTGCGCCCCCGAAGCCCGGCCGCCCAGCTGGCCGCCTGCGGACCCGCAGTCTCGCGGTCAGGGTGACCTGTTGCGGAGCGGTCTGCAGCCCTAGTCGCCCGCCGGCCTCGGACCCAGAAAGGGGGTCCTGCGCTGGCCCCGGGCCGGGCGCGCGGCAGGACGCGGGGCCTGGAGCGCTGCCCGAGATCCGGTGCTGTACCGCTAGGAACGGGCATATTGAAAAAAAGAAGAGGTTCCCCACGATCTGATCAAACAGTTGCAAATATCCGGGATTCTATTGCAGTATCGGATTAGGCAGGCTCATAAACACCATGCTTTGGAGGTGATTTGGGAAAAACCCGAGCCAGGCTCGAGAAGCTGTTATCTGTATCTGGAAAATAGCAGTAAACCTGTGCGGAGCTACATTATCCCCCACCTGCCCCCATCAAAGCGCTTTTCCTGTAGCTGTGTGTTGTAGACGCAGGCCAGTTTCAGTGTACGTGGACGTGTTTGGGAAGAAGCTGCGAGCTGATAGGAGGTACCTGAGTACAAATGTTAATTTGTTTTAACTGGGAGGGGTGAGGGAGGAGGAAGAAAGGGCACTGATGTTAGCTGTGGAGGAGGGGCCATTGAAACACTAAATTTCTGTTTTAAGAGAACGCTAAAAAGAAATATCGAATACCTGGCGTTTAAGACCGTAAAGTAGGAAATACAGGCAGCAGTTAATTGAGCTTTATCTTTTACATGCCCTGGGTTTTAAAATTTCAACGCTATAGTTGCTGTAGAGAGCTTTGTTTTCGTACCAGTGTTTATGAGTTGGTGTTTTCTGTATTCACCATCAGATCGACTTTGTGTAAGTCTCTCTGAAGATGACCATCAGAATTTTGGGAAACTTCTCGATCCGTGCAGCATTGTATTATAGTCATAGCAAGTCATAGCTTGCTAGCTGTAAAAGCCTGTTCCATCCAGATAATTATGCTTATCCTAGTGCTGTAAAATCATAATGTGTATTACTGTTACTGCTGCATATTTTACTGTAGACTTTAGAATTATAAAGGAACTTATCCAAACAGTGTTATTTTAATAAAAAGAACCTCTTTCTCAAGCTCTGTAGGCATAAAGTTTATCATCTAGCTTCAAAGATTTGGAAAGTACTTGTCTTACTAGCTTAAAGGACATGTGTAAGGACATAAGATGCCTTTTTGAATAAATAATTTTAACAATTTATTTTAAACTTAGTTTTTCCCTTTTTAAAATTCAGTATAATAATTTTGAAATGGTAAGATCTACTTTTTTTTCATTTTATTCATTCATTGACCTTTCTTTCAATTAAGGAATTTGACTTTAAAATACTCAGGGTGGGACTCTGGAAATATTGTTCATTTTGGCTAAATTATTCCAGATTGCAACAGAACTTTAAAGATAGTGCTTGTGTTATCAATATTGCAACATGCTTTTCTAATGTATATTTTGATTATCAGGAAGAACAGACCAAAATCTCCTGAGGGAAAGTATAACTACTATGAAACTGGCTTTGTTAATCTTTTACTTTGTGTACTTTTATTATACATGTGAGTAATGTATTTGTGTGTGTTTATGTATCTAGTTATTGTCTTTTTCAGCTTTTTGTGTCATTACAGTTGAGACAGTAGTTTTTTTTAGTGAATGATGGATAGATGTACAGGTGAAATTGCTCTGTTGCAACTTAAAACACTTCAGCTTTTGTCCAGAGGTCCAGTTTGTTCATTCATTCATTCTACACATGTTTATTGGGTTCCTGTTTGGTGCCAGTTAGTTGTCTAGATGTTGGTGATACAACAGAGAAAAAGACGGGTCTGTGCCCTGATGGAGCTTAAAGGGTAAGTAGGCAAAAATAGTCTACTGCTTCATTGTCAGATAACACTGTTTAGTGTTAGTTTAAAAGTTTCAGAAGTAAAAACCCCTCTGATGAGTTTTTTTGGTTAAGGATATTTGTTGTGTTTTTCCTTCTAAGAATAGTGGGAATTATTACTCAGTGAACAAAAGCATTAAGACAGTTGTTTTAAAAATATGCTGATGTTTATGTACTTTGGGTATCTGGTTCCCAAGTACACCAGAAATAAACATTCTACCTGAAGTCACATGACGCACAGTTTACATGCGGTTAAACAGCTTTATTCTTTTGGTTTATATAGTTAAATGTTTGCTAAAAATGCTCTCTTGACACTTGTTTATAAGGGAGTCTAATTCTTTTTTTTTTTAAGTCTAAATTTAAAAAAAAAATCATCTTTTCTTCTTCTGGCTGTGTATGTGTGAGTGGACCAAGGTCCCGTTGTTCTTCCTTAGAATCTGATAACCATTATCACTAAAATCAGAATTTTGACTGAAAGTGATAGTTGTTTTTTTTAATTAAAATATAAACATTGGTGTAGTTCTTCACCGATTACAAAGCTTTTTAATATATATTATTGATACTTCAGTATTTTGGTACTTCTTATTTACAGGAGTGCCAACAATTAACACTGACCTTACGTAGGCATTATTATCTCCATTTTAGATGAGGAAATGTGTTTAAAGATGTTAGCACATCACCAATAAGCAAGTAGTGAACCTAAACCCAAGTTGTAGCTCTTACTATAATGCGGTGCTCCACCTGGGGAGTGTGGATGGGGAGAGCATTATCATCCAGTGCGACAGTACAGCTACTAGCCTGCTTTTCCAGAAATTTCAAAATAATTTTTAAACTTTAAGCCCAACCGTTAATTGAGATTTAATTAATTGAATTTGTTTTCTTTTTGTGAGTTAAACTTTAAGACCTACTTAAAATCTAAAAGTACTGCTTTTTTTGCTATATAAAAAAAGGCAGTTTGGATTCACTTCTAATAGTATAAGTGTTTTGAGAATAAGACATTAAAATCAGTCCTCTTTTCTGAATATGAGGTTTTTATTGTGTAACAACTGTATTTGGAATAAAACGTCGCTTCAATCTGGATGCTACATTTTTTTAGTTATTCAATTTTCAATAAAAAGATAATTCAGTAGCCTGAAACTCTGGTTTAGGGTTTCTCTTTAGTGAGAAAATGAAGATCGGATGCGAATAATTTTGGTAACTTGGAATTAATCTGGAATCTTTCTTGATTAACATCTTGAACTTTTGATTTAGGAAAACTTTTAACTATGTAATAGGAATAAAAACACTGGAATTTGAAGTGTGTGGCATCCACCTGTTCTATGGAGAGAAAAAAGTTTGTATAAATTTAGTCAGTCACTTTAATAAGTAATGGCTAGTTAGGGATGTAGGAAGAGTATGAACAGCAATGTTCATAGGACTTAGCTTGACGGTGCCTGGCAGTTTATGTATGCCACTACAGGGAACTCTGGTACTGGCTTTTGAATGATACATGGCTTTAGAGTATGAGAGGCTTAAAATGAAGCTCTCACCTTGAGCTTAATTGATACCCTTCTGTTATTTTATTTACATAACCCTTTCTCAAAACAGATTTTTCCTTTTTATCTCGATTTCCTTTTTGTTGACTCTTGGATGGCCCTTTTCTGAAAACCCTACCTAAACAGCATCCCCACTACACTCTACCCTCACCTTTATTTGTCTTCACAACATTAATTTATCTGACATTATAACATACATTGATTTGTTTATTATCTTCTTCCCTCTGGATATAAACTTCATGAGGGCAGGGACTTAATTTTGTTCACTCATGTATTCCTAGCACCTAGAAAAGTACCTGGCATAGTTAATACCCAGATAAAATTTGTGGAGTGAGTGAGTTAATTGGTATTAAATGATACAAAACTCACTAGTTTTGTTTGTTTTTTGAAAAAAAAATTAACTTTTGACTTTAAATAATATAACTGTGCAGTTAAAAAGAAAGCTGTACTATAAGACTTAAAATGAAGAACACCACTCCCCTGTACAACTTTCCCGGCCAGGTCCTGCTCTTAGAGCAACCATTTTTGATACTTTTAGCTGTGTTTTTCTAATATTTACTTCCATATTTTAAGATATTACTTGTTTTTCAGTTTTAGATATCTGTTGGCTTCCTCCTGTGGAAGACGAGTCTATCTATGCTTTTGGGTTCTTATGCCACCTGAACTTCCTCTCCCTTTATCTCCTAATATAGTTATAGCATGCTGTTTATTGTTTACATTGTTATGATTTTGTATGCATGTTTATTGTTGAACTGTGCAGTGTACTATGATGATATTTCTTGGAGTTAAAATTTTTTCTTTTTTGTTTTGTGCTTAGTTTCCTATTTGTCTCTGTTTTTTTTCCAGAAACTGTCTCAGTATGTTCAGACACATCAGGTAATTGATCATTCGATTTTTTTTTTATTGGAAAAATCCCAGGGCTCTCCGTCCTTTTGCTCAGACCTACAAGGGGGCTCTCCACTCTGCTTGGTCTTAGCTTGTGATTTCCCTTCATGATTCTGGGAATTCTCTTTGCCTTTTCCCTGCATTAGAGCCTATGGTCTCTCGATCCATGTTTCCTCTTTCTCCGATTTACCCCTTCGTTTTGGTGAAATACATCCCTCAGTATCTTTCAAGAAAGGGTATTTGAGGAGGTGAAATTTTTGAGATGTTTGTATTGCTGAAAATATCTTCTTTCTACCCTGACACCTGGTTGATAATTTGGCTGGTCTGGGTATAGAATTCTAAGGTGAAATAATTTTCCCTCAAAATTTAAGGGATTGTACTATAATTTTCTAGCTTCAAGTGGTTGTTGAAAAGTGTTATGCCCTTTAGTCTTCATCCTTTATATGTGACCTGTTTCTGTTAAGATCCTTTCTTTGTCATCAGTCTCTGATATGTCTCTGATGTTGTATGGGTCTTGTGTGGATCTTACTTCATTTCTTATGCATGGGACTTAGTGGGCCTTTTCAACCAGCAGTGTCTGTATTAGATGAGAGCGGAGATGATCTAGTACAAGGCTCAGCCAGTTTTTTTCTTTAAAGGGCTGAATAGTAAGTCTTTTAGACTTTGTGGGCAGTACAGTCATCACTACTACTCAGCTTTGCTTTTGTAGTGTGAAAGCAGCCATAGACATAGACTTGTGGCACAGGTGGAAGGATTAGCCTTTGAGCTTTACTAGGAGTAGGGAGAGTTTGTCTACAGAATTGGGGGAGAAGAACAGAATATATGGACAGAGACATGATGGTGGTAGCTTGAGGAAGTTCTCATCTGAGGTTTTCTGTTAATGTATGAGAAGCAAGATCATTAGCTGAGAGTAAGGAAGAATGGGAGTATGTATTGGAGGTTTGACAAGAGGGAAAATACGTGACATAATCATCAAAGAGTGGGAAAGGGAATAGAATAGAGTAGAAGAAAATAGAATAGAGAAATATAGTGTGATTGCCAGTCAGCATTAAGGGCCTATTTGAGAGAGATGATTCTGAATTTCATGTTCCTGACTTCAATAGGAATACCTCTAAAATCTCATCAAGTATGACATCTTACTAAAGGTTTTGTGGGTTTTTTTCCCCATCAGATAAGGTTTTAAAAATTAATCATCAGAACGATTTTCATACATAAGTACTATATACATATAAATGTGTATATTTTTATACATACAAACGTGGCCTGTATAACTGCTTATTTCTAGAGAAATGCCAAAAGAGAGTATTATAATTTTTCCCAAATACAAATTTTGATTTAGAAATCATTCGTTTATTCATTTTTTAAAAGCCATGGAGCATTTTCTATGTTCCAGGAATAGTTCTTGGTGCTGGGGATACAGCTAAAAACAAAAAGACAAAAACATTTGCCTTTATTACATTTATATTTTAACTAACTAACATAATTAAATTAAACACACACAGAGACGTTAACAAGAAAGGAAAATTATGCAGAAAAGAGAACATAATAGATGTTATTAACTGTATTTTTTTCAGCTTTATTGAGGTATAATTGACAAATAAAATTGTAAGACATTTAAAGTATACAACATGATAATTTGATACATGTATACATTGTGAAGGTATCCCCCCATTGAGTTAATTAATACACCTGTCACCTCATATAGTTTTTTTTTTTTTTTTTTGGTGAGAACACTAAAGTTCTACTTTTTAAGCAAATTTCAGTTTTACAATACAGTGTTATCAACTATAGTTACCATATGATATACATTAAATCCTCAGACTTCTTTCTTATAACTGAAAGTTTATACTACCATTTTACCAACCTCTCCCTATTTCCCACACCTTACTATAAGTTTTTGATAATATAACTGTAAAAGATTAAGAAATACCTTATAGTCTTAGTTTTGTAAGAGTTTTTTCTTATAATATCATAAGTATTGCATTTTATCAAGTGCTTTTTCTGTATTGTTAGAAATGATCATATATATTTTCTCCATTAATCTGTTAATAGGATGTATTACATTAATAGTTTGCATTGTTGCGTCCAACCCTATGTAGCTGTGTTGCATTCGGTTTTTTCTTCCTCTAACTGCTGAACTTGATTTGCCACTGCCTTAGAGCTTTTTAAAATTTTACTTTTATCAGTAGATACATTTATCAGAGATTTATATGTATCTGTTTTGACTTCAGAGTTGTGGTAGGTTCATAAAATGAGTTGTGCAGCTTTCCCTTTTATTCTATTCTCTGAAATAATTTTGTAACATAGGAATTATGTGTTCCTTGAAGGAACTATAGATGTAATGTCATATTACATTATAATGTAATATAGATGTAATGTCAAAGGTGAAAAATAAAGTTTCTAGAGGAAAACATAGAAAAATATCTACATGACCCTATGGTAGGGAGAGGTTTTTGTTAAACAAGACATAAGGTGTACCAGAAAAGAACAACTGATAAGTTTTTCTTCACTAAATAAGAACTTATGTTCATCAAAGGATACTATTAAGAGAGTGAAAAGACAAGTGACACAGTGGAGAAAGTGTCTGCAATACTTAGAGTACAACAGTGGACTTGTATCCAGAGTATATGAAAAATATACAAGTCAATTAAAAAAAAATACAGGCAACCCAATTTTATCTATCTATCTATCTATTTATTTTGCTGTACTTGGGCCTCTCACTTTTGTGGCCTCTCCCATTGCAGGGCACAGGCTCCGGACGCGCAGGCTCAGCGGCCATGGCTCATGGGCCCAGCCGCTCCGCGGCATGTGGGATCTTCCTGGACCGGGGCACGAACCCGCGTCCCCTGCATCGGTAGGTGGACTCTCAACCACTGCGCCACCAGGGAAGCCCCCCAATTTTAAAACAAATGGGCGGAAGTTCAGAAAAGGCATTTATGAAATGAATTATCCATATGGCCAAGGTGAAAGGTACTCACACATAATTTTCAGGGAATTGCAAATTAAAACTATCATGTGATATGACTACATACCCACCAGAAATGGTGTAAATGAAAAAAACCTGAAAATACTAAGTGTTGACAAGAATGGAAAGCATTTGGGACACTCATCCATTTCAGATGGGTTTGAAAATTGGTACAGACACTTTGGAAAATTCTTTAGGTAGCATATGCTAAAGCTCTACATGTGTATGCCGTATGATCCATCAATTTCACTTCTTGGTATAGACCCAACAGAAATCAATATATATGCACATCAAAAGACATGGACTTTAGAAGAAACATAGGGGTACATTTTCATGACCTTGGATGTGACACCAAAAACAGGAACAACAAAACAAAAATGAGATAAATTGTATTTCATCAAAATTTAAAACTTGTCCTTCGAAGGACACCATCAGGAAAGTGAAAAGATAACCCACAAAATGGGAGAAGAGGGCTTCCCTGGTGGCTCAGTGGTTGAGTGTCCACCTGCTGATGCAGGGGCCACGGGTCCGTGCCCCGGTCCGGGAAGATCCCACGTGCTGCGCAGCGGCTGGGCCCGTGAGCCATGGCCGCTGAGCCTGTGCATCTGGAGCCTATTTAAAAATGGGCAGAGGGGGCTTCCCTGGTGGCGCAGTGGTTGAGAGTCCACCTGCCAATGCAGGGGACGCGGGTTCGTGCCCGGTCCGGGAAGATCCCACATGCCGTGGAGCAGCTGGGCCCGTGAGCCATGGCCGCTGAGCCTGCACGTCCGGAGCCTGTGCCCCGCAACGGGAGAGGCCGCGACAGTGAGAGGCCCACGTACCACAAAAAAAAAAAAAAAAAAAAAAAAGGGCAGAGGATCTGAATAGGCATTTCTCAAAGAAGTTATACAGTAAGCACATGAAAAAATGCTCAACATCATTAGCTATAAGGGAAGAGAAGTTAAACCATGATGAGAAACCCCTTCACACTACTAGAATGGCTAGAATCAAAAAGTTAGATGATAACAAGTATAGAGGTGGATGTTGAGAAATTGAATCCCTCATCCACTAATAGGAATGTAAAACTATAGCTACTTTGGAAGATAGCATGGCAGTTCTTAAGATGATTAAACAGAGTTACCATATGACCCAGCAGTTCTTTCCTAGGTATATTCCCAAGGGAGATGAAAACATGTCTCCACAAAATATTGTTCACAGATGATTATGGCAGCATTATTCATTGTAGGCAAAAAAAAAAATGGAAACAACTCAAATGTCTGTTACCCAACAAGTGAATAAACAAAATGTGACATATCTATACATTGGATTATTATTTAGCCCTTAAAAGGAGTAAGGTACTGATGCATGTTACATCATCAGTAAATCTTGAAAATATTATGCTAGGTGAAAGAAGGAGCCACAAAAGGCCACATATTATATGATTCCATTCATATGAAATATGCAGAACAGGGAAATCTGTAGAGACAGAAAATAGATTAGTGGTTGCTTGAGGTTGGGGCTAGGGAATGGGGAGGTCTAAGGAGTGTGGGGTTTCTTTTTAAGATGATAAGAATGTTCTAAAATTGACTATAGTGATCGTTCTACATGCCATTGAATTGTATACTTTTTCTCGGGGGCCGTGCTGCGCAGCTTGTGGGATCCTAGCTCCCCAGCCAGGGATTGAACCCAGGCCCTTGGCAGTGAAATCTCAGAGTCCTAACCACTGGACCGCCAGGGAAGTCCCTGAATTGTATACTGTAAATGGGTGAATTGTATGGTATGTGAATTACATCTCAAAGCTGATTTAAAAAAAAACAAGACTTGGCAGAAATAATCAGTGATGTGAGGACATTGTCACCATATTTAATTGAGAAAAGCAAGATACAGAGGAATATATAAAATACCCATTTTAGTAAAACAAACAATAAAAACTCTGTGTGTGTGTGAGAGTATAAGTGATCTTGTAAGGCGGAAAATGTTGCACATCAAATATAAACATTTGTTACCTAGTTGGTCTAAGGTAAAAAGGAGAGGGAGGGAAAGAAGGGAGACAATAACTTAAAGGAAAAGGGGTTGATTTAGAAAAAACAGCATTTATAACATCATTTCAGTTACGTAAGACATAAATCTTAAAATGGTAGTTGTCTATATGGTGAGGTACCAGGGTTTTTTTCTTTATCATGTTTTTCTGGGTTTGATCCTTTTTGTTTTATTAATACAAATATCTGAAACTAAATTAAGAAGCAATACAAATAAAATAAGTTATGAAATCTGAAAAAATATAGCAGTTTTTTACATAATGGTTCCCAACTGGAAGCAAGCCAAATGTCCGTCAGCAGAATAAATGGAGCAATAATTTGTAGTATGCTCTATACTGGAATACTATACATCAGTGAAAAAGAAGGAACTACTGCTATACCTAGCAAATGTGGGTGAATATCACAAAATGTTGAAAGAAACCAGACACAAAAGAGCATGTACTGTGTGATTCTCTTTTTTTGAAGTTCAGGAAAAGGTCAAACTCATCTATGTTGATGGAAGTCAGAGCAGTGGTTAGTGGTTGGGACTACGGGAGCAAGACTCCTGGAGTGCTGGAATTGCTTTATATCTTTATTTGGTTGGTGGTTGCATGCATGTCTACATAGTAAAAATTCATAAATACATTTCAGTATTTGTGTATATCGCAATAAAAAAAGTAAAACACATTAAGCCAGAAAAAAAGAAGTTTTTAAAAATCTGGTGTTCATATAAAAAGTCTTTGTATACTTCCAAGGTTAGTTATATCACTTCAAAAGACAGTTTCTCTCTACCCTTATTTTTAATGGCTGTATTGTATCACTTTGTGTGGGTGTATCATAATTTATTTAAGCAATCTCTTAATGGACACTTAGGTTGTTTCTAACTTTTATATACTATGAAGAGTGATAGAGTTTGCTTTTTTTTAATACATCTTCCTGTACTTTTTTGATGATTTCCTTTTTTTATAAAATTTTATTATTTATTTTTGGCTGCATTGGGTCTCATTGCTGTGTGTGGGCTTTCTCTAGTGGCATGTGGGGGCTACTCTTCATTGCAGTGCACGGACTCCTCATTGCAGTGGCCTCACGTTGTGGAGCATGGGGTTCAGTAGTTGCAGCATGAGGGCTCAGTAGTTGCTACATGAGGGCTTCAGTAGTTGTGGCACGTGGGCTTCGTACCTGTGGCTCGTGGGCTCTAGAGCCGAGGCTCATTAGTTGTGGCACGTGGGCTTGGTTGCTCCGCAGCATGTGGGATCTTCCCAGACTAGGGCTTGGACCTGTGTCCCCTGCATTGGCAGGCGGATTCTTCTTCTTCTTCTTTTTTTTTTTTTAACATCTTTATTGGCGTATAACTGCTTTACAATGGTGTGTTAGTTTCTGCTGTTCCCCTCCCTCTTGGGTCTCCCTCCAACCCTCCCTATCCCACCCCTCTAGGTGGTCACACAGCACTGAGCTGATCTCCCCATGCAGTGCAACTGCTTCCCACTAGCTATCTGTTTTACATTTGGTAGTGTATATATGTCAATGCTACTCTCTCACTTCGTCCCAGCTTACCCTTCCCCCTCCCCATGTCCTCAAGTCCATTCTCTGTGTCTGCGTCTTTATTCCTGTCCTGCCCCTAGGTTTGTCAGAACCATTTTTTTGCTGTTGTTCAGATTCCATATATATGTGTTAGCATACAGTATTTGTTTTTCTCTTTCTGACTTACTTCACTCTGTATGACAGACTCTAGGTCCACCCACCTCACTACAAATAACTCAATTTCGTTTCTTTTTATGGCTGAGTAATATTCCATTGCATACATGTGCCACATCGTCTTTATCCATTCGTCTGTCAGTGGACACTTATGTTGCTTCCATGTCCTGACTATTGTAAATAGTGCTGCAATGAACATTGTGGTACATGACTCTTTTTGCATTACAGTTTTCTCAGGGTATATGCCCAGTACTGGAATTGCTGGGTTGTATGGTAGTTCTATTTTTAGTTTTTTAAGGAACCTCTATACTGTTCTCCACAGTGGGCAGGCAGATTCTTAACCTCTGCGCCACCAGGGAAGTCCCTCTAATAATTTCCTTTTGATGAATTTCTAAAAGGAGGATGGAGTGCTGTTTCGAGGTTAAGTATATTTGCATTTTTGCCCATGGCGTATAATTGTTTGTTTCTCTATACTCTTACTGACTTGGTGATTAGCTTTAAAAACATAAATATTGATCTGTAATGTAATAAAATTCTCCTTGTTTTAATTTGCATTTTTAAACTTTTTCAGTGAAGTTTATATTTTCATGTTTTCAGGCATTTGTGTATAATTTCCTTTTCATATCTTATATTCTTATTGCTCAGTCTCTTAAAAGTCTTTTAAGGAGATAAGTCAGATAAACAAAAAGTACATAAACATTAATACAGTTAACCCCTCAGAAAGAGAAAGACAGATACCATATGATATCACTTAACATGTGGAATCTAAAATAGGACACAAATGAACTTATCTATGGAACAGAAACAGACTCACAGATACAGAGAACAGACTTGTGGTTGCCAAGGCGCGGGGTTGGGGGAGGATTGGGTGTTTGGAATTAGCAGATGCAAACTGTTAAACATAGAATGGATAAACAACAAGGTCCTATTGTATAGCACAGGAAGCTATTTTCAATATCCTGTGATAAACCGTAATGGGAAAAAAAATACAGTTAACCCATAACTTAAGAAATGAAACATAACCAGTGCAGTTGAAGCACCCTATTACTTAACATGTTAGAGCTCTTTACATATGAAGAATATTGTTTGTGTTGGTTGTTGTAGATCTTTTCCCTATTTTATTTTTTTGTCACCTCACTTATTTTATTAAATCTAAGTTGGCTTCAGTTGTGAGATACACTGTGTAACGTACAGTTAAGGATAGAAATATGCTGTCAGTTAAACCATGACACTCTTAGTTTTAAGAGGCATCCTGATTTCAGAGATGTTAAACGATGAGAAAATATTCATCCTAGAATTGATGAAGTACATGTGTTCTGCTGTCTATGTGTGTCATGTTTTCTTTGGTCAGATTTATCAGTCTTCTACTGTTTCTGTTTTTCTGTTATCAGTCCTAGACTTTCCTGTGCCAACATTAAAAAAAATTCACCTATGTTTACTTTTTGTATTTTTATGCCTTAAATGTTTTTCATCTTTAATTCATCCTGTTTATTTTAATGTAAGATCTAATTTTTGTCTTTTTATCCAAATAGCCAGTTGTCATAAAGTTAAAGGCCACTCACAGTTTTTTGAACAAGGAATGAATGATATATTCAGATGTACTTGTTTGAAAAATAGTAATATGGCTATGGATTTTGGTTGGGTTTAGTCTAAAAATTATCAGTTGGATTATCTATTAAATATATATCTTAAACAATTAATTAATTTGCAGTGAAAGGAATATGAATGTTACAGCTATGATTTCACCTTGCCTTAAATAATAATGCATCTGAGTATTCTTGGAATCAAATAATTAATTAAATTTAAAATAATTTTTTGCAGCCTAGGCAATGGTTTTAATCCTGTGCTTAAAGTTTGTATGAATCTGGGCAAGTTACTTAATTTAACATTCAGCTTCCCTATTTGTAAAATGGGCATAAGAGTGTCTTCTCATAGGATCACTGTGAACATTAAATGAGAAAGTGTAAGTAGAGTACTTAGCTGAATTAGTTCTTCACTCTTCCTCCTTTTGGGACCTTGAAGATCAAGTGTACCTATCGCAGCCTAGCTTTTCTTGTATCTGGGGTTACTCTAGATCTCTAGGGTTCCTAGAGTAAATTATCTGTTAGACCTCTTCAAATTCTGATTTAGATTTCTCAGGGTTTGATTAGAATTTTTCTGGCCTTCTGGAATTAGCTTACGTGACAAATCTATATGATTTCTGTTGCTGCTCTTAAGCTCCTCTTCTGTGAATGTGCTGAAATTGTCGTAGATTTTAGGGTTTTGTAGGTAGGGGATTTGTATGTATTTTAGGTTTGATTGACATAACATTTATTCTCTAAATTGTCACTAGGATAACCTCTGCTGCTTTTCTTTTACAGTTTGGATTTGTGGATATATTTTTTTGTAGGTTTGTGTGGTTCAGATGCTCTATGAGGGTACAGGGGTAAGTCTATTAAAAGAAAAATGTTTTGAGGATATCCTTTGGATAAGAAACTCCGCTTTTGACTTGCTTCTTTTTTTTGTTTTTTTGTTTTTTGTTTTGTTTTTGTGGTATGCGGGCCTCTCACTGTTGTGGCCTCTCCCGCTGCGGAGCACAGGCTCCAGACGCGCAGGCTCAACAGCCATGGCTCACGGGCCCAGCCGCTCCGCGGCATGTGGGATCCTCCCAGACCGGGGCACGAACCCGTGTCCCCTGCATCGGCAGGCGGACTCTCAACCACTGCGCCACCAGGGAAGCCCGACTTGCTTCTTTTTGTCAACAGTATTTCTGAATGTTTTCTTTGAGCCCAGTACTTGTGAATGTTACCATAGAAGAATAAGTTTTAGATCTTGCACTCGTTGTTTACATCTTCTTGGTGAGAGATGAAGTCTTATATGTGAGTGAAACCACAGTAAATAACATGAGATCGTATGTAGTTATGTGTCAGATTGAAGAGCAGTTTGCAGGAGAGGAGGGAGGCTCAATGAAGGCAGGAGTGGTCCTTAAGAAATGTGTTTCATTAAGGGGGTAAGAACTTAAGTATTGGGGAACAGCATTACTGAAGATATAGTAACAGGAATTAGTCTTTTTGGCATGCTTTGGATTGAAGGGTTTTTGGAGGGATGGAGTGGGAAATAACTTGGTAAAATGGGCAGGTTGTTCAGTCCTTAGAAGTAAAGCAGATTAAGATTTACGGGGTAGTACATGCTGTTAATAACTTTTAGCTTCTCACTCTGTTTCCTTTCTTCTTAAGGCTGTAAATTGATAATTTGTAAATGAAGATTGGAGGGAAAATCCAAACTGTTTAGAACCAGTGTTCTTTTAAAAAAAGGGAGGGGGGCTTCTAGTTATATATGTATTAGGTAATCTTCCCAACAAGAAGGTTTAAAACAATATTGATAGGAAAGTAACATTAATAAGTTACATGTTTACTTTTTCCTTTCTGTCCCTATGACTTGGTCTTAGCTAATTATGTAGCAGAAGGTTTTCAATTCAAAACTTTCCTCTGCCATTAAGAAAGCCAAAAGGTGTAGGGTTGAACTCATCTGCAGAAAGATTTTTAGAGATATAATGTTGAAGGTTTGAACTTAAGGGAACTAGCGCTACTGTTGAAGCCGTGCGTGGGCAGCTGTGAATTGGCTGTAGTAATAGTGTCAACACATCGAGCCCCCGCTTCTGCTTCAGTTCAATGTGGCGCAATAGACATAGCTATAGGAATGGATAGGGTTATTGATGTTTACTACTTCTGTCTCTGAGCAGAATTGAAAATGATAGATGGCAATGGGTTTTTCCTTCTCTCAGTCATAATACTGTTGCTGTAGTATGGCCACCCTTGACTTAACAATTGCTGGGCCTGTGTCCCATGTCTTACTTGTGCGACCCTGTAAGTTATATGATCTCCTTAATAACAACCAAAATTTGTATTTATAACTCCTTAATTACACTATAACTAAATAGATTAAAAATACTGACAAGACTTTTGAGCCCCAGATTAATGGTGACTTAGCTGACTCAGTGTCCTAGACATGTGTTTTATAATTCTGGTGTGCCTACAGTTCCTTTGAAGGAAATCTCCTTTTTCCACAGTACACCGCAGAGGAACAGACTTTAATAGCTATGTTTTTAACCATATAGAACTATATTGCACCTGATTGGTCCAGGAATGGGCATTTGACCTAAGGGCTGTTAATCTGTAAACGAGCTAACAACCTAGGATTGTCTGGTGGGGAAAATTACAGCCATTTATAGGAAACATGGAGTTAATTTGCCATTGAGCCATGGGAGCTGAAGCTGGAAGGATACATTAGTGTAGAATCCTGTAAAACTAAAGTTTAAGAGACTGGAAATTAAGTATAAGCAGAAGCTATGAGTACAGAAATGATAAAGGAGTTGAGGAAGCCAGTTGGTAACCAGAAAAGAATATGGGGCATCTGTGCCGAGAGAAGCACAAAGCTGTAAGCAAGAAACCATGTGGTGAGAGAAAGACAGGCACAGAGCCTGAGATTGAAGATTCTGCTTTCTGGCTCTGTAGATACCCTTCTTCCATTACTGTAGTACTTCTGTGGCTCCTGCCCTTCTTGAGACGACATCCAGTTTTTTCCCAAGAAAGAATGCAGGCTTTGGGGTCAGACTTCTGGCCGTCGAATTCTGGTTATGTCTTTTACGAGCTGTGTGACCTTGGGCCGGTGGTTTTACCTTCTCGGTCTCATTCCTCATCTGTAAAAAGTGAGCATCGCAAATAATTCCTTTCCTTTTGGGGTTGATGTGAGGATTAAATGAGATGACACATACAAAGCTTTTACAACAATACTAAGACCATAATATATACCTAAAATGATATTTGGGGTAATTTGAATGAATTTCTTGCAAGTAAAAGAGCCTAAGTAGTTAATTTACTTGTAGATTCACTTAGAGAAGTGCAACCCAGTGTGTGGGTTGGTAAAGATTATTTTAGGTAGTGTATAGGGCATTAAAAAATACTGTCTTATTGTGAATAATAGGACTTGCTATATTTACAGGCATACCTTGTTTTACTGTACTTTGCTTTATTGCAGTTCGCAGATACTTTGTTTTTTACAAATTGAAGGTTTGTGGCAACCCTGCATTGAGCAAGCCTGTCGGTGCCATTGTTCCAACAGCATTTTCTCACTTTGTGTCTCTGGGTCACATTTTGGTAGTACTCCTCACAATATTTCAAGCTTTTTCATTATTATATTTGTTATGGTGATCTGTGGTCAGTCATCTTTGATGTTACTATTGTAATTGTTTTGGGGCACCACGAACCTTACCCCTGTGTAAGATAGTGAACTTAATAAATGCTGTGTGTGCTCTGACTGCTCCACCAACTGGCCATTGCCCACCCCCAGCCCCGCTGGTCTCTCTCCCTCTCTTGGGGCCCCCCTAGTCCAAGAAAGGGTATTGAAATTAGGCCAGTTAATAACCCTACATCGGCCTCTAAGTGTTCACGGGAAAGGAAGGGTCGCACATCTTTCCCTTTAAATCAGAAGCTAGAAATGATTAAGCTTAGTGTGGAAGGCATGTTGAAAACCGAGATAAGAAGTGAAACAGCCTTATTGTTCATAATGGAGAAAGTTGTAGTGGTCTGAACAGAAGATCAAACCAGCTACAATATTCTGTTCAGCCAAAGCCTGATCTGGGGCAAGGCCCTAACTCTCTTCAATTGTATGAATACTGGGAGAGGTGAGGAAGCTGCAGAAGAAAAGTTTGAAGCTAGTAGAGGTTGGTTCATGAGGTTGAAGGAAAGAAGCCGTCTCTATAACATAAAAGTGCAAGGTGAAACAGCAAGTGCTGATGGAGAATCTGCAGCAACTTAGCCAGAAGATCTAGCTAAGATAATTAATGAAGGTGGCTACACTAAACAACACATTTTCAATGTAGACGAAACAGCATTCTATTGGAAGAAGATGCCATCTAGGACTTTGATAGCTAGAGAGGAGAAGCCAATGCTTGGCTTCAAAGTTTCAAAGGACAGGCTGACTCTACTGTTATGGGCTAATGCATCTGGTGGCTTTATGTATTCATTCATTCATTTATTTTTGGCCGCACCACATGGCTGTGGGATCTACTTTCAATTGAAGCCAGTGCTCATTTACCATTCCAAGAGTCCTATGGCCCTTAAGAATTATGCTAAATCTACTTTGCCTGTGCTTTACAAATGGAATAACAAAGCCTTAAGGGTAGCACATCTCTTTCCAATTTTTGTTTGTTTTTCAAAACAACTTTTTATTGAAGCATGGTTGATTTACAATGTTGTGTTAGTTTCAGGTGTACAGCATAGTGATTCAGATATATATATTCTTTTTCAGATTCTTTTCCATTATAGGTTGTTACAGGATATTGAATATAGTTCCCTGTGCCATATAATAGGTCTTTGTTGTTTATTTAACTTATATGTAGTAGTATGTGTCTGTTAATCCCAAACTCCTAATTTATCCCTCCCCCACACCTTTCCCTTTTGGTAACCATAAGTTAGTTTTCTATGTCTGTGAGTCTGTTTCTGTTTTGTAAATAAGTTCATTTGTATCATATTTTTAGATTACACATATAACTGATATCATAATATTTGTCTTTCTCTCTCTGACTTACTTCATTCAGTATGATAATCTCTAGGTCCACCCATGTTGCTGCAAATGGTATTATTCCCTTTTTATGGCTGAGTAATATTCCATTGTATGTATGTATGTATGGGTGTGTGTGTGTGTGTGTGTGTGTGTGTGTGTGTGTGTGTGTGTGTATACGTACCACGTCTTCTCTATCCATTCATCTGTCAGTGGACATTTAGGTTGTTTCCATGTCTTGGCTGTTGTAAATAGTGCTGTTGTGAACTTTGGGGTGCATGTATCTTTTCAAGTTAGAGTTTTTGTCGTTTCTGGATGTATGCCCAGGAGTGGACTACTGGATCTTATGGTAATTATTTTTTAAGGAACCTCCATACTGTTCTCCATAGTGGCTACACGAGTTTACATTCCCACCAACAGTGTTTACAGCATGTTTTACTGAATATTTTAAGTCTACTTTTGAAACCTACTGCTCAGAAAAAAGATTCCTTTCAAAATATTACTGCTCATTGACAGTGCACCTGGTTACCCAAGAGCTCTGATGGAGGTGTACGAAATGAATGTTGTTTTCATGCCTGCTAATACAAGATCCATTCTGCAGCCCATGGATCAGAGAGTAATTTTGACTTTCAAGTCTTGTTTAAGAAATACATTTTCTAAGGCTATAGCTGCCATAGATAGTGATTCCTCTGATGGATCTGGGCAAAGTAAATTGAAAACCTTCTGGAAAGGATTCACTATTCTTGATGCCAATGAGAACATTCATGATCCATGGGAAGAGGTCAGAATATCAACATGAACAGGAATTTGGAAGAAGTTGATTCCAACTCTCATGTATGATCTTGAAGGGTTCAAAACTTAAGTGGAGGAAGTAACTGCAGCTATGGTGGAAAGAGCAAGAGAACTAGAACAAGAAGTGGAACCTGAAGATGTGATTGAATTGCTGCAATCTCATGATAAAACTTGAATGGATGAGGAGTTGCTTCTTAGGGATGAGCAAGAAAGTGTTTTCTTGATATAGAATCTACTCCTGATGCAGATGCAGTGACAGTTGTTGAAATTTTAACAAAGGGTTTAGAATATTACAAAAACTTAGTTGATAAAGCAGTGGCAGTGTTTGAGGCTTGATTCCAATTTTTGAAAGAAGTTCTGTGGGTAAAACGCTATCAAACAGCATTGCATGCTACAAAGAAATCATTCACGAAAGGAAGAGTCAATCAGTGTGGCAAGCTTCACTGTTGTCTTATTTTAAGAAATTGCCATAGCCACCCAGTCTTCAGCAACCACCAACGTGATCAAGCAGCAGCCATCAACATTGAGGCAAGACCCTCCATCCGCAAAATGATTGACTTGCTGAAGGCTCAGATGGTGGTTAGTGTTTTCTAGAAATAAAGTATTTTTTTTAAAAGAAAGAGTCCATTTATTTATTTAGCTTTTGGCTGCGTTGGGTCTTCATTGCTGCTTGCAGGCTTTCTCTAGTTGTGGCGAGTGGGGGCTACTCTTCGTTGCAGTGCGTGGGCTTCTTATTGCAGTGGCTTCTCTTGTTGCGGACCACGGGCCCTAGAGCACGCAGGGTTCAGTAGTTGCAGCACACGGGCTTCAGTAGTTGCACCACATGGGATCTAGGACATGTGGGCTCTAGGGCACGTGGGCTTCAGGATCAGTAGTTGCAGCTTGTGGGCTCTAGAGCGCAGGCTCAGTAGTTGTGGCACATGGGCTTAGTTGCTCTGCGGCATGTGGGATCTTACCGGAACAGGAATCAAACCCGTGTCCCCTACACTGGCAGGTGGATTCTTAACCTGTACCACCAGGGGAGTCCCCGAAATAAAGTATTTTAAAATAAAGGTATGTACATTTTTTTAGACATAACATTGTACACTTAGTAGACCATAGTATAGTGTAAACGTAACTTCTGTATTCACTGAAAAACCAAAAAAATTGGTGTAACTCACTTTATTGCAATATTCAGTTTATTGCGGTGGTCTGGAACTGAACTCAGAATATCTCAGAGGTATCCTTTATTTTTTAACCATTTCATAGTTGCTTGGTGCTGTTCTAAGCATTTTACCTGTGTTAACTCATTGGATCGTCACAATAACCTGGTGAAGAAGGTACTGTTGTTACTTTCATTTTAAAGAGGTAGAAACTGAGAAACAGGAAGGCTAACCATCTTGCCTTATGTTATACAATATGTCAGTGGCAGAACTAGGATTTGAACCCAGGTGTTATGGTTGTAGTTCTAGTTTTTAAGCATCTATTTCCTTCTCAGTTCTTATTTGCCTTTTAAATGAAGCCAAGGAAGAGGTCTCAGTTTGTTGCTACTATTTCTTTTACATTTCTCTAGTGCTTCTCTCCCATTTTAACAAAGAGGTAACATTTATGAGCAGTGTTAGGTGGGCAAGATATGATACTAGGTAGTATACTACTGTAAGAATTTTATACTGTATGTGAAGTGGTATAATATCACTTGAAGGTAGACCATGGTAAGTGAAAAGATACATACTATCCTGAAGCAATTCTGTTTTTAAAAAGGTTACAAGTAATAAGCCATCAAAAGAGATAAAGTGAAATCAGAGTATATACTCATTTAATTCAAAAAAAGACATAAAAAGAGGGAAGAAAAGAACATGGGACAAAGAGAAACAAATAGGCAATAGACTTAATTTTAACTAGATTGGTAATCACATTAAATATAGATGGTCTAAACACACCAGTTAAAAGGCAGAGATTATCAGATTGGAATTAGCAAGACCCAGCTATATCATTGCCTATAAGAAACATAACTTTAAATATAAAGATACAAATAGGTTAAAAGTAAAGGATGGAAAAATATATACTATACTTACAATAGTCAAAAGAAAGATGGAGTGGCTATATTAATACTAGACAAAGTAGATTTCTTCAGAGCAAAGGATGTTTCCAAGGATAAAGAATGTCATTACAAAATAATAAAGAGGTCAGTTAATCAAGGGGGCATAACAGTTCTAAACGTTTGTGCCTCTGATAACAGAATTTCAAAAATACCTGAAAGAAAATGGGTAGAACTCCAAGGAGAAACAGTCAAATCTGCAATTTTTGCTGGATATTTTAATACCCTTTCCTGAGCATTGAAAGTTACAAAGATATTTTACAAAGATATAGTGGACTTGAACAATACTGTCAACCAATTGACCTAATAAACATTTATAGAATATTTCACCTAACAATAGCAGAATATTCTTCTCAATTCTTACATGTCCACAGAATATTTTCCATGATGGACCATGTTTTGGGGTCATAAAACAAGTCTCCATAATTCAAAAGGATTGAGATCCTGTGCTCTCTGATCACAATGGAATTAAATTAGAAATTAGTAACAGAAGACTTTGGAAAACTTACTAATACTTGGAAACTAAATAACACAATTCAAAGAGATTAAAAGATTTTGTACGGAATGAAAATGAAAACAAAACATATCAGAATTTGTGAGATTCCACTAAAGCAGAACTTGGGGGGAATTTATAGCACTGAATGCCCATATTAGAAAAAAAAAGATCTCAAATTAATGACCTCCACTTCTACCTTAAGAAATTAAAAATCAAATTAAACCACAGTAATTAGAAGAGAGGAAACGGTAAAGACCAATGTGGAAATTAAGTATAGAAAACAGAAGAAAAGTAGACAGAATTAGTGAAACCTAAAACTGGTACTTTGGGAAGATCAGTAAAATTGATGAAGTTCTAACTGGACCAACAGAGGTGACATCATTACAGATTCTATAGATAATAAAAGAATAACAAGAGAATATTATGAACAACTTTATGCCTATAAATTTTATAACAAAGGAAAAGGACAAATTCTTCAAAAGACATCCTACTAAACTTCACTCAAGAATAGACAACCTGGGGCTTCCCTGGTGGCGCAGTGGTTGAGAGTCCGCCTGCCGATGCAGGGGACACGGGTTCGTGCCCCGATCCCGGAAGATCCCACATGCCGCGGAGCGGCTGGGCCCGCGAGCCATGGCCGCGGAGCCTGTGTGTCCGGAGCCTGTGCTCCGCAATGGGAGAGGCCACAGCAGTGAGAGGCCCGCGTACAGAAAAAAGAAAAAAAAAAAAAAAAAAAAAAAAAAGAATAGACAACCTGAATGGCCGTGTATCTATTAAAGAAATTGAATTTTTGATTGAAATATTCCCACCAAAAGAATACCTCCAGGCCCAGATGACTTCACAAGTGAATTCTACTAAGTATTTAAGGAATAAATTATAACAGTTCTACACAAACACTTTGAGAAAATTTCAGAGGAGGGAGTGCTTCTTAATTCAGCAATAGTTCTAGTAGTTTCATAGGTTCCATCAGATTTTCTACACAGTCATGTTTGCAAAAAAAAAAAAAAAAAAAAAAACAGACACTTTTTCCGTTCCATTCTAGATGCCTTTTATTTCTTTTTCTTGCTTGACTGCACTGTCTGGAATCTCCAGTACACTGTGGAACAGAAGTGGTGAGAGTACACAACCTTGTTTTATTTCTGGTCTTAGGGAGAAGCCATTTGGTTTTCCACCATTAAAACTACATTATTTGTAGTTTTTTCAGATATGCCCTTTATTGGGTTGAAGAAGTTCCTTTCTAAAATGTGCTCAGGTATTATCTGGAATGGAGGTAAGACTGTTACATGCTTTTTTCTTTTTGCATTTATAGAGTTGATTACATGGTTTTTCTTTTTTAGTTGGTTCATAGAATGAGTTACATTCATTGCTTTTTAAATGTTAAACTAAACTTGAATTCCTAGAATAAACCACATTTGGTCATCATGTACTATATTTTCTTTAAAAAAATGTTGCATTCAGTTTCCTATAATTTGTTTAGAACTTTTGCATGTGGAATATTTTTGTGCAGTCTTCTTTTCTCATAATGTTTGTGTCTAGTTTAAGTCTAAGGGTTATGCTGACCTCACAAGTATTATTAAGTGAGTTTAGTAAAGTTATGGGATCAGAATCAATATATAAATATCAATTGCACTTCTTTGTACTAGCAACGAACAGTCAGAAATTGAAATTTAATAAAACCAATACCATTGACAATAGCAACATGTATGAAATACTGAAAACTACGCACAGCATTGCTGAACAAAAATTAAAGAACATGTAGATATATGGGGAGATATTCTTTGTGCATGGGTTGGAAGACTCATTGTTGCTAAGGTGAAAGCACTCCCCAATTGAGCTATTGATTCAGTGCA
This sequence comes from Mesoplodon densirostris, assembly GCF_025265405.1. Taxonomy (NCBI): domain Eukaryota; kingdom Metazoa; phylum Chordata; class Mammalia; order Artiodactyla; family Ziphiidae; genus Mesoplodon; species Mesoplodon densirostris. The sequence continues at coordinate 156,269,790 of NC_082662.1, read as the reverse complement.
ACCCAATCAAAATCTTAGCAGGCTTTATTGTAGAAATTGACAAGCTGATTCTGAAATTCATATAGAAATGGCAAGGACCTAGAATATCTAAAACAACTTTGAAAAAGAAGAACAAAGTTGGAGAGCTAATACTACCTGATATCACAATTCATTATAAAGCTAAAGTAATCAAAACATTGTAGTATTGGTGTAAAGATAGAAAAATATATCAGTGGAATAGAAGAGTCCAAAAATAAGTCCAGTAAACATGTAGACAACTGAATTTTAATGATGTACAAAGGCAATTCATTGAAGAAAGGATAGTCTGTTTAAAAAAAAATGCTGGCTCAATTGGATATCCATATACAAGCAAATGAACTTCAGTCTGTATCTTGCATTGTCTACAAAAATTAAGTCAAAATGAATCATAGGCCTAAATGTAACACCTAAAGTTATAAAACTTTTAGACAAAAACAGGAGAAAATCTTTGTGACCTTGAGTTAGGCAAATACTTTTTAGATACGACACCAAAAGCACAACCAATAAAATGACACATTGATAAAATGAACTCTATCAAATTAAAAATGTGTGCTCTTTGAAAGATAATAAGAGATGCTTAGTAAGCACCTGTGGAAATGAGTTGGCTCTTTGGTCCTTTTGGTGTCCTGACCTGGAACTGAGGGTCATGGGCTCCTGTCTCTCTTATGCTCTCAACTGCCTCAGTGGCCCTCTATGGCCCTTATTTTTCTCACCTGTAAAATGTATGGTTTGGACCACATGATTTCCAAGGTTCCTTCCAGCTCAGACACCCAACATGTCTATATAACAATTGACTTGGAAAGCAATACCTACCAGTAAACATGTTTAAAAAAATTTTTTTTTTACGTTTAATTTGTTTGGAGCAGTGGTTCTCAACTGAGGCAGTTTTGCTCCCCAGGAGACATTTGGCAGTATCTGGAGATGTTTGATTGCCAAAACTAGTTCAATGGCATCTAGTGGATAGAGACCACAGCTACTACCAAACAGCCTACAATGCATAGCAAAGTCCTCCTCACACAGAATTACCTAGTTCCAAATGTCAATAGCACCAAGGTTAAGAAACCTTGGTTTAAAGTATCTAAAGTCAATTTAGCTGCTTATTATTTGAAACCTGTGTTATTATACATTCCTGTGTTGAACATGTTATTGGCAAAAAAAAGTTGCTAAATAAAATCCTTTGGAGAAAATTGTCTTAGACTTTTGGGAATGTGAGGATGATGTGTTTATGAGACTCTTTCATTTTTGAAATAATGATTTTTATATAGCCACCTGGAGTTGATCAATTTGGATATGTTGAAGTATTTGTTTTCATATCATTTGGAAAAAGTGTTTTAAAAAAATTACCACCACCATACATATAATTTCCCACCCTAGTCTAGTAGAAGCCACCCGTAGAGCTTAATTTTAATCGATGGACTAAAATTTAGTTTGAAATAATTAGTAGAGCTTTGATATCTGAAATTTAGATTTAAGATTCATTAATTTAAAATGCCTACCTAGCCTCCTTTTTGCCAATATTCCACAAATAGGCCAAGACCCTGGTTCTCAGATAAGTTCAGCAGCTTGCATGGTGACACTTGGATTTTAGTATTTTCTTCTTTTTCCTTTTAAAAAGAGAGCCTGGGGGAGAGAGAAAGTAGGTTTTAGTGGAAGAATGAGGGAAAAGAACAAGGATTTGAAATGGGTTGAGAATATTGGTCCTTAATATGTTGCTTACAAGGAACAGTATTTTTCCAAGTAGAGGAATACTAGGAATTTTGTATATTCAATTTGATTAGGAGTAGTTTGCTGCTACTACAAATATATCTACAGTTATGCCCAGAAGACTGATGTTATACGGCTGAATTTTGTCCAGTTACAGCCTTCCTCTGCATATTACTCCCATCTGTTGTACTAAAGGAGTGCTTTCTGAGGTAGAATCTGTCCCTGTTTTTGTTCTAGACCAGGAGTTGGCCAACTTTGCATAAAGGCCCAGATAGTCAATACTTTAGGCCTTTTTTGTAGGTCATACAGTCTGTGTTGCATCTATTCAGGTCTGCCTTTATAGCTTGAAAGTAATCATAAACAATACAGAAATGAATGAGTGTGGCTGTGTTTCAGTAAAACTTAATTTATAAAAACAGGCCTGGGTTCAGATTGCGGGTTATAGTTGGCCAGCCCCTGTTCTAGGCTATCAGCATTTTCTCTTTGGAACATTTGGCACTTTCTGGTTAGTTTCCCAGTGGTGGCCGGTTGCAAATGGAAGAAAGAGGTACCTTTTCACTTGCAGCTGCTCTGCTGTATGGAATGGCTTTTCCTGATGATGGTATGTGATAAGTAGATGACAGGAACTTTAAATGAGAAGTAGAATGGTAAGGCAGGCTGAGTTCCTTTCTTGATCACAACCCAAATTCTAGCAAGTTTACCTTTGAAAAGTCTCTGGAATTAGTTGTTTTTTTTTTTATGTAAGTACTTAGAACCTCTTGGCTAGAGTAGGGCAGTACCTTCTTATCGCTCCCTCTGCTTTTAAGGTTCTCTCCCTAATCCATCAACCTCCACAGATGTTGCCAGTTACCCTTCTAAAATGAAAGTATTATGGCACATATCTCTACCTGTAAAATTATACAGTGACTCCCAGTCACCTGGGATAGTGGTTCTTAACTGCTTTTCATTTCTGAGTCCCTTTGAAAAATCATTTGGTAGCTGTGGATCCAGGAAAATGATATTTTTGTGTGTTCATCACACAATTTTCATGCTTTTGGGGAGTTGGGCATTTCATGGCCCCAGGGTTTAATTCATAGTCTCTTAGTTAAGAAATCTTGATTTAGAAAATAAAATGCATGTTTCTTTCCCATGCTGTTAATGCTTTATGATCTGACTCCAGTCTGCCTTTACAGTTTATTGTCCATGTTCACACACACACACACACACGCACGCACGCACACGCATACTTTTTCTGCAAAGAATTAACCAACATTCTCCTGTCATGCCAATTTCTCCTATTCTTCTGTCTTTGCAAGTATTATTTCCTCTTGCCAGGAATGTCCTTACCATTTCCCTTGCATCTGCCCAATATCTACTCATTAAGACTCATCTCAAATATCAGATTGTCTGTGAAAATTTTCCTCACATTTCCTCCTTGGCATAAATAAATATGAAGGAATTGTGGCGACTGATACATGTAGGGAAGCCTTTCTTTTGGAGGGGAGGAGTGGGAAAAGCTTGGAAGGAGGAAACTTCCAGGAAGGATTTCTTTACTCTTAAGAGATATTCCTCTTCTTAAACCTCTATGAGCCTCAGTTTCCTAAGTTGAATATAATACTTATCTTAGGGGGCTGTTAAAATAAATAAAGAAGAGTGTTCCAATCTCCATAACACCTCAATATTTATACAGGAAATTCTCTTCTCCTGGTCATTGGGTGGCCCCAGGAATTTACGCAGGAGTACACATCTTCAGAGACCCAGTACTCGGTTCTTAATAAAATGTTCTAATGGAAAACTAGGTTGTAAATTTACTAAAACAAAATTTCCTGAAATCCTTCTGCTGAAATTATGGTAGGGTGTGTTTTGTGAGCTACAAGTCACTATGCAAATATTTATGTTGTTAAAGGCGTTGCTGCTTTTAAAAGGCCAGTGGGGTCTTTGCTATTAGAATGATGCTTTTTTTGTCTAGTCAGTTCTGATAGAATAGAGCTCTGTCTCTCACAAATTAACACTTGTGGTTTTCACTCTTCCATGAGTGACTGGGAGGGTGCATGAAATATGATAATTTGTCGTTTTTCTGGGCACATATTTGATCCTAGTCTGACACTGGTAGGCACATCTCCGTGTAATTTGTTATTCTCCGTTTTTTGTGTGTAGTTAATTTTTATTGCCAGCACTGTCTGTGCTGTGGGAGCCAGCTTGTAGTGCTGTGGCCAAAGAGGAGCAAGGGCAATACATCTAGGAAGAGGGATTTTGGATAAACTAAAAAGTAAAATGTAAGATTCTGTGGTGGTTAAAATTCATGATGTGAATGAGTCTACTTTGCAAGTTGTATACTGTAAGTAGAAATTATTTCAGTGTTTATAGAGTCATTGAACGTCTGTAGGAGTAAAAAAAATTAGTTATACTTTAATGTGTTATATGCCATAGTAATATTCTCAAATTTGGGGATTTTTCCAGATGTCTTGGGACAGATCCCTCATAAACATGAGGATCTGTTGTACTTGGAGTCATCAGAAGGGTATCCATTTGTTGAGATTTGTGAACTCAACAGGAATATCTTTCTGTCACTGTGTATGTGCATGTGTGTATATCTTCTGAATGAAACTGGTAAGATCGTATAATTTAATAGTCCCATATATAAGGACTCTGCCTTTTCATTGCCTATAGGATAAAGTCCAGGCTTTTCTTTTTACTGTGGCAAACGTTGCCCTTTATACCTGCTTCTCCAGACTCAGTTCCTGTTGCTTTCCATCACTCGTGCATTTTACCCTCTAATTACATTGCCCTCAACTGTTGGTGGTTCCCTGAATGCCAGTGACAAAGGCTTTCACTGTTCGTCGCCTGTGTACGTGGTATTTTCTCTCATGTTCACCTAATGAACTTCTATTAGACGTGAAGAGAGAGAGAGACCAGATATTATACCCTCTCCTGCCCCACATTTCCACAGTATTTAAACATCCAGTTAAGGATTGGTAGAGAGGGAGGGTAATTTGGCATTGTAGAAAGCACGAAGGATTAGCAAACAGCAGACTTGTATTTAAGATCTACCTCTGCCTTTAACTGATTATGGGAGCTTGGCCAGATCACATGACCTCCCATTAGAGTGTTGTCTTACTGTAAAATCGGGGATTGGAATAAAGCAGGGGGTGAGCAAACATGCCTGCCCCTTCTTTTCTTTTTCTTTACTTCCATTTTTCTTCCCTCCTCTTCTTTTTTATTCTTGCACATTTGAAGGATACAATGCTTTCACATTGCTTTATAGTAAATTACTACAGCAGTGATTGTCTGTGGGGAGTGGAGGGGTAGCGCATTTCCCGGGATGAGGGAGGCAAATATTAAAATAAGGGAAGACCTGGGGGTTTGAAATGTACTCCAAGGGGAGATCTCCAGAGCACCTTCCACCTCTTAAATAATATTCATCTGTGTTATTGCATGAGGCAAAAATATTTAAGGGTTTATGTAGCTTAGTTCCAAAAAGCTGTTCACGAGATCATTTTGGCTCTGAGGTTGAAAATGACACTAAATAAATGGCTACTAACGCCATCTGTTGGTAGGAAGAGTTTTACTTTTTATTAGATGTGTACTTTAGTCTCTGAAATTTTGCAAGTTGAAGATTTTTACGTCGAGGAGGTTTTGTATAATTCAGGAGAACTTTTTATTTTGAAAGAATTTCAAGCTAAAAGGAAAGTTATTATAAGAGTAGTAAAGAGAACTGTATGCCCTCTGTACAGATTCACCAGTTTTCAACATTTTGCCCCATTTGCTTTGTCATTCATTTATTTCTCTTTCTCTCTCACACACATACATGCTATTTTTCTAAAATATTTGAGATTAGTTTGCATGCCTCATATCCTTTTACCTCTTAATACTTAAACTTTATTTCTTAAGAACAATTTTTTTTAAAGGGTGTACGCGTTTTTTTTTTTTTTTCTTTTTTTCTTTTTTAAAGAAGATGTTGGGGGTGGAAGTTTATTAATTAATTTATTTTTGCTGTGTTGCATCTTCGTTTCTGTGCGAGGGCTTTCTCTAGTTGTGGCAAGCGGGGGCCACTCTTCATCACGGTGCACGGGCCTCTCACTATTGCGGCCTCTCTTGTTGCGGAGCACAGGCTCCAAACGCGCAGGCTCAGTAACTGTGGCTCACGGGGCCAGCTGCTCCGTGGCATGTGGGATCCTCCCAGACCAGGGCTCGAACCCGTGTCCCCTGCATTAGCAGGCAGATTCTCAACCACTGCGCCACCAGGGAAGCCCAAGAACAAAGTTATTCTTTTATATAACCACAATATAGTTATCAAATTCAGGAAACTGATAAAATACTTTGATCTACAGTCTGTATTCCGGTTTTGTGAATTGTCCCAATAACATCTTTTATAGCATTTACTGCCCTCCAATACAGGATGTATAGTTGTCATATCTCTTGACTTTCCTTTAGTTTGTAATGGTTCCTCAGCTTTTCTTTGTGCCTTGTAACAATGGCATTTTTTTAAAAATGCATTTATGGAATATTCCTCAGTTTAGTTTTGTCCATTTCCTTGAGATTAGATTCAGGTTATGCATTCGCAGCTCGAGTACTCATAAGTGATGTTGAGTCCCTCCCGGAGTATCACATCAGAGGCACACGATGTCTGTCTGCTCCTCATTGGTGATGGTAAATTTGATTCACTCAGTCAAGGTGTTGTCCAGTTTCTTCACAGTATAGTTTCTTATTTTCCCTCTTGCAACTAACTAATAAGCAATCTGTGGGAAAACACTTTTTGTTTTTTTACTTTTTAAAAATTAAAGTCTTTGTAGAAAAATTTTAAATTAAAATTTTTTTTAATTTAAAAATTTTCCAAAGTTAGGAAAAAATTGACTTGTAAACCTGGAGATAGCCACATTTTAGTGTATGTTGGTATAGTCTCTCTGCTATGCTATAATGATAATGACAACCAAAAACGATTATACCTCAAATACTGTTGGTCAGATTGCTTTATTGATCTAGCAGTAAGTTGTGGATATTTCCCCATGTATCACTGAGTATCCTCCTGTGGTATTTTAGTGGCTGCCTAGTGTTGCATTGTATATAATCCTTTGCCTACGGATTGTTCTGTGAGGTTCAGTTCAGCCTCATGTTTCAGGTGTAAGAATCTCCTGGGTGTCCAGGCTGTTGAATTGCCCTCCTTTTCAGACCATTTTGTCTTGTGTTTTAAGGCAGGCACTGCTGTACTGTTGCCTCGCCTGAAATCTTGGCTCCGACATAGAGTCCTGACATCTGTCTTGCTCCTGTCACACTGACTCGCCATGCTGTTTTTCTGTTCTACCGTTTCATACTAAGAAGCTGAGTTCCTTTCTCTGATCATTCTTAGGCCTACAGTGGCACACTTTTGCCAAATTCAGAAATGCATTTCCGATTCAACTGAATTGTTTTTATGTTTTAATTGCTAAAATTGTGCAGTATTGGGGTTTTTGTTTAATTTCAAGTAGTGTATAGTATTATGAGTGGACTTTTATGGGCTAGTCTTCTGAGTTGAGCTTCTGGCCAAAATGCACACCCACCCACCAAAACACACACACACAAACAAACGTTTGAAGCACGGTTCATCTTTTTGCTTGGAACTTCCTTTCTGTTACCAGAATATCTGGCTAACCTATATTTATATTTTGGGCCAGGTCATATAGGAGATCTCAGAGCTCTTACGTATTAGAATCACTTGGCAAATTATCTTTAGTGAACCTTCTATGCTGGAGGTAGAGTATAACCTTCAGAAGCATTATTTAATAGATTTTTTCCCCCTTTAATATCTAGTCATTTGAAAGTCTCTCTTCCCCTACAGCTAATTCGTTTTAGACCATTTAGGTACATGGAAATATAAGCTTCTTTGTAGCTGGGCCAGTTTATAAATGGTTCATCTCATTACATCTACAATTTAGTACAAATAAAACAAAATTATATCTGAAAGACTTGTGTTGAGTCTTTATTGACTTAAGGCAAAACAGTTTTAATTCAAGCACATTCTTTAAAGTAGCGTCATTATTTATTTATTTATTTATTTTTGTGGTACGCAGGCCTCTCACTGTTGTGGCCTCTCCCGTTGCGGAGCACAGGCTCCGGACGCACAGGCTCAGCGGCCGTGGCTCATGGCTCACGGGCCCAGCCGCTCCGCGGCATGTGTGATCTTCCCGGACCTGGGCACGAACCCGCGTCCCCTGCATCGGCAGGCGGATTCTCAACCACTGCACCACCAGGGAAACCCAGCTTCATTATTTTTAAGCTTTCCTTTACACTTTGAGAAATAATGTCTGCTGCTTCATAGATGGGGAGGTTTAAGTGGGCCAGTTTCTTTTCATTGCCCTTTTAATATATGCACTCTAGGGTATTAAAGTGGCAGTGTGGTAAGTGAAACAGTTTTCTGTTATCCTTATCTTTTTCCTTCTAATTTAAGGTCTCAGCTTACTTTGTTTTGAAAATCATCTTAAATACCTAAAATATTTATAAATAAAATATATGTCTGGAAAAACTATAGAGATGTTTAAGCTTAAACAGTAATTTGGTAAGTGATCTAGTTAAACAGTCTTGCTGGGAAACAATTTAATAAGTTCTTTTGACAGGAGATTTCTAAATATGTAGATTAATTTAGACATTATCTTTTTTTTTTTTTTTTTTTCCAACCTGGGTGGTGTGTGAAATTGCTAAACCTGTCACTGTGGTTGGCTTTACAGTGATTGAAGTTTCTCCAGAACGTCTTTTTTTTTTCCTTACAGTTTCAGGGTGTTCTTATCCATGTGAATTGCTATTGTTTGAAAAATGCTTTTTATCCTTTGATTAAGAACTAAGCAAAAAAAAAAAAAAGAATTAAGCATAGCTTAGAATTTTTTATCACTTATTCTGTACTACTAAAGATACGTGGAATAATTTCAAGTTGTGTACTTCTGAATAAATTCATAAAATAATTTATAGCATTCATGTTTAATTTACCCTTAGAAATTAGTCAGCATGCAAAGTGGTATCTCTCTTAAGGGACCTCTCAGCATTAAACGCAACGATATAGTATTGCAAGCTATTTGTAGATTTATCTCCTTTTTGTCCTGAAAGATATAGTTATTATTAGTTAACATGTTTACACACTTAGAACTTCTAAGAAATGAATATTTTTTAAGTAAAAAATTTCTTTTAATTGTTCAGTAAATTTATTTTCCAGTGTACTTGTGTCAAAATATGCTTTCAAAATGGTTCATTTAGAGGCATAGTTTACTTAGTTTTTCTAATTCATTAGTTTATATTGTAATTTTCACATGCTTCTGGAATTTAGAAGGTCTGCCTTCTATTTAGAAGAAGGTCTGCCTCTTCCTCTCCTTTTATTTTGTTGTTGTTTGTTTGTTTGTTTAAAGCCTCATTACTGATAGATGGACTGTAAGCCTCTGCCTAAATATTAGGAAAGTTCCTTGCTCAAGGCCTTACAGCTGGCTGGTAGTGCCCAAGCTAGGACTTGAGGAGCCTAGGGCTTTCCAACTCCAAAATTTGTGTTCTTGCTGTTATACTCTACCATTTTTAGATGCATTGCGTTTTTCCTATATGATTTCATTTAATTCTTACAAAATCTCTCTGAGGTACATTTTATTGTCCCTTATTTATAAACAATTAAATCAGAGTTCAGAGATTACATAATTTACCCAGCATCACATACCTGGTTAAAGTCCTAGAATTAGTATTCCGTATCTTACGCTTTTCCCACTGAACTGCTTTCACTACCCCTCAGCGTGGGCAGGACCAGCGTTCACAAATAAATATGAATTTTGTTAAATTTTTTTCTTTTAAATATCATCTGAGATTGCCATTTTCATGGCGTCAGGGATTCTGAATTAGAATGGTGATGGAGGATGAAGGTGATAGAAGTTAAGAGGGTAGAATGTGATCATGGGAGTTTTATACAACTAGAAGACTAGGAGAGGGTCCTGGAGAGCAGAGATTAGAGAAGCCTGGGTGGGAAAGGGGCCTACACGTCACTTCAGATACTTTGCTTTTTTGGCAAAAGGTGGGAGTGTTGTTTACTACTCACCTTCCCTAAAGCCCAGTGGCATATCCCTGCATGGTAATCCTTGAAATACTGGTTTTAGTTTCCTAAGGTCATTTCCCTACTCAGAAACCTTTAATAGTTCCCAGTGCCTGTCCCTTCCAATTTAAATTCCCGCTTTTGACAGTTGAGACCCTCTGCAATCTGGTCCTGTTACTTCTTTGAACCTTTCCAGAGCTCATCAGAAAGGTTCTCCCCACCAAGCAGGTCAGTGTCCACATCATACCTTTTCTCTGGGCCACCTTTACTTTTAAATTTGGACCCTTGATGGTTTTTACTTAGCCTTTCTTCATACTTTTCAACCCGTGTTTCTTTATAAACCTATACGTCATTTTCTCCTGTAGAAATCATGCATCTCTTGAAGCTGATTCACAGCGTAACAAGTTGTAGTGTTCTCCGATTCTCTCATTTCTGCTCTTTCTCCTCTATCCATTTATAAATCTGCTCAGAGGAAGAACAACCTTTTAGGTTCTCTTCTCTGGTTCCCTTCTTCCCTCATTTTGTCTCTCCCCCCCACACCCCCCGGTCCTAGTTTTTTCCTATCCATCAGTTTATCCTTCTTTCCTGTCTTTTGTTTTTCTATCCACCTGTCCTCCTTTTTTTCCTCCCTTCTGGCTGCCTATTCCTACTGTGTAAGCTCGGGCAAGTTACCTATTTGCTCATCTCTAAAAATGGGGTATAATATAATAACTTCGTAGGGTTTTTTTGATGATTGAGTGAATTTTTAATGAAAAAGTGCTTAGAGCAGGACCTGGATAATAAGCACTCCATAAATGTTAGCTTTTGTTATTGTTGTACCGTTTTGTGTATTTTAATGTATAAAACAAATGATAGGGTGTCTATAAAAGGAGAAGTTGTTTTTCTTCTTTACATAAAAGCAAGTTTTTATTTTTAAAAACAGTTATTAAATAGAGGTTAATTTAAAACTTTTAAACATTTTGACAGTCATCTAAAATCATTAATCATCCTAACAGTCTTGGTTAACATAACTGTTTCTACTCCTGACTTTACTTTTATTCAATACAAAGTTAAACAGAAACCAGGACAAGTTTTTCTACCTTGAGATAAATTAGTATTTCAGGTACATACTACAACATTCTTACTTGCTTGCTACATGGACTAATTTTGTGGTAAATTCTTTCTTTGTCTGAAGAATGTCTTTATGTTGCCTTCTCTTGGATGAGAATTTAGCTGGGTATGGAATTTTAGGTTGACAGTTATTTTCTCTTGGCACTTTGAAAGTATGTCATTTTCTTCTGTGTCTTTTGGTATTGTTGAGAAGCTTTCCATTTAATTCGTTCCTGTGTAAATAAAATACCTTACCCACTTGTTTTTTAAATAAGTATTCTCCAGTTTAAAGTGATGTATATAGAATATGATTCTTTTTATTTATTTATCCTGCTCAAAGTTTGTGATTCCTGAATGTGAAGATATATGTCTTTCCCATATCTTGAAAACTTCTCAGCCTTTCTCTCTTTAAATGTTGCCTTTCGTTATCTCTCTTCCTCTGGAACTCCTCTTAAACGTCGTGTTAGATCTTATTCTATTTTGTATTTCATTAGTCCTTCTTCGCATTTTACATACCATAAAGCCTTTGTTAGAATTTTTGCATAATTTCATTTCTCTTTTCTACTTCACAAATTCTCTCTTTAGTTGTGTTAATCTGATGCTTAATTCTCCAGTGACTCTATCTTCCTTTTCTTTTCAAAAATTTTATTTGGTTCCCTTACAAACGTCTGTCTTGCTTTTTTAATGTCTTATTGAATTTTCGGTTTCTTCTTTTAAGGCCACTGGCTTTAATCTTTAATCTGGTTTTATAGCCTGTATCTGATAATTTTTCATCTAAAGTTCTCAAGAGATAATCCTAATGATTGTTGTGTTTCCTGCTTTTACTTGTAGTGGGTTGTTTGCTTATAGAGTTGGTAAATTTCTATTTTGAGCTTGCCGGCAGGGGGAATTCCGCATTGCCTGGGTTGAAGGAATATTCCCCCCCCCGCCCCCCAAATTTTGTTCCCTCCATCTGCCTTGGGTTCCAGGAGTCTCACTGGCTTGTGAACATTTTATTTGAATTTCTAGTCTTGAAGGTCTTGGGCCATGCTGGTAGTATAAATTCAAATTCTGTGTCTGTGCTGGAGCATGCCTAGGATTACAAATTATCATTTTGTAGACACCCTCCACCAGCCACAGTGGTAAGCCCAGGCCAAGACACACAAGTTTCTTATCTTGCTGTACCAGAATTTTTTTTTTACAGACCATCTTATCACTGATTGGGTAGACTATCAGTCTCTCTGGCTTTATTCTAGGTAAAAGTGTGTGTGGATGGGTTGGCGTGGGGAGTGTGTGCATCTCAATTCCATTCTCATCTCTTGGTTGCTTTTTCTGTCCAACTGGTGTCAATGTCCCTTTCTAAATTTCTCTTGTGGTACAAAGACTTTTACGTTGTTTTGCAGCCATGTTGCTAGAAATAGAAATCGTGATCATATTCTTTTAAATGTGTGTAGTATTGTGTGTATTGAGTATTTGATTGCCATTCTCCCTATACTTTTATTGTTAATTGGGCATTTATCTAATGTTATCCTGTGAAAAACTGCTTTGTTTAGTCATTTATTCATCTTTCCCAGATTAAATAGGAAATTGAGGTCAGTATTGTGTTTATGTGCCTGAGTGCAAAGATGAAAAATAATGGTTTTTCTGTTGTGTTTTGTTTTAAATATGGGTCTTTAAAATCAAGGAACTCAAAGTACATTAAGGGAGACACATAAATATATCAGTGTGAAAATATAGCAATAGAATTCTGACAGAAGAGCAGTGGAAGCATAAAAGAAGGAGACTAATGACCTCTCTGTGGGAGGCATTGGGGAGCTCTTATAACCCTGGATGTTCATCAGAACCCATTTCTTTTGTAATAACTTGAACTTGTTATAAGCAAATACCAAAGGTGATCTTGTTTAGTGCTATAGCAGAAATGGTTTGAAGAGGCAACCACATTTTTTATTAAACTTTTGTCAAAATAGCTCAGTATCAATCATGTCAAAGACAAAATCTTTTTTTGTTGTTGTCATTACTCATCAGACTTTTTTTTTTTTAATTTTTATTTATTTATTTATTTATTTATTTTTTCGGTACGTGGGCCTCTCACTGTTGTGGCCTCTCCCCTTGCGGAGCACAGACTCCGGACGCACAGGCTCAGCGGCCATGGCTCACGGGCCCAGCCACTCCACGGCATGTGGGATCTTCCCAGACTGGGGCACGAACCCACGTCCCCTGCATTGGCAGGCGGACTCTCAACCCCTCCGCCACCAGGGAAGCCCCTCATCAGACTTTTGATGGCTGTAATTATTGAAACAAAGTACTGGGGAATTTGGGACTAATCTCTAATTTTATTAGATAAAAAAATAAAGAAGGCAGTGCAAGTTTAACTTAGTGTCAGAAATGATGAAAGTGCTATGATATACAGCCATTTAAATCTTTGGGCCTTCCATGAGTGTCATATAAAATGTCTTTAACGTTTATTTTAAAATAAATTTTAAAGGAGAGCCAAGCACTATAACAACTTTTAAATATTGAGTTACAATTATGTTGTTTTAACTTTACCCTGTTACTTTTTTTTCCTCATGAAATTTGTAAGTTTACAGTAAGAAGGTTCAGTTTCTGTTGTTGAAATTGTCACTTCTGTTTTCATGGTTTTTTTTCTTATAATCGTCTTATTTGAATTTTTTAACGTGGTTATATACAAAGGCATGAAAGTCACTTCTGGTTTTCACTATTGTAAATAGTGCTTGATTAAATAACCTTTATCTATGTAGTTTTTTCTGTTTCTCCAGAGTTTTTTTTTTTTAAGTTTTGAGTGTCCTGGCTTTGGCAGTTTACTATTTATTTATTTATTTGGTTGCTCTGGGTCTTTAGTTGCGGCAGGTGGGCTCCTTAGTTGTGGCATGCGAACTTAGTTGCAGCATGCATGAAGGATCTAGTTCCCTGACCAGGGATTGAACCCGGGCCCCTGCATTGGGAGCTGTGGAGTCTTACCCACTGGACTACTAGGGAAGTCCCCTCCAGAGTTATAGTAAGATGAATTTCTGGTACTGAGATTTTAAGCCAACATGTGTAAGCATATCAATTCTGTATTATCTGAATGTTTCCAAAGAAATTGCAGTAATTAATTGCATATCACTACCTTTTTCCTTATACTTGCTTAGCACTTCTAGAGCATATTTTGTAAAACTATTAAATGTCTTTAGCATAATATTCTTTTTTTTTTTTTTTTTTGCTGTCCGCGGGCCTCTCACTGCTGTGGCCTCTCCCGTTGCGGAGCACAGGCTCCGGACGCGCAGGCTCAGCGGCCGTGGCTCACGGACCCAGCCACTCCGCGGCATGTGGGATCCTTCCGGACCGGGGCATGAACCCGTGTCCCCTGCATCGGCAGGCGGACTCTCAACCACTGCGCCACCAGGGAAGCCCTAGCATAATATTCTTAATGATGATAGCATGAATTATTTTAGAGAAGAACTGGTACTATGAAATGAGATTACATTAATTAGTGAGAAGTTGTCACTTTAACTTTACCCTCTTATTTACTTCTTTGAAAAGCATTGGTTTCTTTGTGGGGATACCATTGAGAAAGTGAGGAGTTAGGAGACTGAATGATTGTGCCTGCAGTTTAAATAATCTAGTTTGTGACCTCAAGCAGGGGAGGTAAATCTACACATTTCAGATTTCCTATTTGGGGATTATATTGAAGTACTATGCCTGTTTTGGTATTTAAACCCTTTTAAAGGACAGATTAAATGTCTTTAGAAGTTTCAGAAGACAATAGGAAATAATAAATTTCATTAAAAAAAGAGCTGCTGTATAGCACAGGAAGATCAGATCAGTGCTTTGTGACCGCCTGGAGGGGTGGGATAGGGAGGGTGGGAGGGAAGGAGACACAAGAGGGAAGGGATATGGGAACAGATATATATGTATAACTGATTCACTTTGTTATAAAGCAGAAACTAACATACCATTGTGAAGCAATTATACTCCAATAAAGTTGTAAAAAGAAAAGAGCTGCTGTGATGTTGGTGTTTATTATGAATGATTGTGCTGTTTATACATAGCACTAGGAAAAGTAAATAATATTAAGGCATATATTTGACTTATCTAATTTGAACTTTTTTGTGTGCAAAGCACAGAAACGTCTTGGGGCACATACTATAAAAATATAAACCCGGGGCTTCCCTGGTGGCGCAGTGGTTGGGAGTCCGCCTGCCGGTGCAGGGGACACGGGTTCGTGCCCTGGTCCGGGAGGATCCCACGTGCCGCGGAGCGGCTGGGCCCGTGAGCCATGGCCGCTGAGCCTGCGCGTCCGGAGCCTGTGCTCCGCAACGGGAGAGGCCACAACAGTGAGAGGCCTGCATACCGCAAAAAAAATAAATAAATTAAAAAATTAAAAAATAAACCCATGCCTGTCTCTTAGGACTTGCAGTGTTTTTATGGTATCATATGAGGCTTTGTTGTACTTAAACAGTATTAAATACTGATATGTAGTACATTTGTAAGTAATTATGAATAAGATTTTTGTTGAGGTATGCTTTGCTGTACTTTTTTTTTTCATGTAATGGTTTTTAACGTGACAATTTTCATAGATATTTAAATGACATTTTGATTAAAAGCAGGCAGAGAAAACTTTATTCTTTACTGTTAATAGTTTACAAATGTATTAATGTTTATTCCTGGTGTATTACCTCTTTTTCAGTAGATATTAACCATAAAATTTATATATTTGATACACAAGTTAGACTAAAGGATACATTTTTTTTAACGATTTGATTAATTTTTCTTAACACTAGGGGGCACTGTTGATTTATGAATTCATATCTATATCAGGTATAGCATGTGGAATGAAATGAAATTATTTGAAGACATTTCATTGCAAATTGAGTGTTGCCTTCAGAGAGAATTTGGATTATCGTACTGTAAATATAAATGATTCTTAATAAGATTCTTAATAAGAATAAATGAAGTTTATAAAATAAATACTGTAGATTGAAGGAAATTAAAGTATTTATATGCTCTATTCATTTTCATATTGGTTTTCTAAATGTTTTTATAAAAAATCATTATTTCTAATGTATTTCTCATTTAAAAAATTCTAGCACGATGTTTTGCTCTTAGCAGGTACTTAGGGTATATCTGAAGAAACGAAGATAAATTTAAGATGTGACTGAAGGCTGCTATCATTAGTAATAATTTTTAAGCATTTGAAAACCAGCAACATGTTTTGCTACAACTAGGAAACATACTTTAGGCATTCTCATTCATTATTTCTGCAATCAGGATTTTGCTGATGCCCACCAACATGTATTTTGTGAGAGGTATATTTCTAAGGTTTTTGTCTTCTTTAATTAGAAGACTCCCTTGAATTTAAACTTTGTGTGGATTCATTAGATAGTAGACAAAGTGTGTGTCATTATAATAGCATTCTTACCATGTGTCAGCACTGTTTTAGGTGCTTTGAATATATTAATTAATTTCTCCTCACCACAATTGTATGAAGTAGGTACTTATTGCTATCTCTGTTATATAGGTAAGGAAATTGAACACAGAAAAGGCAAACAGTTTGCTGGGTTCAAACTTAACGCAGTTTTTTTCTAGAGTTTGTGCTTCTAAATCACTGTCCTATATTGCTTCTCCAGAGAGAGGAAACTTAGCATTTCAGAGAATTATTATTGATATTTCAAACTAAGTTTATAAAGTGGGTATAATTTTGTAATGCACAGCATAAGGAATATAGTCAGTAGTATTGTTAATAACTCTGTATGGTGACAGATGGTACCTAGACTTATTGTGGTAGCCATTTTGTAATGTATAAAAATATCAAATTCCTATGTTGTACACCTCAAACTAATATAATAATGTAAGTCAATTACACTACAGTAAGAAAGTGGAGGGCTTCCCTGGTGGCGCAGTGGTTGAGAGTCTGCCTGCCGATGCAGGGGACATGGGTTCGTGCCCTGGTCCAGGAAGATCCCACATGCTGCGGAGCAGCTGGGCCCGTGAGCCATGGCCGCTGAGCTTGCGGAGCCTGTGCTCCGCAACGGGAGAGGCCACAACAGTGAGAGGCCTGCGTACCTCAAAAAAAAAAAAAAAAAAAAAAGTGGATATAGTTTTAAATACCCAATTTATAGACACTTAACCATTTCTTTTATGAAAAATATCATAGAAATTTAAAGTTGGAAAGGGACCTTACTCTGTTTATTTGTGTCATTTTACAGAGAGGAAGAAATTCCCTCCTAGATAGGTGAAGTTACCAACACAGTGATATACAACAAGTTTTTTGTGGAAAGGGATTAGACTCTCAAGTAAACATTCTGACTTCCAGTAAAGTGGAAAAACTATGGTGGTGTGGAAAGAATATTTGACTAGAATTTTAGATGACTTGAATTTTATTCTTGACCCGTCATTTACCAGCCTCTGTCCTCAGAGGATGTGTTTGTGTTATATGAGTATCATGATATCTTCCTTAATTAGTCTTATTGGTAGTTGTGAAGATCAGTGAGATAATGCAGTAAAGATACTCAGTAAACTTTAAAGCCCTATACAAATAAATATATCATGTACTGTGGTATTCTTATAACATGCTCCATAATAATTTATTTTTAATTATTCGTGATATCTTTGTAAACTACATTATCAACACTGCTAAACTTATTCAGTATAGTTGAGTTAGGGATGTCATTTAGATCTCTAAAATTTATTTCGTTAGACCATATATTACTTTGCCACATGTTTTTTACACTTTTGACTTTCTTAAGACTAAAAAAGCTTTTGAATTTTTCTCACAATAAATGAAAAATTATACCTTTACTTTGCTGATAAAGAATATAACAGCAGCATGTGTTGAACACTGGCCATTTGGTGTTTCTGATCATCTGAAAATAGCATAATAGGATTGTCCTCAAGCCAGATTTAGTGATTTAACTGAAGTGAAAAATAGAGTTTAGTAAATTTGAAGTATTTTATTTCTTGGCATGGTGACAGGCATGGGTTTCTTTTCTTAAACTTCCAGTAAGACACACAGTTAAAGTTTTCTATTTATTTTTTACAGGAATAATAATGTATTTGTGGCCTTGGACATGAAGCAGTCTTCTGTTGCTGTTAACTAGCGTCAGGGACTGATGTTGTGGGAAGCATGGACCTAATGAACGGGCAGGCAAGCAGTGTTAATATTGCTGCTACTGCTTCTGAGGTAAGACATTTAAAAATTTTAGTTGTAAAATTTCTTACCTGGCATTCTAATTTTTTAAGCATTATGATTGGTCACAGATGTAAATCAGAGCTTGAGAAAAAGGGTTACAGATTTTTCAGTTTCCAAAAAACTATTTTCATTGTACCATCCACGTGTTCATAGTATGTTTTAGGAGTTCATCCCTACCTACTTCATGAACTTGACAAATAATGATTACTTAAAACCCTTTCTTGGGTTTAGTTTTAAAGAATGCATAGAATTTCTTTTTAAAGTGTTTTTACATTTTATGAACCTTGAGGGCAACAGTACAAGTGGGGCAAAGAATGACATAATATTGACACTGTCCGATCCCTTGATTCCAAGCCCGTTGAAGGAGATCAAAGACCTATTAGGCTGGAATGTTGAAAGGGCTACTCTGGTGATGTAGCTCAGAGTGTTAAAGATGGACATAAAGACTGAACTAGGTGCTCACCTACCCCCCCCCCTTTTTTTTTGCTTTGTCTGTAAATCTAGGGTACTTG
The DNA here is from genome assembly GCF_025265405.1 of Mesoplodon densirostris. Taxonomy (NCBI): domain Eukaryota; kingdom Metazoa; phylum Chordata; class Mammalia; order Artiodactyla; family Ziphiidae; genus Mesoplodon; species Mesoplodon densirostris. The sequence continues at coordinate 156,251,288 of NC_082662.1, read as the reverse complement.
GCCTGTTTTCCTTAATAACTTTAGTATTTAGCTTCTATATTTCTCCTTAATTTTACTCTTACCATAGAGGATGAAAATAAATGATGACACTTTAACGCCTTGACCTCAGAGTTCCTTGATAACTTCATTTAGCCCAAGCCAATTACTTAGGCCTTGTGGTCATTGAAAATATTCTATTCTAAGTCAGTAGTTTCAATTATTTTTCTTATTAGATGATTTCTGTACTTTTTTAACATCTTTATTGGAGTATGATTTCTGTATTTTTAACTCTAGCTCTGGCTACCCTTATGAATTTTATTAAGCATTTCTGATGGATGGACTTTTTACTTACTATATGAACAAAATCAGGTTACTTTGTTTCTATTCTGCTGCACTACCTGTAAAGAAAATAGGCCACCCTCTTTCTCTGACTTTTGTTAGTAGCATCACCGGTTCCTTAGCATCAAAGTTCAGATCTGTAGATTTGGCATTAACCTGCTTCCCCTTGCCCACCACAGCCATTTTCACATCACAGCAGGGAGAGTCTGCTAACAGAACAGAAGTTAGAATCCTCAGTAATGTAATCATCGACATCTCATCCTGCCCACACTCAAGTGGAGAGGATTACACAGGGGGGTGACCACCAAGAGATAGAGATGCCTGGCAGCCGGCTTAGAGCCTGTCCACCACACTTATCTCTGAGATCTAGTCCTTTACTCCTTATTTCTACTAGTACCATCTTAGTTTGGTCATTTATTATTTCTTGTCTAGAATGTTATAGTGGCCTTTTTAAATTTTGATCTTGCACTTCTGTTCTCTGCTATTTTTGGTACATTTGACTGTAATTCAATTTTAATATTCTTAAAATGCAGCTGTTATACTTTATTGTATTCCCAAACTGTCCATGGATCCTCATTACCTACTAACTAAATATTAACTAAATACACATTCAGCCCTGCATTTAAGACTTTCATCAAAATGAGCCTAAATTTTCTTTCTAATGGATTTAACTGCTACTAATTCTCTACGTGAAATTTACATTCTAATGAAAGAATACTACATCCTGTTGATGTTTGTATAAACCCTTAGTTAGCCTTTTCTATTTCAAAAAATTAGGGAAGTTTTCTCCTGATTCCCTAAACAGATAGGAGCTTTCTGATTTTTGAAACTATCACTTAAAAAAAAAACATTTTTAATAATTTTTTCCCTAAATTTATACATAGCTTTTCATCCTCCTTGAGACAGGGATTATATATGTTTGTAAATATGTCTGTAATATATGTATATTTACATGGTATTTTTATGACCATATTTCTTGACTATGTTAAATGTATGTGTGTATATGTATAGTATATTTATGACTATGTATCCTGAAACATATGAGCTAGTATTACAGGAAATAGTACACAATTGTTTGTTAAATAAAATAGATCATTTCACTCGTATAAAAAATTGTGTTGGCCTTTCTGAAAGTGGATGAATTACATCAGACCTCAGAGTAATATAATTTAGTACATGAGAAGTAAGGGGCTGGGGGGAAGTCTGCCTTTTAAATTGTCCTCCTGCTGTGGCAAGAAGATAAAATTTAAAATATATGTTTTTCTACCTTCTCTTAAAATAAAGATGTGTTAACATATCAAAATGCAAACTTCTCACAAATGTGAAAACCTCACAGGTACTTAAGGTACTTGATGGGTGATTGACTCCTCCTGTCTCTGCCTTCTAGACTTAACCTATGTTTAAGCTTCTGGTGTCAGTAGAGTGGTGGCGAACTTTTTTCAGACATTTAGAAATGTGAGTAGTTTTTTAGTCTTGTGAATAAAGAATTACTACTGCGCTCTTAGTGCACATTAGGTCTCAGTACTGCTTAGCTTCTTGTTGTTACCAGCTTATTTATTGGTAGTGGGAAAACAGATAGAAGCACATTACTCATAATTTTTAAAGCCTCTACTAGTGGTTTGTAAGAAGGAAAAGAGGAAAATGATTACTGACTTTGATAAGCAATAAGATTGCCATTACGATTTGCTCACTTGTCTTGAATGAGTTAGAAACTTGGAGAAAATTACCAAATAATGTTTAAAATGAATGTATTTACTTCACAATATATCTGTTATTTGGTAGTTACTGGATTCGTATATACTGCTTAACTGATGTCTATTTGAATGCTTAACATGAATAAATTTCTATATTAGTCTTGGAATATAAAGTAACATTGTCAACATAGTGTAAGCTAGTCTTAGTAAAGAGATTAAGCACATGGAATAAGATACTATATATGAAATCCATTTATGAGACTTTGGACTTCTGCTCAGACACGTAAAGAGCTTGGAATTCATCACTCCTGTCCTCACAGCTTGAAAAAAGCTGAACAAACTGAAAACCAATAACTCGTCTTAGCTCTATCAGAGAACTGATGTCACAGAGCAAATTGACAGTGATGCCCTGAAAACTGGAGAAAGAGGCAAATACAGAGAATCACTGTTTACCAAGAGCAGAATTCCCTGGAGCCAGGAAAGGGTAGGAAAGCTTACTGTAGTTGACAAACTGCTGGAGGCAGTGTGTGGACTAGCTTGAGAGTTAAGACCTCCTGGGGGCTCAGTTTTAGGTCTCCTTCCCCACTTTTGTGAGTTTTACCTCCAGGAGCCCCACCAAGTTCTCACAGTGAGGTTCAGAGAAAAATCCCTCCTGTTTCCAGCAGAGGGAGGGGAAAGTAACCATTTTGAAATATACTAGGGGGAAGTAATCATGCTAAAATATGCCCAGCACATTCTATTCCCCACCTGACCTCAGGGGAGACTGCTTTACCAGAGCCTAACCTACTTGCGGAAAGAGAAATACCCAACTCGGGGCCCTCTAGCCTTCCTGTCTTACTTTCTAAGGGGAGTCCGGGGTACTGAGAAGCACCCAGGTACTAAAGTACCTGATTGTAGGGCAATGGAACACTTCTCCTCTTCCCACACCTTAGCACCACATCAGCAGGGCTCCCGTATAATAGTAAAGGATCGCAGCTGAAAGAACTGCAAGGCACAGACTCTTATCTAAGGAGGAGTTTCTTGAAAAACCCAGAGACAAAAACAAGGACACTAGAGGAAAGTGAAGGCACCTCTAACCACAACAAATAGTAAACAGCATAACTCCTATACAAATAAACGTAAACCCTTACACTAAAGGCCTATTTGCCTCAGTTTCTGTTACCCACTAAATCATGTCTGGCTTTCAGCAAATTTTAAGGCATGCTAAAAGTAACAAAAAAAAAACATAGGCTGAAGAGGCAAAGCAAGCAGCACAGCCAGACTCAGATATGGCAAAGATTTTGGAATTAACGGACTGGGAATTAAAATTACCACGATTAATAATGCTAATAGCTCTAATGGAAAAAATTGACAACATGCAAGAATAGATGGATAGTAGAAGCAGGGATATTGAAATTCTAAGAATCAAAAGGAAATGCTAGAAATCGAAAACGTCGTTCCAGAAATGACGAGTGACTTTGATTGGCTCACCAATAGACTGGTGACCAGTAGACAGCTAAGGAAAGAATCAGTGAACCTGAAGACATGTTAATAGTATCGTCCCAAGCTGAAGTGCAAAGAGAAAATAGAATGAGGAAAATGGGACTCAATATTCAGGAACTGTGGGGCAATGACAAAAGGTGTAGCATGTATGTAATGGGACTGCCAGAAGGAGGAAAAAGGGAAAGGAGCAGAAGAAATATTTGAAGTAATACTGGTTGAGAATTTTCCAAAATTAATGACAGATCCCTTCCTTTGTAATGATTTTGATATTTAGTTGCTACTGCAAGGGAAGCATAATGACAGGTGCTCAAAATTGATGTATAATAGCTGATAGGTTGACATACATAATATTATACCTCCGTAAATGAAACTTTGGTTAGTTTTTTCTGCCACTGACTGTAGCCTGATATCCTACCACCATTTAACAGAGAGTGATCTAAATGTTCTTACAGGGATGATACTCTGATTTCAGCCAACTGATTGCAAAATACACTTTTATTTTGTAGTACAGATGAAGTGGAAATTTAACAGAAATAAGATTTTCAGGGCCAAAAGCCACCTTTTGTTCTGCATATAGCAACAGCAAATTCAAAATTAAAGCAGAAAACGCTTAAATCTGTACTATAACAAGAAGAACAGTATCAATTGTACTATCACAGACAGACATGCACTTAACAAACTAGACTGGTTTATTTAGTTAATGGAGTTCTGAATGTTTTCCTGTGGTTTATGTTAGGAAAATAATTTGTCTTTTTCTTAATAAAAATTAGTTTTAAAAATTATAGGGCCTCCCTGGTGGCGCAGTGGTTGAGAGTCCGCCTGCCGATGCAGGGGACACGGGTTCGTGCCCCGATCCCGGAGGATCCCACATGCCGCGGAGCGGCTGGGCCCGCGAGCCATGGCCGCGGAGCCTGTGTGTCCGGAGCCTGTGCTCCGCAACGGGAGAGGCCACAGCAGTGAGAGGCCCGCGTACAGCAAAAAAAAAAAAAAAATTATAGATGGGTGTATCCTTCTCCCCTAACTTCTTTTACCCCATTTGAAAATCATTGAACTTGTTATTGATAATATCTTTTATTTCTGTTAGAAATGATAGGATGTCAGGGTAAGGAAAACTTACTCAAGAACCTAAAAATCTAAAGTTGAGGTTAGATTTCAGGTTGCCCGACCCTTTTCCTAGTGCTCTTCCAAGGAAACAGTGTGTTCTGCCCAACTTTTCTACGGCATTTGTTAACTCACTTTTCTTAGCTTCCTCAGTTTTAAGGCCGGTCTAGTTTCCATGACACTTAACTGCAAGACAGTTTTTAAATGGCTGCATTTTTTTTTCAATTTAACAGAAAAGTAGCAGTTCTGAGTCATTGAGTGACAAAGGTTCTGAATTGAAGAAAAGCTTTGATGCTGTGGTATTTGATGTCCTTAAGGTTACACCAGAAGAATATGCGGTAAGCCTCCCACCTCTTGTTCTCCAGTTTTTGCACATAATTTACATATTGGTGCTATTCAGTTAGAATTTGTAGGCCCAACAGAGGAGATTTTTAAAAACAAGAAACTACATGTGGGAATCGATGGGGAGAGTAGCACAACAATGGAGCAAGCAGAAGAATGAACAGAAGGTAAGAAAATCCATTGATATTTTTAAAGCAGCTTTGTAAGTTACACTATCAACTTGGTAAGTAATAATAAGTATTTACCTTCATGGTAATTGCTTTTGTCCCTACCAATACCACCTCCCCAAGCTAACTGTACTTTATTGACATATGTAAGAAGTATTTTTACTTTTTCCTAAATTAAAAAATTAAAGTTGAAGGCATTATTGCAGTATCATGAAGGATACCTAGAAAAACTTTCAATTCTTAACTGATATAAGTGTTCATTTATTTGTGCTATCTTTTTCCTTTAACTTGTTAGCAGAATATATTGATTTCCTGATATTGCATCACTCTTGCATTCCAGGAGTAAACTGTGTTTGGCCATAGCATATTATTCCTTGGTATATTGCGAGATTTTGTTTTACATCTCTAGCCACAGTTGAGATAGGTCCATGTGAAGTCCTTCAATATGAGTTGCCACTAGTGTAGAGTCAGTTACTTCTTATAAATTGGGAAGAATACCTTTTCATTAATGTCATATTTTATATTACTGTTTGAGTAGATGTGATTTAATAGTCACAACAACAACACTGCTCTACGAACCAGTAGATCCAAGTGTTTTTTTTAAATTTGGATTTAATGTATGACCATGTTCAAATTTTTAAAATTATTTTTGTTTATTTTATAGCTTTACCTCATTTATCTCACAAAAAAATATGAATAGGCATGAGATAATTAGAAATAGTTATATTTAATGCTATAAGGGCTAAATTTTCATTTTCTTAAGCCCTTATAAAACTGGGATTTCTTTCTGGTAAAGATTTGAGTACTCAATATGTTTTTACTTTTTATTTCAGGGTCAGATAACACTAATGGATGTTCCAGTATTTAAAGCCATTCAACCAGATGTGAGTAGTTTTAAGAACTTTCCTTTAAAATATACAAGATGGTGAATTATAGTATCCCCAATTAAGAAGTTTTAGAAGTGACAAATTACACTTTATATTAATTTTTAAATGTTTAAAGCTTTTGATGTAACTTATCTGTATATTACTCAGGCCTCAAAAACTCATGTGGCATTCATAGCTATACACTGTTGAGTCATAGATAGTACTGTTTGAATCATTTTGGTTGATTTGGCTTCATTACTTTACTGAAGTATCTATTTTACTGATGAGAAAACAGAATGACATTTGTCCCCGATACACAGCTAAGTGTTGGAACTGGCTTTCAGACTCTAAAAACTGATGCCTTTTCCACTCTTATCAGGTAAGAATATTAATATGATTTTGTATCCCAAAACTAAGTCATTGATAATACTGACATATTCAGTACCATAAGATATTTTTTTAGTTCTTCTGGGAACAAAATATAGTGTATTTGTTGCAGTATTTTCAAGTCAACTATAACATAGATGTTACAGAAAACATCTGTATCTTCAGTGGTATAGACAGTATTAGTCCTGTGTTTTTCAAGTAAGTTACTTAATGTCTGAATATCTCAAGTCTGTCACTTAACAAAATGAAAGGATGGGCCTGAATGATCTGTGAGTCTTTGTCATTTCCACAACTCTATGTTTTTCTAACTTTCCTCCCTTACCATGGAGGGCACCGTCAATAGAACCATTAGTTCAGCAACAGAGGAAGAGAAACAATCTAGTCTATAAATAAAGCACAAACAGAAAATGACTTTTGTATTTAAATGATAGTAACTGAAATATTCATTTCCTCACATCCCCGAACAAACAAAGCAAACTAAATTCTTTATAAAAATTACATTTTTTGGCCCTGAAGTTCAGCCATCTTCTCCTTAGACATATTTTTTTCCCCTTTTTTCTTTTTTTTTTTTTTTTTTTTTTGCAGTACACAGGCCTCTCACTGTTGTGGCCTCTCCCGTTGCGGAGCACAGGCTCCGGACGCGCAGGCTCAGCAGCCATGGCTGACGGGCCTAGCCGCTCTGCGGCACATGGGATCTTCCTGGACCGGGGCACGAACCCATGTCCCCTGCATCGGCAGGCGGACTCTCAACCACTGCGCCATCAGGGAAGCCCCTATTTTTTTCCTTTTGAATAAACTGCAATTACTATATTTCTGTTTCATACAACATTAGTACCATCCAGTAGAAATACAATGTGAACCATTTCTATAACTTTACATTTTCTAGTAGCCACATTACAAATTAAAAAGTAAAATTAATTTTAATAATTGTATTTATCTTACTGCATCCAAAATAATTATCATTTCAACTTGTAATCAGTATAAAAATTATTGAGATATTGTACTCTCTTTTTTCTGTACTAAGATTTTGAAATTCAGTGTATATTGTATAATTACAGCACATCTTTATGTGGAGTTGCCACATTACAAGTGCTTGTGCTTGATGGTCATTTGTGGAGAGGGGTTTGACATTGAAGATCTAGACAGTGACTATTACTTAAGGACATAAACTTCAAGTCAATGGGAAATTTTTATTTCCCTGGGACATCTAACAGTGCTTTGTAAACTTCATAGAAGTGAACCTTAAAATTTCCCTTGACCCCACTTCTTGATCTAATTTAACACCAACCCCATTAATTTTTTTTTAACCTAAGTATCTTATTTATCCATTCTCTCTCTACTCTCAACACCCCAATCCAAGACACCATTGTAACTCAGCTGAATTACTGCAGTGCCCTCTTACCTGATCTGTCCACATCCACCCTGACCCTTCTCAACTTTCTCTACCCAATAGCCAAGGTGATCTTTCAACATGTAAATCTGCTCATTGGATTCCTCTGCTTATAATGCTTCAGTGGCTTCCTGTCACTCTGAGGGTAAAGGCAAACCATCCTAATGTCGTCTACAAATCTCTTCAAAGTTTTGCCTCTTCTTACCCACTCCAACCTTATCTTACACCTTTTCCACCTTTTTCTGGTCTAGCTACAGTGGCCTTTTAGCCCCTCTCACCACTGAGCCTGTGTACATCCTAGTTAACTCATCCTTCAGTTCTCCGATCAAGTTTGACTTTCTCAGGTGAGCTTTTCTTCTCTTCCTACAGGCTCTCCCAGCACTTCCTAGCTCTTCACTGGACTTGTCAGTTGCAGTTTTACATGTATGTGTTGTAGTTCAACAAGTATTTACTGAGTGTCTCTTCTGTGCCAGGCACTGGCTTACACTGAAGAGACTAAAATTCCTGCCCTCATGCATCTTACATTTGAGTGAGGTGAACTAGCACTGTGTCATGAAAAACGTCGAACAGCCAGAAGAGGATAGGGCGGCGTAAGGGCAGTGGGAGTTGTGATTTTAGATAGGATGGTCAGAAAGGCTTCACTGAAAAGGTGTCGTCTGAGAAAGACCTGAACGAGGTGAGAGAGCAAGCCATACTGGTGTTTAGGGGAAGAGTGTTCCAGGCAGAGAAAACAGTACTGATACTTAGTACCATAAGTTTCATTCTTAGTTCTTTCGGTAACAAAATATAGTGTGTTTGTTGTAGTATATACAAGTCTGCAATGGCCCTGGATACTTTTCATTATACTTTTATTTTATGACTTTATAATATGACTGTGTGTTGTATTTTAGAGACAAGAAAAAAATCAAGGAAGGCATTACTTTTTTAAAGGAGACTAACATTTATTATGCATCTACCCATTGTAAGCCATTTATTATGCTCACATAAGGGAAAAGATTACTGATGTGAGGTGTGAAGCCCAGGGCAAAGGCCAGTGAGCTGCAGTGAGTGAGCGCGAGGGTCTTGTAGAAAGTGAGAAAGGTAGAGAGGGCTGGATGGCATGGTGCCTTGAAAACCATTCCTCTGAAAAAGATCGGAAACTAGGGGAGGGTTTTGCGCAAACAAGTGACATTTTCTGACTTGGGTTTTAACTAGCTCTTCCTGACTACCGACCAGGGTATGTGGGGAAGCAAGCCTGGGGGTGGGGAGGGGCTGGTACCAAGGACTGAATCGAGGAGACCAGGTGAGAGATGAAGGTGGCTTGCATCAGGGTGTGAGGGAAGAGGTGGTGAGAAGTTGTCAGGCACTGTATGTGCAAGAGGAGTCAAGGATGATGACAACGTTTCTGGCCTGACACCGGACACGTGTAGTTGATAGTCTCTGAGATGGAAAATTATTAGTATGGTGTTCATAGCTCCTGGGGCTGCCATTTATATAGAATAGACTGTGCAGTGTAGCCTGTGGAGAAGGGCCAGAGGAGCAGGTTTTGAAGGAAGAGCCTGAGTTCAGCTTTGGACATGTTTAGTTTTACCTGCCTGTTGGACAGCCACAGAGAATGTTAAGTTACGTAATATATACTAGCATATATTTTCAGTTCAGACTGGAAGTGTAAGTTTGGGAGTTGTCGGTGTAGGGATACTAAAGCATAGGTGAGATTACCAAGAGAGTGAATATAGATGCAGAAAAGAAGGGACCTATGTAGTGTTGAGGAGGAGCTAACAGAAGAAACTGAGAAGCAGCAGCCGGTGATTTAGGAGGAAACCTAGGTTAGTGTGAAATGCGATGAACCAAGTGAAAGACATTTTTTAAGAAGGAAGGCGTGATCAGGTATAAAGTGGTGTTAATCATGTGCTTATTTGTTTATTGCTTGCCACTTCTGCTAGGTTTTGAGCTACATGAGGACACTTAGGACGGATAATTTTGCTTTTACTATTTTATCTGTCTGGCATGTAGTGGGAACTCAGTATTTAGAATGAGAAAATGAACAGTGTTTAGTAAATGTTTGTTCAATGAGAGAATGTCTTAAAAAATTGAAATAGGAACCCTTGGAAGAAACGATGTAGCACCAAAATATTCTGATGTATCCATCTCATATAATCATCAAGATTACATTAAATCTGGCAGCGTAAACAGGACTTTGTCATCTGGCAGAAAAATGTTTTCTAATTTATCCTGAGATATCTTAAGACATACAACAAGGCATATGTAATGAGATGAACCTCTCATCTCAACCTTCAGCCTAAGCAGTACTGTTGAAGCCACCCTGCGTCCTCCCATATTCACCTCTCTTCCCTCCTCCCACCAAAGGAACCACTATCCAGTATTGATCTATATCATTCCTGTGCATTTAGATACAGATTTTCTGTAAGTATATGTATCCCTTAGCAATATGTGCTTTTGCAGGTTTCAGATTTTTTATGTAAGTGGTATCCTGTTTTTTTCTTCTTTAGCTTCTTATGTCTTAACATCATTGGCTAGCATCCATGTTTATACTCTAGTGCATTAATTACTGAGTTGTAGCACATTAACATCCTTAAACTTATTAAATACTGCCAAATTGTTTTCCATATTGTTTGTACAGATATTGTTTATTATGTGAAACTCTTGCTATTGATAACTTTTAACAGAAGATTTTTTAAACCATGATGGTGGCCAATCTAATGTATTAGTCTCATTTATTAGCATAAAATGGTGTCTACCTTATTATGTAGTTAGAATATTAACTTTACTAAAGAATGAATTATTTTTGTTAAATCCAAATTTAACCTCAAATATGAAAAGACAGTGTTATCACTGAACCCAGTAAATTTATCTTCATGTTTCTACCCATTATACCAATGTTCGTCTCTACTTTATATATAATTTTATGTAAAACTTAAAAAACTATATATATATATATATATATATATATATATATATAATGAAACTATTAAAAAGATCTTTAGTTAAGTTACACTAAAACTGTTTCAATCAAAACTCATTATTATGTGTGAATATCCACATGTAACTTTATTTCAGGTGACGATTTATTCACATTTTCTGAAATAAAATGTGTTCTAAATTTGAGCTTTGAAGATGATAGATTCTGAATCCAACTATGTGGTTTAGTGATTTTTCTTGCAAATTGGTGATTGAACCACACAGGTCTCACTCAGTTTTCTACAATAGAAGCAATTTCTGAGTTATTTGAAACTTATTAAAATATATAACTCCTATTAATTCCATTCCCTAAGTAGGTCCCTGTCATTCTTACCAGTTTGTGGCATTCTGTATTCCCAAGTCTTTCATATCAAGCAGAATTTATTTAAACTTTTGTCCCTAAACTTATTCTTGACTTGTAGAAAGAAAGGGGCAGCTATAAGAAGCACAGTTGTTTTCTCAGAATAAAGCTGCTTATCTGCCTGTCTGTCACACTGTCTACCTCAGAATTGCTCAGGGAAAATTCCAAGCCTTTTATTTCCCTCTAGAAACTATTGGCCTTATCTTTGAGATGTCAAAAATTATTTTTTATTATATAGAGACTGGCCTTAGTTGTCGGTAAAATACTGGCCAACGAAATCACATCTTGAAGTAAGCAGATTTGAAGCAAACATAATGCTAAGTCTGGTTTTTCTCCAACCTTGTATCACACTTGAAATTACCTCAGAGTGAAGGAAGACAAAAGAACAGATTTCGACACTTTGTTTCTTAGTTTTTTGTTTTATGGTAGAGAAGAATAGAAAAACATATTCACCAATGAAAAGAATTTAATGGTAAAGGAAAAGTCCAATAATTTAAAAAACTACTTAGTAGGAATATAATTACATGTTTGCTCTGATTTTAGTTTTTAAGGTCCCCTGTCTGAGTGATTTGTACCATTTTATCCATTTTTAATACCAGTCAGAAACCTTCGAGTCATTCTTTTCCCTTCTCCCTGCATCCTCTTTCCTCTGTTCTCCAGTATCTCCAGTCGATTTTACTTCCTAAATAACTTTTCTGCCCTTCCCCTTCCCTATCAACTCTGAAGGATATTTATTAAAAGAGCACAGTGTTTTTTTAGGGCTGCAGCTCATTGGCTCTAGAAGTATGAACATTCCTTAGTGCCTGTACATGGTTGCTGGGCCTGAGACAGGTCTCAGCTCAATCTCTTATCTGTATATACTGGTGGATCCCCCTTCATCTGAACACTTTGCCCTGATATTCCCATAGCTAGTGCTACAGAAATCTTAAGAATCTTCACTTGCCCACTGGCCCAAGCAACATGGCCAAATTTGGAAGCTTCTATGGATAGTGATCCCTCTCACACAAAACCAGTCTCTTCATTCTTCTCCCCTCCTCCTAATAAGTAGCCATTTCTTAGTGATAGGGACGGGAAGGAAACACAATAATATGGTTGCTGGCACTGAAGTTATACTGATTACAAGGAAGGAGAGAAGTTAGTAGTTCCATCATCTGCACTCACCCTCTGTTAATACGTCCTTAGAACTCTCACTTCCACAGAGTTGCTCCCTGTCTTTTTGTTCTTTAATTTAAACCAGTTTTGGGGGTAAATTTCCATGTACTTTGCTGCCTCTTTTTCTTTTTTAATCAGTGTCCAACATTCACAGCTCTCTGAATGGGTGCTCAGAAAATTTTTAATTACTTAATTTCATTTCCTTTAAACTTTATTTTAAAGCCCTTTGAATCCCAAAAGATAATTTTTAGTGGCAAAACATAAAAGCAATGAGCCAGAAGACATGCATTTCTATTTCAGCTTTGCCATCTATAGATTGTGCCAGTAATACAACCTATTTCATATCTTAAGCCTTTCTTAAAAAAAAAAAATGTGTGAAATAAGGGATTTTGGGCTACTTGACCTTTAAAATACCTTCTAGGGACTTCCCGGTGGCACAGTGGTTAAAGAATCCACCTGCCAATGCAGGGGACACGGGTTCAAGCCCTGGCCTGGGAAGATCCCACATGCCACAGAGCAACTAAGCCCGTGCGCTTCAACTTCTGAGCCCGTGCGCTTCAACTACTGAGCCTGCACTCTAGAGCCCGCATGCCGCTACTACGGAGGCTGCGAGCCACAGCTACTGAAGCCCATGTGCCGGGAGCTGGTTCTCTGCAACAAGAGAAGCCACCGCAGTGAGAAGCCTGCACACTGCAACAAAGAGTAGCCCCCGCTCACTGTAACTAGAGAAAGCCCACGCACAGCAACGAAGACCCAACACAGCCATCCATTAATAAACAAACAAACAAACAAACAAACAAATAAATAAAAATTAAATTAAATTAAATTAAATACCTTCTAGGTCTTTTGAGAAATTCCTGGAAGTAGAATAATTTTGGGGGGTGACTTCAGAGTAGGAGCTTCAGTTAAGTGTAGCCGTCAATCAGTAATAAATAGGACTTTGACCAAAACTGCAGAAGTCTTAAGGAGGTGATAATTGTTGGGGGTGGTCATAAGTCAAGTTCTTAGAGATTGGGGGTCTCACTAGAATGTAAATTCCACAAGGGCAGAAACTCGTCTGCTCTTTTCACTGATGTATCTATAGTGCTTGAATAATACTTGTTCAATATTTGGGTTTGATGAGTGACCATTCCAAGGCTTTATCCTGTACAGCCTACAGGCATATCGTCTTCCATTGCTTATCATGTTTGGAGTTATTTTTGCAAAAGTCTGTTACCCAGTCCAAGAATGTAACTTTTATAAAGTAACACTCATTCTGTGGAAGCAGAATTTTTTTCCCCTCTGCCCACAATTCAGAACCATTTTCTTCCCTACTATGAATTCTTCAGTGTTCAGGAAGGGCAAAAGTCTACCATAAGGGAAACACTCATTAATTTCAAGTATGAATTTTCTGGTATTTAGTTGAAGCTCAGCTCTTGTTAAAGTTTTCCCACATTTCTTATATGCATAGATTACCCCAGTATGATTTCTCTTCTGATTGTGAAGGTTTTTTTTCTTTTAGAAAGCTCTTACACATTTACAGGGCTTCTCTCCATTGTGAGTTCTTTCATGTTGAGGAAGCAATGACTGTATTCTGAAGATTTTTCCATGTTTATTACATTCATAGGATTTTGGTTTTTTTTTTCTATTATGAATTCTCTGATGCTCTATAAAGCTTGTATTTCTCCTGGAGGCCTTGCCACGTTCATTACACCGATGGGGTTTCTCTTCAGAATGAGTATTATGTTATTCAACACAGGATGAGTTATGACACAAAGCTCTCTTGCAATCAGGCTTTCTCTCCAATAGCAATTCTCTGGTGATTTTGATCAGTCTTAAGTAAGGGGGGTGAACTGCGCTTGAAATCTGTACTGTAGTCATTACGTTGAATAACGTTTACCTCTCTTATGAGGTTCCCAAGTGTTTATAAAGTGACAGGCTCTGACTGAAAGTCCTGTGATGTGTATTACATTCAAAAAAGAAAGTTCCACACTTTATTATTTGTTCTGGTAGGTCAATATAATAAGTCATTTAGGTTATATCAATAAACACATTAAATACAAAGGATAGATAAGGCCCTCCTGTATAATTGGGATACACTAGAGATTGAGGAAGAATTCTGGTTAAATGAGGGGAAGTACATAATAGGTCATTCTGAATCTTATTAAAACATTTCTGAAAAACTTACAATTGAGATATTTCTGACAATACGTATAAAGAATTTTCTCTATGTGAAATTTCTTCTGTATGCAAACAGCCTATAATCTTGGCAACATCCAAAATTCCAACATCAGGAATATCATAATTCTATCCTTATTTTAATGAAAATTATCATTTTCATTAGAATTAAAATGTAAAAATCCATGAATACAGTGGGAGGTTTGAAGAAAGCAAAGAAGACACGTGACTCTTCTTGTGGACTAGAAAAAGTTAGCTGTTTTGTTAGGAGTAAGGTGCAGCTGTTTTGTCAGTTCATATTATTGCTGTTCCTCACTGCGAACTTCCTTTATATACAGTAAGGGCAGGCTTAGATTAGAACTAGGGAAGATAACTGTTGACTAGGTGAGTAGGTATATCACAGTATCAGTGATAGAAGATAGCTTCTGCCTTTCTCTCTGATCTCCCTATAGAGGTGGCTTTAAGGTATTGGAAGGAGGGAGCTTGGGGGAGGAAAGAATGTGAGTATGTTACATCACAGAAAAGTGAGGTGGTGTTTTTGATTTAACATATTCCATTAGAATTATATAGTTTCAGGGCTTATTCTAACCATTAAGAATATAGGAATCGCGGTGAGCCCCTCATCTCAGGGTGAGCGCTCATCTGTGGCTGAGACATCTTTCCAAAGAGCCATACAGGCTGAATGCTAATGGCTGTACTATACCCCTGTAAAGCTTCCAGCTTTTGAGCCTAGGAATGCCTCAGCAGCCTTCATCTTCTCACTCTGAGGGCCCCCACACCCCACAGTCTTTTACAAATTCCATTGCTTTTTCTTTCCTTGCCTCAGTCTCTGTCTACATGCTGGTCTATATTGGCCTTTTCTCTTCTTCTATCTATAGGTATCCCTACAACATCACCCTTAGAGCAGTGCTTTTAAAAGTGTTGGAACCTACAAGATGAAATTTAGATCAAGAATTTGACTTTACAGAACAAACCTACAAGACGTAAGAGAAGCTGTGGCTCCTGTGAAATTCAGTAGTTCTTTCATAGGGTAGGTGGTCCTCAGTTGTGGTGTTTGCCTTCCCACGTGCTTCCAAAATAATCTGTTTAATGGCTCAAAATGAGTCCATGAATATACTTTCAAATACACTTTTAATGACTATTAAGAAATCGCCTTTGGGCCTCCCTGGTGGCGCAAGTGGTTGAGAGTCCGCCTGCCGATGCAGGGGATACGGGTTCGTGCCCCGGTCTGGGAGGATCCCATATGCCGCGGAGCGGCTGGGCCCGTGAGCCATGGCCGCTGAGCCTGCGCGTCCGGAGCCTGCGCGTCCGGAGCCTGTGCTCCGCAACGGGGGAGGCCACAACAGTGAGAGGCCCGCATACCGCAAAAAAAAAAAAAAAAAAAAAAAAAGAAAAAAAAAAGAAAGAAATCGCCTTTGTATATGTGAGTTACTGTTAGAAGATTTCTCTTCACTGCCTGATTTAAAAATTGCAGGTTGAATCCATTTGAACAAATTTTAAGAGGCATCAAGGCGGTTCTGTTTCATTTAGCCTTTGCTAAAACAGAGGCTTATTTACGCGGTGTACTCAACTTGAATCAGTCTTATTCATAAGTTAGACCCCCCCCAAAAAAAGGTCTTTTGAGTCACTAAGTTTACTTTAACTTTTTGGTGTTCGTGGGAAATGGTTTAGTATAGAATAACTTGACCTGGCTGATAAGCTGTCAGTACAAGATGATGCTCGTAGGAGAATTTATTTCTTAGATTGTAAAGTGTCACTTGGAGAAAGAGTCTAGGTTCTGAGACAAAAAGAGACAGAGACAAAGGGAAAAGCATCTTTTTTCTCACAGAGATATTTACTGGCTATTGAGAGGTTGAGGTGGGGCAGGGCAAAATTCCTTTAAGGCCAGTTAACCATAAATGCATGTCAAGGTTTAAGAAGAAAGTACTGAATGAGTTCCTGGAGTCCCAGTGCAATGCCTACTTCATAATCCATTAAATTGGTTTTTGTTTTCGTTGTTTTTTAAACTTTTTATTTTGAGGTAATTACAGTTTCACAGGAAGTTGCAAAAAATAGTACAAGGATAATTTTAGGTTCACAATATCAAACCCAGGAAATGGATGTTTGTACAAGACATGTCTGTATAGTTCTGTGACGTTTTACCTTTTTTTTTTTTTTAATTTATTTTTGGCTGCGTCGGGTCTTCGTTGCTGTGTGCGGGCTTTCTCTAGTAGTGGTGAGTGGGGGCTACTCTTCGTTGCGATACACGGGCTTCTCATTGCAGTGGCTTCTCTTGTTGTGGAGCATGGGCTCTAGGCGCGTGGGATTCAGTAGTTGTGGCATGTGTGCTCAGTAGTTGTGGTGCACAGGCTCTAGAGCGCAGGCTCAGTAGTTGTGGCGCACAGGCTTAGTTGCTCTGCGGCATGTGGGATCTTCCTGAACCAGGGCTCGAACCCATGTTCCCTGCGTTGGCAGGCTGATTCTTAACCACTGCGCCACCAGGGAAGGCCACGTTTTATCACTTGTGTAGATTTGTCTTATTGCTACCCCCATCCAGATACAGAACTATTCCATCACCACAAAAGATTTCTCATTTGTGCTACCCCTTTATAGTCACACCCATCCTACTCCCACCCTCATTCCCCACCATCCTTAACTCCTCCTGGCAGCCACTATGCTGTTCTCTATCTTTATAGCCCTAGTTTGTTGTTGTCTTAGATGGACTAGTAATATAACATTGTTTCAAAGGGGAAATGTTTTCTGAAGCAGAAACTACTATCTTAAGTTTTTTTTTTTTTTTTTTTTTTTGTGGTATGCGGGCCTCTCACTGTTGTGGCCTCCCCCGTTGCGGAGCACAGGCTCCGGACGCGCAGGCTCCGGACGCGCAGGCTCAGCGGCCATGGCTCACGGGCCCAGCCGCTCCGCGGCATATGGGATCCTCCCAGACCGGGGCACGAACCCGTATCCCCTGCATCGGCAGGCGGACTCTCAACCACTTGCGCCACCAGGGAGGCCCTATCTTAAGTTTTTAAGAACCTGCTTGTTCTTATTTTTTAATTATAAGTTTCTTTAGGATGGAGGGCTGCAATGGAATTTTAACCTATTTGCTCCCAAGTAATGTGACTGGAGGTTCATTTAACTCCTGCCTTCTTTCAGTCTGCTTCAAACAGAGTTTTATTAAAGGGGAAAAGCATTTTTTCATTAAGCTAATGGTGTTGAAATGTCCCAAAAATTGAATGGATTTTTCGAAACCTCTTAGCATTTCTTAGTTGAGGAGTCAGAAAAGCATTTTAAAAAATTTTAATGTAAAAAAATAAGGCCACAATTCACTAAGACCTTTGTCTGTGTTCCTTATCATAATAAATTATAATGATAAAGATAGGATCAAATGAGTTGATATGTCTAAAGCACTTAGAATAGTGCCTGGCACATAGTGATCTCTATGTTAGCTTTAACTATTGTTTTTATTGCTGCTGTTAAGACATATGTTCTCAGGAAGAAAGGACTTTTTAAGCACAAAATCAGAAGATGAGATCACACAGAAAAGGACAGGTGTATTGGCTACTTAAAACAAACAAAAGCCAACCCTCATATGCACATAAAGAAGATTGGGAAGATGTTTACATAGGTTTGTTCGGGTGGTGGGTTTATAGGTGATTTACGGCCCCCTAACCCCCATTTTCTATTTAACAAATACATTTAACGACCATAATTCCTCTTACAGCTGGGGAAATTAAAGTATAATATATAGAAAGGGAATTAAATATACCTAGTTTTGATATGACTCTTGTGAACTGACACTCAGTAGTGCTAGTATAAATGATTCAGTATTTCAGAAGGGCAGTTTGACAAGTATCAAGGCCTTGAAAATGTTCCTACTCTTTGACCTAGTGATTTCACTTCTAGGACTATATATTTAGGAAATGATCAGAAATGTCAGAAAAGGTGCAAGAATGTTCATTACAGTGTAACCTTACTTATAATAGGAAAATGGCTTATCAAATGGCTTGATAAGTTTAATAGCAATTTGTTAGAGACACTGATTATAGAATTAATATAAATTTGGAAATTATATTAACTGGTTAAAAAACAAATTCAGAGTTGATGGCTTTAATTCTAGGAATTTTGTCCTAAACTGTGACATCCTTATATGGTTGTATAAATAGGCTGTGATTTTTAGAAAGAACAAACATGTATTCCAGAAGTTTGATGTTTTTAATATAGTTATTATATGTCATTTTATGTTAATATCTACCACTAAATATTTTCTGTCTGTACAGGGAGATAATGTGCAGTGAGCATGTATCTAGGCTGAGTATCAAGTACCAAAAATTTCTTTTACTGTAGAATTGCTTCTGCCTTTTTTTTTTTTTTCCGTCAGTAATTTCGAATTTGGAAGTTGCAATTTAATATTTAGGTTTAAAAAAAGTAATTCGTATCTTCAGAGCATTTACTGTTTCTCTATTGTGTTAAAGTGATAATTTTCATCTCTTTCTTCAATATTCCCTGTCTCAATTGCTCAAGCCAGAAACTTGGGAATTTTAGTACTTCTGGATACCTCATTCTTAGCTTACACTGTGTGGATCCAGTTTTTGACCAAGTCCTGCCTACCTCCAAAATATCTTGAATATTTTACCAGTTTTTTCCAATATCCACTGACACTACCCCACTCAAGGAACATTACCTTTTTCCTGAAGTATTATAATATCATCACAACTATTTCCTCAGTCTTCCCTTGAATCAATTCATTCTTTTTTGTTTCTATTTTATTTTAAAATTTTATTGAAGATATGCATATATCATGTTTAAGAAGCCAAATATTTCCATAGGAGAACAAAATATAGCAATATCCTGTTGTTCCCACCCTTCCAGCCTCCACCCTTGAGCCCCATATCCATCCAAGTCTCTTCGTGTTTCTTATTTGGAGGAATTTATATGTTTTTAAGATAATATGTCTAAATGCCTATTGCTTATGATTTTTCAATTTTGGATATGATTTATTGATTCTCTCCTATAGAAGATGATTTCAGTCTCTTATTTTCTCTTCCTCTCACATTTACACAATTTACTTCCTCCTCTTTCTATGTAGTTATGTCACAATTTTGACATGAATAAGTAATACTGGCTCAGCCATTCTTTACAAGTGTAGAGGAAGCTAAAGAACAGTTGAGTCATGATTACTTACTTAAATAATTGTTTTCCTTGAGCTAAATAACTTACTTTAGCTTTCTCTACATTTGTCACTAATTTTTCTGCCAGAAGTGAATGTAGTGAGTGTGTTTTCTCAATGTGTTCAAACACTCCAGATATTGTTTCATCTTTGAGAGATGTCTCTCTTCGAATTTCCATCCTTGCTACTTACCATCTGGACTGTTGTTCTTAAGGTCTGCTCATTGCTTTGTCCCAGGATCTCCCTTTACTGTTTATCTGGGAATTTCCAATATTTTCTTTCTACGTTGGTTCCTTGGTTTCCTGGATCTTGTCTTCCTTTTTCTTACTTTGCTAGTTTGTTTTGATGGAACACATATCCTACTAGCTCTCTGGTAATAGGTGCATATAAGGCAAATTCTCTGAGACTTTCATGTCTGAAAATGAGGTATACTTTCATACTTAATTGGTATTTTTGTTGGATAAAGAATTCTAGGATTTTGAAGGCATTGTTTTCGTTGTCTTTTAACTTCTAGGGTTGCTATTGAGATTTCTGATACCTTCTGATCCCTATTTTTCTGTAGGTGATCTGTTTTTGTTTTGTTCTGTTTTTGAAATGATGGATTTTATGATTTCTTTGTCTCCAATGTGCTACAGGTTTTTGATGCTAGGCCTTGGTTTGAGTCTTCTTTTTATTTATTATTTTTTTTAAATCTTTTGTAATGGGCGTTAGACAGGTCTTTTGTCCTTTAAGTTCTGGAGGCATTTTCTTGAATTAGCATTTTTTTTTGATAAGTTACTTTCCTCTATTTTCTCTGTATTCTCTTAAAATTCTTTTTATTATTCAGAAGTTGACTCTAATGGACTCTTCTAATTAACATAATATTTTTGCTCCTACTTTTAGCTTATTGTTTAAAAGATATTATCACCTTTATCTCACAACTCTTCTGTTGATTTTTAAAATTCCTTATATTATATTTTCATGTCTAAAAGTTTTATTTTGTTTTCTAAATATTTCTTATTTGTATCCTTCTGTTTTTGCCATTTAATGGGAGAAATATCTGTCTGAAAGTAATAATTATATGGTTTTGTCCTCTTCTTTTCTCAGTTTTCTTTTGTTCTCTGCCCTAACTTGATTTCTTCAGAGGTTTTTCTTTTTTCCTATGGATTCTGTCTCTTTCTGGTGGTGGTGGTTGTATTACAGCAGGATTCTTAACCTATTTTGAACCTTGAACCCTTTTGGCAAACTGAAGCTTCTGGAACTGAACCCTTCTTTAATATCAAAGGAAATCAGTTCTAATAAGATACACTTATTAAAATATTTTTTAAAACTGTTCTTTGGCAATATATGTGCCTCTTTATTAACATATTAAGTAAGATTTAGAGGTGATGAGATTACATCTTCAAAGTAGTGATGAGGGTAAATGATATTTTTGAGATATCTGTACCAGTTGTAATGTGCTATGAAAATATCTGTGATTTTTATTAGTGACAAAGTCACATGTATTGACAATTCTTCTATAATTTGTAGCCTGCATGTATAATTAAAAGGAGTGTCATTTCAGTTAGAGGTTAGTGTAAACAAAAATTTAATTTTTTTTTTTTTTACATCCAAGTTCTTGTGCCCTTTGAATTCTATTGATAGACCCTGTGAGGGACCAAACACCCCTTTATTAGAGGTTTCTTCAGATACCTGGGGTCGTTGGCTGTCAGCTCAAAGACTGAGGTACTAGAAAGCTGATTGGAAGCTCTGAATGAATGACTGGGGCTTGACAACTAGTGGGCTTCACTGTATGTTGTGGGATGCTCAGCTTTCATTGTTTGTAGATAGATTTTTCCTCTTGGGATTCAAACGTCTTCAAAGAAGAACCCATCATTCTGCATATGGAGTATAAGTCTAATTATCTGTGTTCACATAGACAAGTAATTTTGCCCTCTTATATTCTAATAAAATTTCCTTTTGTGTTTTAACTGAATGGTTATGCTATTAAATGTGTTCATATTAAATAAAACAGTTCTGGGAAAGTACACAACTGTCTTTAATGCTTTGAAACCATTAATGCAGCAGGAAAACTGGGCTATTTCATGAATTTATATTTAATTTTCAACTTAATTTTTCAGGAGCTTTCAAGTTGTGGATGGAATAAAAAAGAAAAATACAGTTCTGCACCAAATGCAGTTGCCTTTACAAGAAGATTTAATCATGTGAGTTGCTTATAAAGTTTTGATATTTAGTGTCTGAAATTCAATTTCTCAGTTTATAATTTTTCATTAAGAAATAGTTAAGTTTTTACATCAATTCTAGAGCATTTTCAGCAAATATCTCTTCAATTGTCTCTCTGCATGATCTCTGTTTTTTTCCTTCTGTAATTCCTATTGGAAATTTACTGGAACTTGACATTCTTTCCTATTTGTATCTTAACCTTCCATATTTCATCTATCCCTTTGTGCTCTGTTCGCATGATTTCCTCAGATCTATATTTCAGTTCACTAATTCTTTTCGGATGTGTCAAATCTGTTTTAAATCTGTGTGCTTTTACACTAGTGTCATTTTTTTCTTATTTTTTAAATTTCTTAAATCATTTTCAACTTTTTATTTTATAATTTCTGTTATTATCCAAAGTCCTTGGAGTATTAATTCTCTGTATCTGCTGATCCTTACTCAAAATGGTTTGTTTTCTTATGCATTTTGTAATTTTGAATTGAGAGCTCATGTTCATTTAAGCTTTAGCTGTGGGAATTTTGCTGCTGCCTAGATTGAGGGTGTATACTGTCTAAGAGGCATTTTGTTTGCTTTTGCTAATACCAAGGGCTATTACAGAACTAGGACTATTTTTTTATGTTATATGTTTTGGTTGGGGAACATCTGTACTTCTCTGTACTGAAAGTTTAAGCTCCAAATCCAGTTAAGGGCAAGTTACAAATTCTTGTGAAGGCTTAATTTTCTCCTTCTTCTGTGTCATCTCCCTCTGTCAGTAGGTGAATTGTTTAGTCTACTTTTTCACCAAAATTGTAGCCCTTTGAAGATCCCTTAGATAGGAACAGACAGGACGGTAGAGGTGTGAGGCCTTATATTATGACTTTGAAGGAGTATTAAATCCCAAGTCCCGGGCTTCCCTGCTGGTGCAGTGGTTGAGAGTCCGCCTGCCGATGCAGGGGACACGGGTTCATGCCCCGGTCTGGGAAGATCCCACATGCCGCGGAGCGGCTGGGCCCGTGAGCCATGGCCGCTGAGCCTGTGCGTCCGGAGCCTGTGCTCCGCAGCGGGAGAGGCCACAACAGTGAGAGGCCTGCATACCGCCAAAAAAAACCCCACAAAAAACCCAAGTCCCTATGCTCTTGAGAGGAAATCTTCCAAAGGCAGCTGTAGTACCCTTTCCTTTTTTGCCTTTATTTCTTTTGTTTTTGACCTCTAGTGAAATCTTTTCTTTTCCTTTCAAGTTAGTTATACACTTTTTAAAAAATGGTTGGGGTTTAAAAATGGGGTTTATAGCAAATAGTTTCTCAAGTTATTTGGTTCACTGTATACCCAAAATGGAAATGAGTTAAAGTTTTTAAAAAATTAGATTAAACCATTATTAAATGGCCTAGACAAACATGTCTTATACTGAGTTCCTTATTTAAGCTATTAGCAGTTTTAAAATTTTTCTGAGGTGGTCAGAATTTATCATCACAGTAAAACTTTTTTCTTCACCGTACAAAAACATTGTAACAATACCCATAAATTTGACTTTAGATTTTTAAGCACTCATATTATTCTTTTTTTTTCAGATTATTCTTAAGTAAGCCAAAAGGTTGTTAGAGTCAAATATGTCACAGTGTACCAAAAGCTCTTATGCTTAATAAAGATTACAGTTGATCTATAATAAGCTCCATTACTTAGTTATTCCATTACTGTTCTTTTCTCCTAGGAGGGTGTTAGGAAATCTGAAGGTAGCAAATTACAAAGGAAGTTACAGAGTCTTTTATTTTTAAAATGAGTTTCTTGTAGATAGCATATAGTTGGGTCTTCCTTTTTTTTGGTCTGGTCTGACAATCTCTGCTTTTCAATTTAGACCTAGAAAAAAATGCAAAGAGAGTTTCTGTATATCCCTAAGCTCCCCTAGTCTTAACATCTTAGGTAAGTATAATATAGTTATCAAAGCCTGGAAATTAACATGGGTACAATACCATTAACTAAACTAAGGGCCCTATTCAAATTTCTTCAGTATTCCCACCAATATCCTTTTTATTGTTGTTCCAAGATACCATTTTGGATCCCACATTGCATTTAGTTGTCACTAATTCCAACAAAAGAGTTATTTTAGAGTCTGTTTCTTTTTAATGCTTTTTCTCTTAACAGTCAACTTTGAATCTGTTTCTTTGTGTGTCTGGTAATTTTTTCAATTGTATTGTCATCATTATGGATAATATGTTATAGAGATTCTGGATTTTGTTGTCTTCTTTTGAAAAGTATTGATTTTTATTTTATCAGGCAGTTAACTTGGCTGGACTCAAAGTCTAAATTCTGTTTCTACTTGGAGAACATATTTCTCCTTGGAGAAGTCTTTCCAGATTTTATCTTCATTTGGGCTTCTTCGAGTTTCCCCTGCACACGCACAATTGCATGGTCAGCCAGAGATTTGGATGGAGTTTTGGGGTTTTTTTTTTTGTGGTACGTGGGCCTCTCACTGTTGTGGCCTCTCCTGTTGCAGAGCACAGGCTCCGGACACGCAGGCTTAGCGGCCATGGCTCACGGGCCTAGCTGCCCCGCAGCATGTGGGATCTTCCCAGACCGGGGCACGAACCCGTGTCCCCCTGCATTGGCAGGCGGACTCTCAACCACTGCGCCACCAGGGAAGCCCCTGGATGGAGTTTTTATATAGATTTGGGGGATTTTTCTCGCCTTTTCAGAATTTCCCCCCTCACTTTCTAGCCAATTGTCCTCTGACTTTTGAAGCCATTAAGACTGTGGCCTTCTGCTTGAGTTTCTGGTTCTCCACATTGTAACTGGTGAATGTCCTCAGACAATAAACTTTATAAGTGCACTTCTCACCCAGTGCATCTTACTTTTTCCAAAGATCTGTTCTCCAGTTTCTGCCTTCTTTTGGTTCCTCTCTTGTGTTTTAATAGTTGTTTTTATAATTTGTAATTATAATCAGATGAGCATTTCCAAAGATACCTGCTTCTCCACATTACCAGAAATGGAACTCTCCCCCATCCTTTTAAAACTATGATTTTTTATTGATTATCAAAACAGTAACATACATTGCAGGGAAACTGAAACAAGGTAGACATTTATAAAAAGTTGGGGGGAAAATCACCCTGAGGTGACTGTTGTTAACATTTTTAGTATATATTCTTCCATTCTTTATTTTTTTACTAATCTAATAGAAATAATGCTGTACATGTAATTTACAGTCCTATTGTCTTAACATACCATGAAATGTTACTGTATCATAAAATCATTTTGAAAACATTTTAAGTATCTGTATAATCTCCTATGATTTGACTCTATCATAATTTTAATAATCACTCTATTTTGGCTATTTCTCTGATAACTTGTATTCATGCCTTCTGGCCAGTGGCTTCCTGATTTTTTTGGTTGGGGGGAGGGTTGTCTAAGTTTCTTTTAAATGTTACCTTTCAATAATTGGAAATTTGACTAATAATTGGAAATTAATGTTTTTAGGAATGATAATGATTTTAGGTTATGTTTATAAAAAGACTCCTTTTAGAAAATATTTATAGATGCAATTATATATTGTCCATGATTTGCTTCACAGTATTAATGGGGCACTTGAGGGTAGGGTGAGGGTGGAGGTGCGAAAGCTTGGCCATAACTTGGTTATTGAAGCCAGTTGTTGTGTACTGAGGACTTCATTACTATCATCTGTTTAGTTCAGTGTACATTTGAAGATTTCCATGATAAAAAATTAAGAAACTATCTTTAAAGCTTAACATATGTTTGGCTGCAAATAAAAGGTTTTCATAATGCTTTTATATGATTATAAAACCCTGAATAAAGCAACTAGAGTTAAAAATAGCCTATGAGGGCTTCCCTGGTGGTGCAGTGGTTGAGAGTCCGCCTGCCGGTGCAGGGGACACGGGTTCGTGCCCCGGTCCAGGAGGATCCCACATGCTGCAGAGCAGCTAGGTGTCTTCATTTCCTTTCATTCTTTTTTCTTTATTCTGTTCCACCGCAGTGAATTCTACCATTCTGTCTTCCAGGTCACTTATCTGTTCTTCTGCCTCAGTTATTCTGCTATTGATTCCTTCTAGTGTAGTTTTCATTTCAGTTATTGTATTATTCATCTCTGTTTGTTTGTTCTTTAATTCTTCTAGGTCTTTGTTAAACATTTCTTGCATCTTCTTGATCTTTGCCTCCATTCTTTTTCCAAGGTCCTGGATCATCTTCACTACCATTATTCTGAATTCTTTTTCTGGAAGGTTGCTTATCTCCACTTCGTTTAGTTGTTTTTCTGGGGTTTTATCTTGTTCCTTCCTCTGGTGCATAGCCCTCTGCCTTTTCATCTTGTCTATCTTTCTGTGAATGTGGTTTTTGTTCCACAGGATGCAGGATTGTAGTTCTTGCTTCTGCTGCCTGCCCTCTGGTGGATGAGGCTATCTAAGAGGCTTGTGTAAGTTTCCTGATAGGAGGGACTGGTGGTGCGTAGAGCCTGGTGTTGCTCTGGTGGGCAGAACTCAGTGAAACTTTAATCGCTTGTCTGCTGATGGGAGGGGCTGGGTTCCCTCCCTGTTGGTTGTTTGGCCTGAGGCAACCCAACACTGGAGCCTACCTGGCCTCTTTGGTGGGGCTAATGACAGACTCTGGGAGGACTCACGCCAAGGAAGTACTTCCTAGAACTTCTGCTGCCAGTGTCCTTGTCCCCACAGTGAGCCACAGCCACCCCCCCGCCTCTGCAGGAGACCCTCCAACACTAGCAGGTAGGTCTGGTTCAGTCTCCCCTGGGGTCACTGCTCCTTCCCCTGGGTCCCGATGTGCACACTACTTGGTGTGTGCCCTCCAAGAGTGGAGTCTCTGTTTCCCCCAGTCCTGTCGAAGTCCTGCAATCAAATCCCACTAAGCTTCAAAGTCTGATTCTCTAGGAATTCATCCTCGCATTGCCAGACCCCAGGTTGGGAAGCCTGACGTGGGGCTCAGAACCTTCACTCCAGTGGGTGGACTTCTGTGGTATAATTGTTCTCCCGTTTGTGAGTCACCCACCCAGCGGTTAAGGGATTTGATTTTTATTGTGTTTGCGCCCCTCCTACCGTCTCATTGCGCCTTCTCCTTTGTCTTTGCAAATGGGATATCTTTTTTGGTGAGTTCCAGTGTCTTCCTGTCGATGATTGTCCAGCAGCTAGTTGTGATTCTGGTCTTCTCACAAGAGGGAGTGAGAGCACGTCCTTCTACTCCACCATCTTGGTTCCTCTCTTCACCACTTTTTAATTTACAGTTTAATTTAATTTAAGGATAATTTACTTTATCCTTTTCCTTACTATTTACCTGTGGAGGAACCTCTAGAGTCTCCCACAGTCTAGACTGCATTCAGTGCAGTTTAATATGTTCTATGTTTTCTAGAAATTAGCTGCTGGTTCCAAAGGTTCAGTTGGGTTCAGTGCCTTTGGCAAGAGTCTAGGTTGTGTTGGGTTTTTTCATCAGGTCTGTTTCGTGATGTTAGCAGTTGTCTAGATCCATTATTTGAGGTTGTTAAAAGGTGAATTCTTATTTCATTCTTTTTTATTTATTAGTGGGAATGCTTTTATAAAGAGACATTTTTCCCTCATCTAGTATTTGCATACCCAGAGGGTCCATTTCCTATAGGCAAGGAAGGATAAATATTTGATTTTTTCTCTTTATTTAGCAGTTCTGAAGATAATGAATTGGTGTTGTCATTTAACGAAGACCAAGTCGTTTATTTTAATTTTATTTTGAACTCATAAATGTAAACAAAGATGATGTGTTTCAACCCATTGCAATTTTTACCCTTATTGAAACACACATTGTCCCATCTTTGGCCAATTGAAGTCTCTTCAGGTTGGCTTTCATGTCCTTTTTCATGACCCTAGTAATCTTGTTAACAGTTTCTTTGCTATTTGTATGCAAAGATGTTGCATGTTCATTTTGTCCATCACCTGCCCTCTGCCTGGAATCAACATTTCTTTAATAAACCTTGGTTTCTTATAGTGGGAAATGGACCTGGATGCTAAAAACGCTCATTGCTACTAGGGTGACCGTAATTTCTATGCCATTTCAGCACATATAGCTAGGATATCTATATATCATACACACACAAATATTTAAAGATAAAATATCTCATGAGTTCTTATTAATACTTCTAGTTCAAATTCAGGACCAGAGTTTTACTTCACCTCTTCCATATTATATCTGCATATCCTTTCTTCCATACCCACAATCTGGTTTTCAGGGAACACAGGGCATGATACAGTATCCTGTGTGACTCATTTGCTTTAGCCTGCATAACAAATAACAGTCTCAGAGTAACAATACTAATACCAATAATATTCCTATAAAGCGGTAACTATATGTTTTGCAAATGTTGTATTTTTTATAATTGTATATATTGTCTGAGCATATAGGCATTATATAACGTACTCTCCTTCTTTTAACCCTCATTACTCTTATTTCTGTGAATAAGTGCATATTTAATGCTCACTACCATCCTCATGTTGATGTTTCTCTAGTCATTTGACTGTCTGAAGCTTGTTCTCCAGGAAATTACTTGGGAAGGGTTCATCGGAACAATAATTCTTGAGTTTTTACATGTTGACAAGTTTGCCTGTCCTTTGTATGAAATTTTCTTTCTTGATAATATTTGATATAGTACTCCATTTTTTTTTCTGGCAAAGTGTTGCTATTGAAAAGTCTGATGATAATTAAATTTTCTTTTCCCTAAAAATCACTTTCTCTTTTTGTCTCAGCCTAAAGATTTTTTTCCTCTAAGTCCAGTAATTTCATTAAGCTATGCCTCAGTGTTGATCATTCTGGGGCAGTGTTCTCAGGTGTGGTTGGCTTTAGCTGGGACTGTCAACTGGGGAGCACCTACACTTAGCCTTTCTGGCATGGTGCTCTCAGGGTAGTTGGACTTCTTACATGGTAGTTTAGGAATCCCAGAGAGAATGTTCCAGCAATCAAGGCAGGGGCTGCATGTTCTTTTATGACCTTTTCCTGGAAGCCAGCATCAGTTTTGTTAATTTCCTGTTTCTTGAAGCAGTCATGAGCTTGTCTAGGTTCAATGAGAGGTGACATACACCCCAACTTTCAATGTGAGGAGTGACAAAGAATTTGTGGCCATGTTTTTAATTTTATTTTTACTTTTTTTTTTTTAATTAAAAAATTTTTTATTGAAGTATAGCTGATTTACAATGTTGTGTTAGTTTCAGGTGTACAGCAAAGTGAATCTGTTACACAAATACATATATCCACTCTTTTTTAGATTCTTTTCCCATATAGAGTGGCCATATTTTTAAATTACCATAGTATTTGTCTTAAAATTTGACATAAAATTTAATTAAGTCAATGATCATGCAGTTTAGATTGAATCGTAATTAATATTTGCTAAGGTTGTTAAAATATCTAAAGTATAACTTTAGATATACTGTAGAAGTAAACTTTATTAGAATCAGGGATAATTATTGCCATTAGTAGCTCAAGTATAGTAACAAATGTAAAGATGGCTTGGTAAAATATATACATTTTACATTTACACATTTGTTTAGAGATGAAAGTTGCAAGTAAAATCTAAAATATTTCTCACTAAGAAATGGTGACAAAATATCAGGCAGTGGCTTTATTCTTTGCACTAAGATTTCTAACTGCATCCTATTTTTAGGTTTGTATCATTTTGAACCAACTGATAGTGCTTTGATTTTGCTTTCATAGTACATGAATATGTTACATACATATTACTTTAATCATATGATAAGCCCACTATTTTCACTAGAGTAGAGCATTTTAGTAATGTTACAGATCTAGTCTGCCTTCTGATGAATGGTTTTTAATGTTTTTTTTTAAAGAAATCTTGAAAATGGTTTCATTGAATTAGAAAACATTACATAATTTAAAAAATACAATCTTAATTTTAGAGTGACTTAGATATATTTTTCTTTATGATATTTTATATTTTATTTCATTTTATTCATACCAGAAAAACTGTACTTGAGATTCTTTACGCTTATGATTCTACTCAATGTAAATAAAATGGCAGCATGGGATTACAGAGCCACAGTAAAACATACTATAGCATGTTTTGCAATATCTGATCTTAGAGCTTATCTAATTCTGCCGAAGTGTTTCAAAATACAGCAGAGAACGCTTTTATAGTGTTCATGTTGCATCACTCTGGTTTTATTGCATTCTCTTTTCCTTCAAAATTTGTATTAGCTTTTACAAATTAAAAATTGTAGTGATGTTTTTATGTGTGTGTACACACATATATACATATCTGTATCTGTCTGTGTATATATGAAGTGTATGCAACATTTGAAGATTGTCTATGTCCTGGTGGTGAATCAAGGGAAAGAGAAAGTATTGTTTTTAAACAGCTATCTATTTCTCAAATAGCTCTTGTCATTAATTTGATCCTAGTAAGTAAAGAGTCTTGCTATTCAACTATTTTTAATTTTTATTTGCAGGTAAGCTTTTGGGTTGTTAGAGAGATTCTTCATGCTCAAACGTTAAAAATTAGAGCAGAAGTTTTGAGCCACTATATTAAAACTGCTAAGGTAAGACAAACTTATGTTTCTGTTTTTGAGTTTAATCATTTAGCAATGCTTGTAAGTAAATGTTTGCGTGTGACACTATGTTCACTTTTTATCGACCCTAGAAAATAAGGCCTACTGACTAATATAAGTCCATTTTTTAAATTGAATGCCTGTTTCCTTTGCCTTTTCTTTTATTCCTCCTGTCTTCCTCCCCTTTCTTTTATACTTTTCCTCCCTCTCTGAGAGAAGCTGAATTACATAATATTTGACTGGGCAGAGGTCAGATTATGATGAAGTTTAATATTTATAAAATACTGGTCTATTCTGCAGGTGATTGAAAAAGCCTTATAGGATTAAGTAGGCAAATACGTATCAATTATTTGCCTTTGAAATAGATCACTCTGCCAACCATGTGGAGAATGATAAGACTTTATTTTTTTTAAATAGTATAAATGAGGATGTTAACCAAATACCTTAATTGAGCAGCATAGATAATAGATGCAGCAAGAGAAACAGAACATGGATTTCAAGGATAGTCAAAATTTAGAGAGGAGGATGGAATAGGACATTCAAGATTTTATTAAAATTTGTAACAACTCCAAATTTATGTTAACTAAAAAGAGGTATAATTGTAAACACATCCCTCATTATTCTTATAATAAATGCATAACTTATCTCACCTGTGAACAAAGATGGAATAAAATGAGGATATCATTTTTACAATTGTAAATTATTGTAAAAATGTAATTATTGTAAGTCATAACTCTTCCATATTTCCCTTGAGCACCTGCGAACAATTGTATTCTAACATTCTATGGCACTAGGTGGCAGAGCTAGCCTTCTGAAAATTTGATACTTTGCAGAAGTGTCATAAAATTTTTAAAAACATTCTTTGTGATATGTTAGATAAATATTGGGTTTTAGCTAATAGAAGTCCATGACTTTTCTCCATAGATCCTGAATTTGCATTATTGTTTTCTGGTATTTTTGTTAGTTTTTTTTTAATGTACTTGTTGTATGTTCCACTCAAAACCACCAAATTTTGTCCATCAAACCTGCCATTATCCTCATCAAATAATCATTTAATTCCAGTTCAGACTCTTAAACTTTGAGTTATTTTTGATGGTGTTTACTTTCATCTTAAGTCCTAAATTCATAATTTTTTTGTCTCATTTCTGTCTCTTAAATCCCTCTAGTCAGACTCGCCTTCTGTATTCAGTTTGTTATAAAACTGGCAGGTCTTTCTCTTCTTTTAGTAGGTTGTTTCAGTTAGGGTTCTGTAGAGACAGAAAAAAAATACACACACACATATATATATGTACATAATGTATAAAAAGATTTAAGGAATTATCTCGTGTGATTAGGTGGGGGGAAACTGGTAAATCTGAAATCTGTAGGGCAGACAGCCTAGAAACTCAGGCAGGAGTTTCTAGATTTTTACTGTTATAAGCACCACTGCTTATAAAACATTCATGTGTGAGTCTCTTGGTGCTCAACTGCAGGTTAAAGCCCTAGAAATATAGAGAGAAAAGGCAAATTTATCTTCAAAGAAATGACAATTACACCAATAACTTTCATTGAATCTGATGAAAAATAACACTTTTTTTGTGTTGGCTGTTTAGGTTTTCTCTCCTGAAATGTCTGTTCAAGATCTTTGAACAATTTTCTATTATAGTATTGGTCTTTGATTTTTATAGCAGTTTTTAAAATGTAATTCCAGATGCTAAAGTTCTTTGCTATATTCTTTGCATACATCTTCCTATTTGTGACTTATCTTATAACTCTTTTCATGTTATCTTTTGATATAGATGCTCTTAATTTTAATAGTCAAATGTATTAATCTTTAACTTTCATTTTCTGATTTCAGAATATCTCACTTAAATATCTTACTCTCACCTCTGAGAATATCAAAGATTTTCTCTTATATTATTCTTTAAAAGTTCTACAGCTTTGATTTTGGTATTTAATTCATCTGAAATTTTAGATATAATATATATGAATTATGGATTCCATAATTCATACATATTTTTCCATATGAATAACCCTGTTGGCACCATTTTTTAAATCTTTTTTTAAAGTTCTCTTTATTTTGTCTGGAAGCATTGTTACGTCACCCTTGTTCTTGAAAAATGCTATTCCAGACTTACAGTTGTTTTTTTTTTAATTTACTCTACTTGGGATTTCTTGAACTTACTAGCCCTGGGAATTAGTGTCTTTCAGTAATTTGAGAAAATAATCCACCATTATCTCTCATATTGTTTCTACCCCATTGTTTTTTATCATGTCCTTCTGAAGCTCCATTGAGATAAATGTTGGCCTTTTTTGCTCTTCCTTTGATGTCTCTTTACCTTTTATTTCACATTTTTTAAAAGACCCTTGGGCTTTTATGTTGCTTTCTAGATAATGCCTTCATTTTTAATCTTCATTTTATTTGAGGCCAGTACCTGATGTTCTCCATTTGTGAATTATTGTTTCCTTGTGTTTATCCTTTTCCTTTTTTTCTTTTACTTGAGTTCATATTTCTTGAAATTTTATGGGGGTTCTTTGAGACCTGAGTTAAGGTGGTATTAGTTAGGGTTCTTCAGAGTAATAGAACCCTTCACTTTTCCTTGGTTTTCATATTCAAAACAGGCCATTTTTGCCTTGGAGTTGCTTCATGGTGAGGACAGTTTTTAAATGATACGACCATTGAGATGTAAGCGTCTGATAGTTTGAAGAAACCTGGGCAATTAGCAATAATTTGACAAAAATAGTAGACCTCTCGTTAAACAGTTGGAACCTAGCATTAGATGGGAGCCTTCTGCACAGAGGCTGTAAAAAGCAAGGTCTGGTATTGGGAAGCAGGTGGATATCCCAACATGAACAAGGAACAAAGGATTTGAAGATTCAGTCAGGAGGAAGCAGGAAATTGAGGAGGGCTATGAAAAGCAGGTTTGAACCCTAGCCCTGGAATAATGGGGACCCTGAGTAGGACACCAGATCAGGATCCTGGGCATGGACCCTTCCTTTAAACTTGGATCATAAGGCAGAGGCTAGTAATATTTCAGTATAAGGAAGGAAACTGCTTACTAGAAATGAGGATGCATGGTCATAGCAGGTAACCTTGATACTGAGCCATAATTTTGGTTTTCTTAATGTATTACACAACTAGATACGTAGATTTGTTCCCAGAGCTTGGGGGCAGTACCAAGTAAGAATGTGGAAGTTCTATTGTGGGCCGAAATCAGCTTACTGTAAACATAGTGGATACCCCAAAGACAAATCTCAACAATGAGGGTAATAAGTACTAGAACACTACCAGTTGCCTAGATTATACTTGTTGTTAAAGTTGTCTGGTGTTCATGCTGTTTATTTTTCATCTCTCCTCCCTGCTTTTCTTAAATCTTCCAGAAACTATACGAGCTGAATAACCTTCATGCACTTATGGCAGTGGTTTCTGGCTTACAGAGTGCCCCAATTTTCAGGCTGACTAAAACATGGGCGGTGAGTAATTTTCCTTAGTTAATGAAAGGTTAGACTTCCTGTGGGAAGTAAAGATGTGTTAGTTCCTTTTATAGTTCTTAGTAAGGTTAATATTATGATAATAGATAAGGATTTTTGAAGTACTTTGTACTGTTCTTTGAAACCTACATATTTTTTTCTCTCTCCTTAAATAAGTATTTCACTAGGCTTGTTAGGTATTTTTTGGGTAAATTCCAACTTGGTGCTTGGTTTCTGCTCTTTAGGAACTCATTTTTCTAGAACCTCTTTAAACATCTTTGACAACATAGCATTTCAAGCTTACTGATGGGAAAGTGTAAAT
Source organism: Mesoplodon densirostris (assembly GCF_025265405.1). Taxonomy (NCBI): domain Eukaryota; kingdom Metazoa; phylum Chordata; class Mammalia; order Artiodactyla; family Ziphiidae; genus Mesoplodon; species Mesoplodon densirostris. The sequence continues at coordinate 156,217,277 of NC_082662.1, read as the reverse complement.
GCAAAAAAAAATTGTGTTAATCATGTAAAGATTATGCTTTTGGAAAATTTGAGGAAGATACAAATTGTAAGTTTAAAAAAAATTTACTGATTCAGATTTCCATTATTTTTTAGTCAGTAAACTCTCGGGTTGTTTCCTTAGGAATAATGGAAAATCTGATAGTTAACATGAAAGTAGGCAGTGTTTCTGCACATTGTGATATTATGCTAATCATATTTGGTTCTATTACTTTAACAAAGTCAGGGTGTGAATTTTTACTTCTGCAAATTTGTGTACTTCTACAGTTGATTAACTGGATACTGGCCTCAAGGTTTCTAGATATTTTTCATTTAGATTTTATATTACTGAAATTTTAGATTCAGTTAAATCTGTTCATATTTAATACTGTTCTTTAATGTAAAAGAGGAATGATTTTGTTTACTACATTTTGTACAGAGGGTTAGTGTGTTCTTACAGTCCTGTAATAAAGACTTGACTGACTTTAAAACACTTTTTTACTTGATAAAATATAACTTTGTTTTTAATTAGCCTAGCGCTGTTTTCATTTTTCATAGTATCTGAAGAGACAGATGTTTCTCATGAAAATCAGGGTAGATTTCTATATTGGAAAAACATTAGCTTGGAAGAGTTTATGGTCCTCTTTATATTTTATTTGTATTTTAGAAACACCTGAGTGAACGGTTTTCCTACTCTAAAAATGATTTTTAATGATGACCTTATTTATTAAAATTTGAACTTAATGAGGGAATGGAAATGATTATAAATATACAGTTATGAATTCCATCTTTGAAGTTTTAGGGAAAAGAATTATACTCTGGTTTACATTGTGGTTTAGAAATGAGATACATTTCCCTCAAGTTAATTTTTATTTTCCTTGAAGTTATTTTCGTTGTCTCCCTCATGTATTGCATGGAGAATAATTTTGTTTAAATTTAGTAACAGCTCTATTATTAATCTGAATAAAATTTTTGGTATTAAACTTTAAAATATTCCACTTTGTGCCAGGCACTGTCTAATTGCTTGACATGCGTAGTGAATGATATAGACAAAGTCCCATTCTTGTACAGCTAACATTCTACTGGGGAAAGATAAGCTGTAAATAAATAAATAGTGATAAATGCTCTGTAGAAAAGTAAAGCAGAGTAAATGAGATATAAAATACTTCCGTGCTTTCCTTTCTATGATGTGTGGTAAGAGTCTCTGATAAGTGACATTTGGGTAGAGACCTAGAGTGATTGAGAAAAACATTCATGTGCATATCTGAGAGAAGAGAATTCCAAACAAATAGCCAGTGCAAAGGGCCTGACAGTGTTCACAGAATAGCAGGGTGGTCAGTGTTGGCAGAGTGAAACAAGCTAAAGAGTAGTTGATGGCAGGAGCTGAGTTCAGAGAGGTGGCATCGAATCAGAGAATGGAGATGCAATTTACTGATATTCAGGGAGGTATAGAGAAGGAGTGTTTGGGGGGTTCTATTTTATACATATCAATTTTGAGTTGGCTGATAAAATATTCATGTGGAACTATAAGGTCAGAGTTAGGTATACAAGTTTAATAGAGCAGTTAGAGCTAGAGATACATTTTTGTGATCATCAGCATAAAGATAGTATTTAAAACATGAGATTGTAATCAACAAAAGAAATATCATGGGTAGAAGTTTTCCACAATCAGGTAAAGAAAGTGTTTCAAGAAAGAGTGCTCACCTGTGTCAAATAAGAACTTTGAGATGACCATTGGATCTGGCAGTTGGAAAGGATTGGTGACCTTGGCAGAGGTGGCTTCAGTACAGTAGTGGGATGAAAGACTGATTGGATTTGAGAGAATGGTGGAGAAAAAAATGGGACAGTAAGTACAGAGAATGCATTTGAGGAATTTTGCTGTAAAGGACTGGGGTGAGGTCCCGTAGAGAAATCTGGCAGTAGCTGGAGGGGAATAGGAGATTAAAGGTTTGTGGCATTTTGTTTTCGTTTTGAAGATGAGATCCATGACAATATATTTGTATGTTGGTGCAATGATCTAATATAATAGAATGAGGAAATAGTAAGAGAATAAAGAGTCACTCCAGTGATACCTACTAGATTAGGCACGAAGGAATGAGGTCCAGTACTCTAGTGGGGCAGGAACAGTTTATCCATTTTAAGAGAGAAGGGGATGCATTTGGTTACAGACACAGGTATGTTGGTAGATTTGGTGGTGGGATTCTGCAGAAGTTCTTCTGATGCTTTATTTCATAAGACATAAGAAGCAAGGTCATTAGTTGAGAGTGGGGGAGGTCTTGGTTTGAAGAAGGAGGAAAGGATGAAAGTTGTCTAGGAGAGTGTGAGAGTGAATTAACTAGGGAAACATTGTAAGTTTGGTAGGTCTTATGAAGGTCCACTTGAGATTTTTGGTTGTGAACTTACAGTGAAACCAGTCAGCAAAGTTATGTAGTCTCCAGCCAGGTTCAGGTGTTCAGCATTAACCTGGAGAAGTGTGGATAATTGTATTTAAGCAGAGATGGAATTTTTTTAGGCTTGTTTGTACCACAGAGGGGTCAAGGATAGTATAAGAGATAAAGTAGGCAAATGTAAAAGTTGTTTTAGTGATAGAAGAGAAGTTTAACCCAAGTAAAAGGAAAGAGATAATGAACAATGAAAAGGTAGTATGGTAACTGGTGGAAATCCTGGTGCCCTCAAATATTTATTGGGTTCAGGATGTCCTAGGGAGTGGAGGCTGAGTGGTGGAAGATAAGATGATTCAAAGAGGAGTGAAGAAACTTAGAAACCAGGGTATTGGGAGTGTTGTCTATATGAAGACTGCAATCATCAGGATATAAGAATAATATTGGGCTTCCCTGGTGGCGCAGTGGTTAAGAATCCGCCTGCCGATGCAGGGGACACGGGTTCGTGCCCCCGTCTGGGAAGATCCCACATGCCGCGGAGCGGCTGGGCCTGTGAGCCATGGCCGCTGAGCCTGTGCGTCCAGAGCCTCTGCTCTGCAATGGGAGCGGCCACAACAGTGAGAGGCCCGCGTACCACAAAAAAAAAAAAAAAAAAAGAATAATATTGGTTCATAGACTCTTTTTCTCCAACTACTAAAATCTTAATGATGGGGAAATGACTTGTAGCTCTATTAATAACAGTAATATAAGTGTTGTAATCTAGTGTTCTTTTGTCCAGTACTATAGCCACTAGCCACATGTGGCTATTAAATTTAAATCCTTAGGATTAAATAAAATTTAAAGTTCAGTTCCTTAGTCTTACTAGCCATGTTACAAATGCTCAGTAGTCACATGTGGCTAGTGGCTATTGTATGGACAGCACAGACGTAGAACATTTCCATCATCACACAAAATTGAATTGGACAGCACTGATCTAGTGCTTGAACTTAATTAGGACCTGGAAGATTTTGGGGAGGATAATGTGATAATAAGCTGGAAGGAATTGTGAAGAGAAAGGAGGAAGAACGGCACCTAACTGAACTCCAGACTGATGTTACAACGTTTGTAAGAAAAGAAAGAGAATGCTTCAAGAAAAGGTCTAAGATGGGGCTTTTGCAGAGAATGGACCCTGAGTCCTAGAGGGTACAGTTGGAAAGGATTGGGAGGGGTAGGGTATCGGGTTAAGTTAGAAGATAATAAAGATCATATGAATGAAGAATTGAGAGTGTTTGGGGTTTTCTTTAAACCCGACAAAGGGAATGTACCAGAAAAAATCCTAAGTGGGGGAAATATTAGCAACGTTCGCTTTAACATCAAGGAAAAGGATGCGCATTTTCACCGTTTCTATTCAACATAGAGATCTTAGCCAGCACAGTCAGAAAAAAATGATTAGAAATAATAGGATTTATCCTCAAAATATTAGAATTACATAGAGTTACCATTTATCCATCAATTCCACTTCTGGGTGTATACCCAAAAGAATTGAAAGTGGGGATTCAAACAGATATTTTTACACCAGTGTTCAAAGCAGCATGATTAACAATAACCAAAAGGTATGAACAATCCAAATGTCCACCAACAGGTAAATGGATGTACAAAATGTGGTATAAACATACCATGAAATATTATTCAGCCTTAAAAAGGAATGAAATTCCGACACATGCTGCACCATGGATAAATCTTGATGATATTATGCTAAATGAAATGGCTAGACACAATAGAACAAATACTGAATGATTCCATATATATGAGGTACCAAGAGTAGTCAAATTGGTCGAGACAGAAAGTAGAAGGTGGTTACCAGGGCCTGGGAGGAGCAAGCAATGAGGAGTTTCTGTTAATGGGTGTGGAGTTCCAGTTTGGGAAGATGAAAAGAGTTCTGGCCTTGGGTGGTTGCAGTGATTGGCCGATAATGCTACTAAACTATACACTTCAAAATGTTTAAAATAGTAAAATATTATGTATATTTTACCACAGCCTTTTAAAATAGTCCTCTGAGAACAAGTCTCTGCTATGCCACCCCAGATTGAATCCTTTCAATCTGGTTATTGATTTGTTATGAAAATTCCAAAATATAAGTTATTTTTATACATATTAGACTGTGTGGTTCTTTAGTTTTGTGTTTCAGATGTGTCAAGATCAGTTATGAGTTCCAAGTAATTTGTTTCTCCTGATAGTGTACCAGAGTTTTAGAATGATTGACTTTGGAAAAAAAGAATAAGTTTCTTTTTATCCCTGCTATGTCATGTCAGTATATTTTGCATATTTAAATGCTTTGTTATGTGGGAGAGAAAAGGATGTTTGGATTTACAGGTCACTCAGCAGAGAGTTGCACCTAATCTTGAAAATGCCGATCAAGTGTGTTGAAGCTGGGCCACAGAAAGCTGTGAAACCAGTGTTTCAGACCCTGGAAAATCTATCTAAAACATTCAAGCAATGAACTCCTTGAACTCTTGTGTTTTAAAGAGAGAGGGTTATTGGTCAGACATTTTCTTGATAAAGATTATCCAGCGGTAATCTGCATCTTGAAGCCTGTGAAAAATAGATTCCAACATCAATTCCAACTGTACTACTTGTAATACTAGAAAGAGCAGGTGTTAGAATTTTCTGTCTCCAGGACCAGACTGAGACCCTGAAAAACAGGACCTAGTCTTTGTGAGTTGATGACTGATGAGTGTTGATATGTTCTGCTTCTCCTTTGAATCTCAGTCACCTCATCTTTAAATCAATCCTCTGACGTTGCTGTTAACCTCATAGGAGAATTAGAATTTTATTGGTGGAAGTGTTTTGCCTACTACAAAATAACGTAAATATTTTATGATACAAAGTGAAATCTGATTACATCATAATGAAATAGTAACTTCACATATTTAAAGATAAAAATTTTTTTCCAGAGTCTTTGGAATACTTAAAAATACATATTTTCTGAATCTTTTAGTTAATACGTTTCGGGTGACTGACCCTGCTTGTTCTTTTATTCCCCTTGATAGCTCCATTTTTTCTCAAAGGGCACCCACTACAAATCTACTCCTCAAGCCTCCTAAAACAGCTGCTGTTGATTGATCAACTGTATGCAATATAGCACTGATAAAGGGATCAAAGAAAAAAATGTCAAAAATCCAAACATGTAAATCATAGTTGTTTTTCTTTTTTTAATTTACTTATTTTATTTATTTATTTTTGGCTGCATTGGGTCTTCATTGCTGTGCATGGACTTTCTCTAGTTGCAGAGAGCGAGGGCTACTCTTCATTGCGGTGCGCGGGCTTCTCATTGTGGTGGCTTCTCTTGTTGCAGAGCATGGGCTCTAGAGCACAGGCTCAGTAGTTGTGGCACACAGGCTCAGTAGTTGTGGCTCACGGGCTTAGTTGCTCTGCGGCATGTGGGATCTTCCTGGACCAGGGCTCGAACCCGTGTCCCCTGCATTGGCAGGCGGACTCTCAACCACTGCGCCACCAGGGAAGCCCCATAATTATTTTAAATTAGGAAAATGATTAATAAAAATTGTTTAGCCATTTAAAATAGTAAAGATAAAAAATAATGTATTATAATTTACTACTTAGTTAATTATTTTATGTACATACAAAGTATATTGTATTTTAAAAATAATGAATTTGGGTTTATTATATTAATAGACATGTTTGATTTTGTTTTATTTATATACTACCAAAATATAATTAAAGAAGATATAACTTTGAAATTAAAATTAAAATTTATAGTAACTATAACTTCAAGTCTTTGCTATAATAAAATTGGATTTGGAAATAACTTAGGGTTTTCTGTTTGTTTTTTAGTTATTAAGTCGAAAAGACAAAACTACCTTTGAAAAATTAGAATATGTAATGAGTAAAGAAGATAACTACAAAAGACTCAGAGACTATATAAGTAGCTTAAAGATGACACCTTGCATTCCCTATTTAGGTGAGTTACGTCATGTGTGTTCATTATGCCTGGTTGTTGCTCTGACTTAATCAGTAGTTTATATAAAATTTAATATATTTTAAAAGTTTGTGTATCCTTTAAAGAAATTAAAGGATTGTTAAGTTGAAAAAATAGACTAGAGGAATGTGTTAGCTTATTACCTGGAGTGTATTTTCATTTCTTCTTAGAGATGGACCATATGGTAAAGCAATATGTTTTACCTATTTTAGTAATGCTTTTAAAGAATGAACCAGTAGTTTGCAGTGAAGTTTAATGCTGTAAAAATATTTAACATTAACTAAAGAAATTGATCAAAAGATTTAATGAATTTATTTTCAACATCATGAGTTCTCGCTTTATGTAGTTGGCAGATATTTTACAGTGAATTATGAAAAGCAGTCTCAATGAATATTGGTGTTACTGTTTTCCTGGAAGAAATTAGCCATTTAGCTGTGGAAATTTAGCTCAGTGCTGAGACAGACAAATCTGTATTTGACATATTATTTGCCTAAGAATGTATCTCTTTACTGTATGTTTTACAGTGTTGATGAATTCCAAGAAGTATTGAACCTAATAACATTATAAGCTTATGTTCAACAAAATATGAATAGTAATGCATTATTAGGTATTTGAATAAAAAAGACTGAAACTATAGCGTTTTAAATGTATATGTAAATGTAAATACAGAAAATACTTTATATTATATATACCTAGTATATGCATTAAAATAAATTGGTTTGATCCCATGTAGAGAGTAATCAAATGGTAACATTTGCTTTGTCCCAGTATCCCCTTTGCTCTCCTGTCTCCACTTTGTCTTTTATGTAACTACTCGTACTGGATTTCACCATAACTATTTTTGAAAATAATGGAAAAACCTGTTACTTGTTTAGGAGACTCTACAGTGTAAACTTTTAAGTCTTTACAATACCAGTGACCAGAACACAAAGTAGGGACAAAGACAGTTGATAACACTGTCATTCAGCTGCTCTACGGCATCAGCCTTAGTTTGTCAGCGAAGACTTGAACTTATTAGACCATTGTGGGACATTCTAGAATTCCAGTGGGAATGGGGAATGTTGTACACCCTGTGTTGAAGGCAGAATACTCCTATGCATTGTATAGATAGTGGCTACTACATACCATTTGTCTGTTTCTTTGATAAATAGTTCAGGGCCATAATAAGCATGACTCAATCAGAGAGGCTGTAAGCTGGATATTAGGAAAGACATTCTGCATGGGCTCCACTTTTTACCACTTGTCACCTTGGCTGTGCCCATTCTTGAAAGATGTAATTTGGGGAGAGGAAGAATAGAGGATTTAAAAAAGTCATCAATATCTTCATACTCCATAAAAACATAAACTTTTTATAGCATAAAGAACATTAGACTGAGAATTGGGAACCATAAATTCCAAAATGGCTCTACCATACTAACTTTTCAAGTCATTGAATTGTCTCCTTTAAGCCTTGTTTTCTTTACCTAGAAATAGCACACATAGGACCAGAGTCATGTTCTTCTTAAGGCTGGCTGGGACCACAGTGGTCTCTTGTATCTAATTCACTTATATTACAATTGAGAAAACCGAAGTCCAGAAAGGTAAAAGAGCTGGCTCATAATCCTAAAACCTAGTTAATGACAGATCTGAAGTTCTGATCTAGCATCTTTCCAATTATACCTGCTAAACTCTCATTCTAAAATTTACTGATTCTATGATTGCATTTTTTTCTCATTGAAATGTCTTTCTCAGATTTCATAATTTGTATTTTTTAGAAAAAGATGATTGAAAATGAGAAAATGACAATATAAATCCTTATGCTCTGATGTCTAGTTCAGAGGTCTTTGTTATATATTTATTCACAGTGGAGACTTCAGTACAAGATTTGAAGTTGTCTGTGCATGTGCACATAAGCGTACTCTCATGCACGTACAGGGGCGGGGTGGGAAATCGTTGAAATAGTGGAATCTGGAAAGGTTTTCCATTAAAGAATATACCTGTTTTCTCCCAGCACTGGTACCTAAAACAGAGTAATTGTTCCTGTGGGTTAAAGCAAATGAGGCAAATATTGAGGTGCAGAAGTTGGTTTGGAGAAAATAATAGAACCATGATCTTTCCTGTGTCTTCAGTTTGGTCTCCATTGACTCCTCAATTCAGTTCTTTTTCACTTTATATATTCTCATGACCCGGAATCTCCCTTCTCACTATTACCTGTAATTTTGTGAGAGGTTGATGCTAGTTATTTCTGCTTATTGAAATTCTCTACTTGTAGCCCCAGTCTCTCTTGATTTGCCTTCTACGTTTCTGGCTTTTGTTTTATCGACTTCTCTTTCTCTGCCTTTCTCTTAAATCTGTTCTTGTAAAGGTCTCAGTCCACTTCTTTTCTTCCTCTATACGCTCACTTGGAGTAGTCTTATGCAGTTTTTTTCTGTATATTGCCTGATGACTCCCAAATCTTAGACTAGACCTGTACATCTAATTGTCTTTGTAATTCCTGCAGCCTGGTAACATTTTAGGTACTCAAATACTGATTGAATGAGATATGTATTGGTAACTCTTAATTTAGCATGTTCAGAAGTAAATTCATCATTTTCCCCCTTCTTCCGTACCTGATCCCCATCTTATTTCCTGGCTTAGTCTACTGGTGATCACAGTGTTGGATTATCTGCACTGCTCCACCACCCTAGAAACCTGGGGTTTTTGTTTTTGTTTTTTTTTACTAGATTTCTCCTCCTCCACTTCTTATATTCTCTGTTGAAGCAAGATGCATGTTTCTGAGGGTTATTCAAGAATTAGAAGCCAAAAGGGGGGGGGAATGGCAAAAACTTAAGTTAAAATAGAGAACATACACTTTAGCATCCACATAATTTTGTACATTGGATTATTCATATAATTATCCCTATACCAGTTTGTGAAGAAGCATCTGAGAATGTAAGATGATTGTGGAACATTTGGCACAAACATTTGGTAGACTTGGGAAGGGAAAGTGAAACATTGAAACATTTGTCAGACAAGTTATTGTGACTCAGTTTAGTTCATTTCCAGCATGAAAATCGTCTTTTTAATGTAGTGACAGTTTCATTTTATCGCAGACTTTGAGATTAAATGTATTCATTCCATCTATCAAAACATACATGCTTTTCCTAAGAAAATGTGAAGCATTTTCAACTTCATACAACTTTTTGACTGCTTGATTTATTTATGTCATAGACAGCTGGTTCATTTTCTCATTCCTAATCTTCAATACCGAAGTGTGTTGAAGAATGAAGATTTTACAATAGTTTATATCCTGTTAATATTTACCTTGTTCATATTTTGTTCTAATTTAAAATGAATTAGGACTGTGGTTTTTAAATTTAACTTTTCTTTATTTCAGAATTTTTTACCAGTCATATTAAACTAGGCCCAGTGCATATAGATGCCAAAAATGTCAACATTTACAAGATGCTGTACATTTGACAAGAGAGAACCTGTCCCAAAGACATTTGAAAGATAATGCTCATTATTCATATTGGTAGCTTCTATTTAACTATCTCTTTTCAAATATGCAGAATTTGCATAATGCTACCCTTTATCCATTATGTCTGCAAAGGTTCTTTTGGAACAAATGTATCAACCCAAAGAATCTATCTACAGTGCACAGAGAAAAGGTGAAGGCTAATTATCTATTTCTTAATGTGAGAGACATGATCCAAACTAATGGTGTTTCTGCACCTAAAAATTATGATCAGAACCAACCATTCTTTGTGAAGCTTAAAAAAGAATATGGAAGTTTGTATGCTGACAAACTCTTATTTTGATACTGCCAGATTTATTTATAATTCAATGTGGATTAAATTATAAGAAGTAGAAAATGTTTTCTTGGCTTTCAACTCATCATCCCTTGAAAAATTGTCTCTTCTGTTGGTTTGCATTCAAGGTAAAAATTAGTCAGCCTGGACAATATAGTGAAAAATTCTTAGACTAAGGATACAGTTTTTCTGGAGAGAAATAGTTTGGCAAATCTCAAGGAAAAAATTGTTTTATATGAGAATTATTGCTTTAAATCTGAAAATCATTAACAGCACTCATTTGTTCTTGTCATTGGAGAACAATCTTAAGGAGCTTATTGAAGAATTTGGCATGGGAAGTTTTGCTTTGCTGGAGAGAGAGAAAAAGAACAGTGTGCAAAAATAATTTAGTTGTATGAAACATGATAAATATTCTTTCATGTGCATTTTCTAACCTCATTTCTACTTTATTTATGTAATTTTGGGAAGATGCAGTAGCTCAACCAGCTTAGGTGGTTTTCTGAGAAGGAAAGCATATGTTTTTAAAACTATGGAAATAAGTTGTTGCAGTTCTATACATTGCTTTCTATTAAGTAGAAGCAGAATGCTACAGAGAAGTTTTTTTAAACTCTCCTGCCCTCCTGTAAGACATGAGTACACTGTTTTGATGTGTCTACGTATGACTCTGCCTCTTGTAGAGAAAGTCCCCTGCCCCAACTTAAAGATTTTCATAATAGGCCTTTTTTTTTTTTTTTAAGAAGAAAAAAGCTGTCCTTATATCCATCTGTAATATGGGATATAGAGCCCCTCTCATCCCCTGTCCTCTGACAAGCACCATTTTGTTTTCATTAATCTCTTTCCCTCAGCAGTGTATAAGCCCTGAATTTGTCTTGGTCCAGGGCTCTATGTTTAGCATATAGAATAAAAGCGGGCACTTACTTATTGGTTGACTTAATTAAATGATCCCTTTCTGGCTCTTCCCATTGTTCCAGCAACTTCATTTGTTTTAAATACAATACACTTATTTGTGTGCACTTTTGTATACAACTCCCTGCCCACCCCCAGTTTTCTTTTGGTGCATCAGCTGGCCATCCAGTGTTTGCTTAGCGCTATTCTTGGTGATAGATATAGAACAGGGATCAAAATGGACTTCGTTCCTTCCTTTGTGGAACTTAACATCTCTTTAATACCAAAGGCTCAAGTTGATGTCATTACCTTGTGAATAATCTCTCCTATATCCTATGTCATGAAAGAGGTACATAACATTACCAGGCCTTGATCGCAGTGTCCTCATCACAGCTAATGAGATGTTTAAAGCATGCCTAAACTTACAAGGACATTCAGATTTTATCTGATCCTCTTTTTTTTTTTTGCGGTACGCGGGCCTCTCACTGTTGTGGCCTCTCCTGCTGCGGAGCACAGGCTCCAGACGCACAGGCTCAGCGGCCATGGCTCACGGGCCCAGCCGCTCCACGGCATGTGGGGTCTTCCTGGACCAGGGCACGAACCCGCGTCCCCTGCATCGGCAGGCGGACTGTCAACCACTGCGCCACCAGGGAAGCCCTGATCCTCTTTTATGTTTCACTAGTTTTTAACCTATGTTGATCTCTTAGTAGAATATAGTTCTTTAGTTTTACGTTATTTTGAGAAATTTTTGCTAATCTATGTATAAATATTTTCAAAAATAATAGCTTTTTATTCACATTTCTATTCAGATAGTTTCAACAAAGTCCAAAGCTTTCTGCAGCTCTCTGGGAATTAATGAGATTGTTTTCCTGCCCCTTTGGTAGAATTTTACTTGGTTAAATGTATAGAAATCTCTGACACTGATCTCAAAAATGCCTAATGGTCAAAAAATGTCATTGGCTTTTCATATTTTAAGAGTTTTATTCCATTTTCCTTTCTTTTGTTTAATTCATATATAATACACACCATGGATTACTTTACCTTATTCTTCTCATTAAGATTACATATTGAGTTCTAAAACAGCAATAAAGCATGTTCAGTCATTTTCTTTTGAATCTTGAGAATGAGCTCTGACCAAATGGCAGCTAGCCCTAGCTTTTTCTTTAGCCAGAATTACATTCCCATTTTCCATTACCTCATTTATATCCCCTTTTACCCTCATTCTTTTTTATATATTTAAAATTCTTCTAACATTCTTTAATGGTATATTTTCTGAAGTTTACTTTAGACCACTCAAAGACTTGTGATATAAAAGGGCTGGGGATGGGGTTACATTGATTTCTTTCCGATTTTCATAGTTTTTCTCTTAAGAGCCTTATATCTTTAAAAAATATCATGTGTAGAAGCTATACAGATCTGCATTTTAATCATAAACAGAATCAGGTTCCCCCAGTTCCAACAGCTTTGCCAGTAGTGTTTCCAACAGCTGATATTTCAGTAATGTATTTTGTAAATTTTTTAGCAAACCTTAACAGGAGACTAATAATAAAAATCTTAATAAGTAACATTTATTTGCAACTTAATCCTCTGCCCAACCCTGTATACTTTACATAAATTATCTAATTCTTAACAACAATTTATAAGATACGTGATATTATTCATATATTATAAGTGAAGAAACTGGGACAAGGGAGGTTAAATTCACTTGCTATAAAGATATGCATTATAACCATTTCATTTATAGTTCAAAGAAAGCATTGTGGAATTATATTAATATTTTGGAAATCTGTCTTTAGTTTTAATTTTGAGTTCATTCTTCAGTCTTTCCTGTAATTATCTATAGAATTACGATGTAATAACTATTGACCCCACTGATAAAATTGAAAACTGAGCTTATTTTTAGATGGCTTTTTGAAGAGGGGTCATGGCATCATCGTAAGTGGAATCATTCTTTTCTTACTTAGTTATTTTCTCAGACACAAATAAAAGACTAAAAAATTGTTAGGATGTAATAATTTTTAACTTACCATTGATTAATTTAAGTATATAAAAATCATATCGGGCCTCCCTGGTGGCGCAAGTGGTTGAGAGTCCGCCTGCCGATGCAGGGGATACGGGTTCGTGCCCCGGTCTGGGAGGATCCCATATGCCGCGGAGCGGCTGGGCCCGTGAGCCATGGCCGCTGAGCCTGCGCGTCCAGAGCCTGCGTGTCCGGAGCCTGTGCTCCGCGATGGGGGAGGCCACAACAGTGAGAGGCCCGCATATCGCAAAAAAAAAAAAAAAAAAAAATCATATCACATTAGTAAAGGTTTACAAGTAATTTAAAACATTTTCATGATTGTGGAAGTTTTTACAGGCTTATTATATTATTACCAGTAGGAGTCCTAAGAAATATAATGCTAGAAGAATTAGCACTCCTGTATCATGACTCATAGAGTCAACTGAATATTAGACTGAAAATTTGATCTTTATACTCAACCAGGCTTGGAGCCTGAGGATGAGCTTGTTAGTTCATATCTACTAAATTTCAGGATGGTTTCTAATATTGGCCTCATCCAATATCTCATGTTTTAAAAGTCTACTTCAGAGATGCCAAGTTTCCTTGACATTGATGGTATCCCACTGAGTGGAGAATAGGGTCTAAGTCATTTTTAGGATAAGCTTCATTTCATTTATTAAAAATAACTAAGCATAAATAATCCTTCTATAAACCAGCTGCAAGGTTATAGCTCAATCTTACTGAAGGTCAGGCAGCCACACCTTATTCCTTTGTAACCTGCAAAGTAGCTAGCTATCGGACCTTGCCTACCATACATGTGACTTATCTAATCTCTCACAAGATTCTCATTAGGCTGAAATCCCTTACTATGGCTATTCTTACCTTAATTTTTCTTACGGCCCATTCTCTTAACTACCTGCCATAATAGCTGACATAGCTCTGTTAGGTTTGCAAATGAAGATCATGGATCAGTGTAATTTTGCACCTGAAAATTTGGATATATTGTTTCTTTTAGTACATTTATTACTCACTCTGTGCAAGACACCATGATAGGTAATGCAGAAAGTACATAGATGAGCAGTAGTAATCTGGTAGTTAAAGGCTACTGAGTACTTACTAGTGTCAGGCATTATTCTAAATGTTTTACCACATGTATTACCTCCTTTGATTTTCACAGTAACTACGTGAGCTAGGTACTGTTGTTATCTCCATTTTATAGATAACAAAACTGAGGCAGGAATACATAAATTGCCCCAGGGAACACATGTACCTGGTAGATTTGGGCCACAAACCCAAGCAGTTCTGCCTTTAGGACCTATGCTTAGCTATGATATAATACTGCTTCTTCTTTTTTTTTTTTTTTTTTTTCCCTTTTGCGGTACGCGGGCCTCTCACTGCTGTGGCATCTCCCGTTGCGGAGCACAGGCTCCGGACACGCAGGCTCAGCAGCCATGGCTCACGGGCCCAGCCACTGCGCAGCATGTGGGATCTTCCCAGACCGGGGCATGAACCCGTGTCCCCTGCATTGGCAGGCGGACTGTCAACCACTGCGCCACCAGGGAAGCCCAATACTGCTTCTTATTCCTTGATCTCAAGGAACTCACTTGCCTGAGTCATTCTTAAGCTTTCCAGGAACTTCAGAGCAGAGCTATATCACCTCTACAAAGGAGAGCACAATGGACCCTGTGGCCAAGGCAGTTAGCATTCAGCACAGTTTTCTAGTTTGTTGACTTTCACATGATTCTAGCTTTAATAATATTCCTCTTCTGTGAAAATTCTCTAAGACTTGTCTTTAATAGCGTTTTGGATGTTTAAGTGAAATGCTGTAATTCTGCAAATAAATGGAATGCCCTAGTAAAATTTTATTCAGTTAAGATTTGATGAAACAATTAGATACCTAATTTCTCCCAGAAATCTTACAGCAGATTTTTCTGGTTCTGGGGGTGGTAGAGAGGGACTTTAAAGCCATTCTGAAATGACCATAGGTAAAGCAAAGAATAACATCAGGGTTTGATGTTCTCTTACCTTCTTTCACCAGAAGTTTTATTTTGAGATGTGGCAGAGCAAAAACATTGGTCATGTTGATGGACTTGAGTTGTTCAGATAATTATCTTCAGTTTTGATTGGTTGTGCAAAAGTCTCAAGAGATTTCTCTAAAATTTTTAGTTCACAAATGAATTAAGGGAAGGTCAGCTCTAAGCAGAACATAATTTCTAGAAGAAAATTGTTCTGGAAGATTGGTAATAAAGTTGTTAGTTGCAAAGATGAGTTAAAGACACACACACACACTGGAATTGACAGTTTGGACTAGGCAAACCCCTGTGGATTCCATTCTGAAGCTGTTGAATCTCAGTATTGGAAAAATATCTAACAGTTTCTTGAAGTTATTTTAGTCTCACCCATAAGTATGCAGTAATGCTTGTAAAGATGTCCAAGCTTTCTGACTTGACTAGCAGACAAGTTTTTTCTAAATAGTAAAGATCAGTAAATTAGGGAGGGAAAAGTATTAATAAATAAACTTAGAGTTATAAATCAGTTCTTTAAACCATTGGCTCACTAAATATTCTGCACTTTTGTAATATCAACACTTTACTGATATAACAACATAAAATAGATTTCAGGAGATTTTGATGTTCAGCAAATCATATGAAGATAATATTGAAAAATTCATTTGTATATTTCTGTTTTTATAAATTGACAATTGAAATACGGCATACGTTATTTTTTTATTTTTAAAGATACATATTTTAATACTGTGGGTTTCTTAATTCTTTTGGGAAATTGACATAAAATATATTGTCAGGAATTCATATTTAATTGTTTCATGTGAAAGGCACAAATTCAATTTGAAGTAACTTTTATTCAATGCCGAATGTTGGCAAAACTAGAGTTTTCTTCTAATTTCCTGTCTATATTTTTATAAATAAAATGTATTATTTTGCTGAAATCTTAAAATTATTTTTTCCATTGGAAGTTATAGCATTTTCATAAAGTTTTTAAATAAATTGATAAGGATCTTGAACATGATTGAATTTTGATTTAAAATAAAGCTAAAATTTGTTTTACACTGTGGCAAATATTTACATTTTAGAGAACAAACTTTGCCTGTATTTAGTCAATAATATTTTAAAAATAACTTGGATTATAGATACAGATTATCTGCAGTGTATTAAGGGAAGGTAAAAGTACATTCATAAATCCCCTTTTATAGTTGTAGTAAAATTCATTTAAAAAACTATATCTGTAGAAATGAATTGTGCAAAATAATATACATGTAACATTTACATTTTTAGGAACTGAAAAATAGAGTTCTATGTCATTTAAATTGGAGACTGTCTCCCTTCAGTCAATAGGCTTGATCATCATCTGAGCTGCTCTCAAGGAGTATGAGCCACCTCGGTATTCAGCCCAGAATATTCCGTCTTGGTACTTGCTTCTGTAATGTCCTCCTCTGTACCATACTCCATTTAGGTTAGAGTGTGCACAGGCATTGTACCACCATCCTCCTTTATGAAAGTGGGCGCAGTTTCCTTTGAGGAAAAAATATAGACATCAGAGTAAATGTTTCTTCTAAGTGTGGTACTCTGTAAACCATCAAATACTTATTCTACTTTTAGAACAATGGGAGTTTTTCTTACTGATTTCAGTTACCTTTATCTTCATAGTGTTGTTTCTTCATTTATTCTGTTACTGTTGCTTCAGTATCACCTACTTGAAGGATCACTTGAATTGCCATTTTTATTTTGCCCTTTGCTTAGTACATGCTTTTTTGTTGTTGTTGTTAAGTGATTTAATTTTCTGGCTAGCAGGATAAATAAAATGCAAGTAGTTTTTTTTTTTTTTTTTTTCTTTTTTTTTTCTTTTTCTTTTTGCGGTATGCGGGCCTCTCACTGTTGTGGCCTCTCCCGTTGCGGAGCACAGGCTCCGGATGCGCAGGCCCAGCGGCCATGGCTCACGGGCCCAGCCGCTCCGCGGCATATGGGATCCTCCCAGACCGGGGCACGAACCCGTATCCCCTGCATCGGCAGGCGGACTCTCAACCACTGCGCCACCAGGGAGGCCCGCAAGTAGTTTTTGTGTGCAAGAGAGAGAGATTGGAGAGATTGGGAGGGGAGGATATGGAGTTGCTAAACAGAGTAAAGTTTGGGGAAAATTGATTTTCAAAATAGCAAAAAAATAATATGAAATAATACTATTAGCAATCAAATGAATTTCTATAAATAAGCCATGTATTATGATCATATTTGTCTTCCTGTTTTACTCTTTTGCCGGTGTGAAATAGAGACCTATACGCTGCTTGGCAAGACGCAGCTGAACGTAAAAATAAATCAACTGTCAGGGGTATGTCTTTATCAGAGCGAGAAACCTAGGTTAAAAAGGCAAAAGTATGTGAAAATTAAATTAAAAATTATGTGGATGGCCTAAATGAGTCTTTCTAAAGAGACTGTTTCCCCTCTGAATAAAGCTTTTTTGCTATTCCTATACCACATGCTGCAGTCGTCTTGCTAGTCCCCTTTAGCAAGAAGTACCTTTACCCCAGGTACCCAAATGGCTTGTTTCCTTCACTCCCTTCGGGTAACATTCAAATGTTACCTTTCTTGGCCAACCCACATAAAATGGCACCCACCCCTTGTTCCCTTATTCGGTTTTACTTTTCCTAAAGTACTTGTCACCACCTAACAAATCATCTTGTCTCCTTCTAGAAAGTAAGTTCCAAAAGGGCAGGAACTTTGTTCACTGCTGTATTCCTCAGCACCTACAACAGTGTCTAGCATATGGTAGGGGTCCAGTGGGATTTGTTAGCAATTTTAGGCAGTTGGAAGTTTTATTTCCAGATGAGTATGTTTTGTTTCCCATCCCCACCCCATCAAGTTAGAACAACAGAACCTTGTTCACAGAGTTCACACTTTGGGATTGCCTTAGAGAAGAGCTCCTAAAAGCTGTTCCTTTCAGCAGGTTGTATTCTCTTTGACTGAGTCCAAAACGACCTTTCTGAAAAGACTTTAATGGCAGTACTTTAATAACAGGGTTCTATTTAATACGTAGAAAGTGGTGATTCTACAGAGAATACACATCAGTTTTTTCTTACTCACCTGCATACATATCTTTATCTCTGTCCAATGTGGTGAACTGTTTACCGTTATGCCACATCATAGAATCCCCAGCATTCCCCTGGTAAGTTCCCAGGCGCAGTCTATAGAATTCACTTTCAGGTTCCAGGCGAAAGCTGCTATATTCTGCATAGACTTTTTTATCACTCCAGTCTTCTAATTCAATCAACAACTTATAATTATCTTGATTGCTAAGCAGATAGATATTTTGCAGTCCAAGCCAATATTCTCCATCTATGTTTCCAAATCCTTTCTGTTAATAAACAGAGAGCATGCTTACATGAATAAGTATAGAGATAGTAAACTTCTTATAGATAAGTTTTAAACATTCGATAGCATAAAAATATTGACAATTTAAGTGGTAATGTGACATTCCATTTTTGTAGATCACCTGTTCTACTGAAGTCCCATATAATCACTTTGTTTTGTTTTGCTTTCTCTTAATTTGTCAGCATTTATTTGCACAACTACCTCCAAACTTTACAAATAAGACAAAGGCAGAAGGGACTAAAATTATTCATAGCGACTAAAAACATTAACTAGTAAACTACCCAGGCCCTTAAAAAGGGTTCCTGATTTCTCTCATACTCATAAAAAATTTTTTGTATATAGATATTGTCCCCACCATAGTCAAATAGGACATCTAACATTTTTATGATATTCAATAAAAATGATAGTATCTGTTTTAGAACAAATTATCTTCTTTGACTCTATTAGAAATAAGTAAATGTAAGAAGATAAAACAAAGCTCCTTTGAAAGATTGTAGGTTAATATTTGAAAAAAATAATAAATCAATTAACTATCCTATTTCAGTAAGCATTTGCCATTGCAGGTATGCAGCAGAATATAAGTTTGGTAAACCTGATCTTAATGCTAAATGTATTTTCAGGGGGTTATGTTGCAGGATTTTTTCCCCTTGTTAAAGTAGAGGACTTCCCGGACTTCCCTGGCGGTCCAGTGGTTAAGATTTCCCCTTCCAATGCAGGGAGTGCGGGTTCAGTCCCTGGTGGGGGAGCTTAGATCCCACATGCCTTGCCACCAAAAACCCAAAACATAAAACAGAAGCAATATTGTAACAAATTCAATAAAGACTTTAAAAATGGTCCACATCAAAAAAATCTTTTAAATAAATAAGTAAGTAAATATAAAGTATAAGACCTCCAGAACATGACTGTTTTTCTAGGACTGTTTATCTCTGATTAAATATACTTGATAATGGGCACAAATGTGGTCATGATTAAAAAAGCAGTTGTCTTCTTAGAAAATGAAATTAGGATCAGTCTTTGCAAAGAATTAAATACATGTGTAAGTCATTCAGACTGAAAGGAAACATTTTAAAGTACATCTTCAGTTTCCTTTCTGCGTTTTAATTTTGACTTTAAAACCAGAGATGAGAATTGTCTTTTTGACAAATGCAGATAATGAAAAACATATGGATAGTTTTTTTTAAGTGTGTATCTTATTTATTGCATATAATGACTATTATTGCAAGAGCTGCTTTCTTCTGCCTCTCCCCCACATCTGAAACACTGATTTACCTTATAATTTTCCCAATTTCTGAAGAAGTTGACAGAGCCATCTGTTCTTTTCTGAATAACAGTCCAACCCCCAGGATCCAAACTGTTCTCACACCATAACTGCATTGGTCCATTGCTGTTTTCAGGTTTGATCATATAAATCCCACTGACTGAATGTCCAGCTTCTTTTGCATGCTGACAGTCTTTGAATGGTCCTGTAATCAGAATATCTTTGATTGCCAGGAAACTTAATAGGAAAAGAGCCATATTAAAGTAGTTTTTAGTCAAGAGTCTTACCTTTGTATCTTTGTTTACAGATACCACTTTTTATGTATTGTGTACACAATACTCTACAAGTTAAAAAAACTAAATTTATATTAAAAAAAACTAAATAAAAGAATTACCTCAGTCCCACTATCTGGAACATTAACTTGTTTTATCTTCCACTGTTCTTGCAAGTCTTTGTCCAAATACATACATTTTTGTATTGTTATAATTCTAACACACATAGAAAATTGGATTCTGTCTTTTTATTTTAACAAACATTTCCATTGGACTACAGTCTCCATTCTAGCACTTACAGTAGCTGTAATATGCAATCTTTGATGATATATCATGTTTATTCCACTGCCATTGGATATTGAGGATCTGATTGGATCTACATTGGATCTACATTGGATCTGATTTTTGCTATTATAAATAACACTGTACAAAGTGTCTCTTATTGGCTTCATTTTTTCATACTTATAAAAATGTTGCAGGATTGATCTACTGGATCAAAATGGTACGAACAGCTTTACAGTTCTTCATAGTGCCCAATTTTTAGTTTCCAAAATTTGATTTCAATGGAACACAGTAGTCCCTTGAGATGCTCAGTGAAAATGGCATACCACAGTCAAATAAGTTTTAGACTGCTAAATATTATGTTACCCTTTCGGAAACACAATATACATTCACATATTAAAGACTGAGAAGCCCTGAAGTAAACCAGTTTCCCAAACTTTTGGAATCTTTTAACTTTTTCCCTCATACAACCATAAGAATACACTTCAGGAATGTTGGCAAAATGCCTTTCTAAAGTGTTGTATCAATTTATATGACTGATAGTAATTTTCTTATTTAATCTACACAATGACTTTCTGATAGTTTACAGATGTTCTATAGATGAAACAGTTAACTAGCTAGTCTTTAAACCATAGGCTTAAACCCACTTTTTTCTAATCCCAGCATCTATGCTCTGAACTGCTGTGCTACAGTTGTCCCCATGTTATCTCACAGTTTTATGAATTCACTCCCTATTTTTTAATCCACTGATAAGTTCTTCATAAATTTTAAAATGACAAAACATTTTGTAAAATCATTTGTAGAGTGTCTTGAACTTGTGATTTCCATATTTTTTATCTAAAGAAAGATAGCTTCTAGTTTTACTGAACATTATTTCGTTTCACCCTTCTCCAGTGTTTTGATGCTTTGATTTTTTTTGTAAGTATGTCAAGATATGAAGTGGTTCAGAAATAAAAATTACCCTAAAGATCTATTAGAACAACCAAAAAAGTATAGAAATTTCAGTTGTCAAATTTTATATTTTACTTAACATTTTTAAATTCTGACATGTATAATTTTTAGAAAATGTGTGAAAGTAAGAGAGCTTAGTCAAGTAAAATTCGTCCAAGAAAGTCTGTACTGTAATGATAATAGGATTGTTGAAATTTTGAGGAATGTGTTATCTATACTGTGCCAAGTATATACAGGGTCCCTTATGGGGCCTTATTGGAGTAGAATTAATCTCATTAAATAAACAGTTCCACAGTTACGTCATTAGAAGGGATTCTTAGAGACTATAAACTCTTCCCTCTAGATTACTCCTTGAAGATGGAGACTGTTTTTGTTTTTCTTCTGACTTCATGTCATCACTGTTTTAACTATTAAGTAGACGGTCAATACATTTTTGTTAAGCAAATGAATCAGCTAAGTTGCCTTCACATTTTAAATAACAAGGAAATTGAAAACCACACACAAAAATCAGAGGTGATCAATTCTCTAGTCCATGTTTTTATTATGTTTCAGGTTTTTAAAAATTATAATACAATGACTTGTAAGCACTACAGATTACTATTAAAAATTTGCAGAAACTGGAAATATGCTATCTTTCTTGGGTTATATTTATTTTAGGTATTAAATGTCTTAGTTATAGAGTTTCAATTTGATTATTTTTTTATCGTTTTTCTTTCTCTTCTGAGATTCCAGTCTTGCATTTATTATGAACATAGTTTCCTTTAAGCCGTAATAACTACTTTAAAAATTCTTGTTCCTTCTATTTCCTAGTTTGTTGAGAATTCTTACCATGAATGGATTTAGGATTTTGTCAAAGGCTTTTTATTTATCTACTGACATGATGATATGGTTTTTCTTTTTCCTTTTGTTAATATGATAAATTCTGTGGATTGTATTTTTAATGTCAAACCAACCTTTTATTCCTGGGATAACCTCAACTTGGTCATGTTATCGTTTTTATGTATAGATGGTTTTGATTTGCTAAAATTTTGTTAAGAATTTATGCTTTCATAGTCATGAGGATATTGGTTAGTTGGTGAAAGCTCATAAATGTTTCTTAAGCTAGGGAGGACTATTGTAAAAATAATGTTTGCCCTTTTCAGACTGGCCATAAATTAGATCACATTCCATTTAAATTCAGTGTAAATTATTTTTATGCTACCTACCTTCTCAGTTATTGAATTTAAATTACAGAGTATTCAGAGGCTTTAACACAGTGCTTTACAAAGTAGTCATCTTCAGTAACTTAGTTCCCTTTTCTTCTTCGTTGCTGACCTTGACACTTACTGCGCAATTTAAGTAGCTTGTGTAATAAATGTTTATTTAATTCATAAATTTAATGCGACTATTCAAAGATGAATATACAGTCATTTCTATTGCGGAAAAATAACGTATTCCTGAAAAATCTCGTGTTCTGCAAAACTGTGCACTAAAAATAGCAGCTGATGTTAGCTGTTAGCATACTTTGTGTTCAGCTGCAGTTACTTGCGGCACAGAACATTAATATGCTTGGGGAAAATTCCATATGAATCAATATGACTACTTTGTTTTACTGATATTATTCTCCTTTTTTATCAGTCACCTATGAGCTACTTCACATTACAGAAACACGCATCGTAGTCAAGTCAAAGAGTAGAGAAGTTTAAATGAAGTATGATTTCCAGGTCCAGTCTTAAATTATTTTGTGTAATGCATGGTAACGTGTTTATTTGTTTACTCACGAGCAAGAACTGTAATTTTTGGTTGTGTATCCACAGGTTAACCCACTTAGGTGCTCAAATATTTGTTGAACTAAATGATTCCTGGCAGCCACAGTGGTTTCCTCAGTTCTGCATTATTTTTCCCAGAAATGTCTTTTCTGCATCTATGATGGGCTAGAAATCTTTAGGCTCCAGGGATAAGGAAACAACCATAGAGTCCAGTGGGAAGTGGGGAGAGAGAACTCCACTACAGCTTGCTGAGTACTCTGATTGAGTCAGCAGGGCATATGGGAACACTAGCTAAGAATTAGCTAACCTAGATTTGTGGGGAAGAGCTGGAGTCGGCTCCATCTGAGTTGAGTTGTGAAGATTGAGTAGGAGTTTGGCCATTAGGGGTAGAGGGTCTGATCAAGGCCACACATGGGTAAAATGTGTTGAGGCGTGGAGACAGAAGAGAGCTTGATGTTCCAGCGGAGTTATAAATTTTGCATGTCTGAAATGTCAGTGGTTGGAGGGTGGTACTTAGAGCTCTTGAGGTCGGCTGTAGGGTTGAAATTGATTTCTTCAGTCTAAGAATGCAGTCATCGTAGTTGTTTACCACGTTAACCAGATTTTTTTTCTAAATTGTCACTTTGACAATAGTCAAGGATATCTGAGGAGCATTGCTCTTATTTTAAAACCTATTAGTATTGTAGTTAATGCACACATGAAGTGGTTTTGTTGCAATACATACAGGTATTTCTCTTATTTCAGAAATTTGCTTATTCTATGAATGTCATCTTTGTAAATGTTTGTTCTGCAGCCATTTGAGTATAGTTTTGACAGTTTACATTTTATGTTTAACTATATATTCACAAGTTGAACTTTCATTAGATTATTTGAATTGCTATTAAAATATTTAGAAACATCAAGGTTTTGAATCTTGACAGAATATTTGTAAAATGCCATTTGTTCCTTTCCTGCTATTTAATAAGCCCTCGGATGTTTAAGCAAACTGGGGAGTTCTGGGTTTTCTAGATCCAGCTTTGATTTGATAAGACTTCAATTTATGCAAATTTAAAATTATCTTCAACTTTAATTTTCAACCCACTTTTTCATAGTGGGCTTCATGTTTACAGTTTGGATGCCTGTTAGACTTGGTTGATATAAAGGCTTAGGAAAATGTGGTTGAAATTCTTTTCCAAGACATATGGATAAAATTAGCAGTGCTTATAGCTATTTTTTTTCTCGTCAGTAAAGATAGTAAATATCAAAATTTAGTATTTGTCTATTTTTATAAGTAAACCATTAACCTGTCTTAGCCCAGTGTATACTGTTGGTCTTGGCAGAAATATTTTCTCATTATTACTTGCATATCTTATTCATTTTCTGCTGTAGAATTAGGTTATAGATCATTCTTACATTAAATATTTTACTGCTTTCTCTGTACCATACAAAATGCTTAACAGGAATTCTTAAAATGACTAGTAAAAAAGTAGCAGCTTTATTTTTGAGAAGCCAGTTTTAACTTGCTGGTTTATATTATCAGAAATAAATTAATTGATTTATTTATCTATGATATTTATATACGATTCAGGAATTTGTTATTAATGGTTCAAAGGGTATAGACTGGAAGTACCTTTCTTTCAAAATAGGAATTTTATTAACCTTTTGTTTGCATTGAGTAATTTTTTTGAAATTTTTATTGGAGTATAGTTGATTTACAATGTTGTGTCAGTTTCAAGTGTACAGCAAAGTGAATCAGTTATACATATATCCCCTCTTTTTTAGATTCTTTTCCCATGTAGGTCATTACAGAGTACTGAGTAGAGTTCCCTGTGCCATACAGTAGGTTCTTACTAGTTATCTATAATATTTTATTTTATAGTAGTGTGTATATGTCAGTCCCAATCTCCCAGTTTATCCCTACCCACCCCCTTTTCCCCCGGTAACTATAAGTTTGTTTTCTACATCTGTGACTTGCATTGAGTAATCTTGAAATAATCATCTTCTGTGACACAATTGCATTCTTCTCAAAGTGGGAAAATGGAATTCTGCACATTGAATTTGAAGTACCAGTCTCTTTCTTCCTCAGTTTCTGTGATGATTAAAATTTGTATAAGACTAACAAACTCCAGTTAACAGGTCTGATTCATCATAGAAAGAAAAACATTGACCAGTTATGCCACATATTTTCCAACATGTTTTTTTTCATTAAGAACCCGTATTTTGAACAGAACAGTGGGTTAAAAAAGACAGGAGGTTTCATACTTTGAATAGCACCTTTACTGGGAACCATCTTTATTTAACCTACCTCTTCTCTTTCTGTAAAGAAACTGTTTAATTACTAAAGTTAAAAGGAAAATCGTTTTCTTTTTGTTGTTGAATTCCTCATTAATTTTCTTACTTTGTCCCAATCCTGTGCTCTTTGTGATAGGAGAAATAGGACAAAAGACAAAACCAATTTAGAGCTTTCAAATAATTGGTCAGCAAGTAAAATCTTTTAAGAGGTAAACTTTTTAATTGGGTTGTGAGTTAAGCATAAGGTAAGTATATTCAACAGCATTTCTGGACTGGGAAATTTGAGGCAAATACTTTCTAAAGTGATAATAGATTCTTTCTTGTAATAATATGAATTACTTTATTAATGTATAAGTTTAAAATGCAGTTAGCAACCTGAGCTTTTATATTGAAGTTACTTAAGAATATACCAATTATTTTTTATAACTGGTTAGTGGAATCTTACTTCAGCCCCTTTGCTTAACCAGTCTTCTTTAGTTTCTCTTAGTTTAAGTGCTAATATAAATATGCCACTGAAACCAATTGCATTTTTAAAATTTACTAATAGGAAACATTATAAATAATTGAAAATTAGCTTATTACCCACTAAAAAGCATTTTTTTTAGTTTCTAATGACTTTTTCAAATTTAACTTTTTAAGCTTACCTTTTATATTCCCATACGTGGCAAGGCATGTATTGGAAAGTGCACTCAAAAAATGTAATAATGATATTCAGACTGTACACAAAGCATTTTTACATGCATCACCTCATTTAGTCATCACAACAAACTCTTTTAGCAACTGGGCCTCGGAAAAGCCTGGCCAGAATCCAAGTTTCCTGGTATTCAGATCTATTCTCTAACATACATGAAGGAACTTTCTCAACTTCATTCACCTACAAGGAGTGAACTTATTTTTATAAATACACCATTTGTAAAAGGAAACTGTTTTCTTTTATGAAAGACGAACCCAAAATTTAGCCAATTAATAACATTAACAGTTAAGAACTGTTTTGATGGCAGTTTGCCAAGTGTATAGTTACATTCTCGAACATTTTGTTTTTTAGGTAGAGGGAAAGTAATGTTTCTGGAGATTATTTATTGTAAACCAACAAAAGTATTCTGTTATTTGCCATAAGTTCATAGTAAGTTTGTTCTCTTGAGGTGCATTTTTCTTGTAACCATTTTGAACGAAAATATAAAATTGTCATTAAAACACCTTTTTAAAAAATGCTGATAAATAAAAAGAAATGAAATTGAGTTATTTGTAGTGAAGTAGATGGACCTAGAGACTGTCATACAGAGTGAAGTAAGTCAGAAAGAGAAAAACAAATACCATATGCTAACACATATATATGGAATCTTAAAAAAAAAAAAATGGTTCTGAAGAACCTAGGGGCAGGATGGGAATAAAGATGCAGACATACTAGGGAATGAACTTGAGGACACGGGGAGGGGCGAAGGGTAAGCTGGGACAAAGAGAGAG
Source organism: Mesoplodon densirostris (assembly GCF_025265405.1). Lineage (NCBI taxonomy): Eukaryota > Metazoa > Chordata > Mammalia > Artiodactyla > Ziphiidae > Mesoplodon > Mesoplodon densirostris. The sequence continues at coordinate 156,190,643 of NC_082662.1, read as the reverse complement.
TGGCATGGACATATATACACTACCAAACGTAAAATAGATAGCTAGTGGGAAGCAGCTGCATAGCACAGGGAGATCAGCTCCAGAGCTTTGTGACCACCTGGAGGGGTGGGATAGGGAGGTTGGGAGGGAGGGAGACGCAAGAGGGAAGAGATATGGGAACATATGTATATGTACAGCTGATTCACTTTGTTATACAGCAGAAACTAACACACCATTGTAAAGCAATTATACTCCAATAAAGATGTTTAAAAAAATGCTGGTAAGATATATATCACATAAAATTTACCAGCCTAGCCATTTTTAAGTATACAGTTCAGTGGCATTAGTACATTCTCATTATTGTACAGTTAATCTCTATAACTCTTGTCATCTTGCAAAACTAAAACTCTGTACCCATCACATAACAACTCCACATCCTCCCCTCACCCCAGCCCCTGGCAGCCACCATTTCTACTTTCTATCTCTACAAATTTAACTACTCTAGGTACCTCGTATAAGTGGAATTGTACAGTATTTGACTTTTTTGTTACTGGCTAGGACACTTTTTAAATAATACATATACATTATGCATTTAAAGAGTTTAGAATGATCATGTACCTACATGTAGAGTGCAGTAATATGAACTTCTTGGTGCCAGAAGCATATGTAAGTACAGCAATAGACATCCATCTTTGCCCTTTTTTGTGCAAGTACCCAAACAGCTTAGACATATTTTCCAGTCTGACATAAGAGTAATATGAACAAAGATTTTAGCACATTATATGTAAAGAAAAAATAGCAAGTCTATTTATTGTTGCTTGTAGTAGTTTATATTTGATAAGAATCACAGAATATTAGAACTAGAAAGAGGTGTTAGAATCTTCCAGTCCAACCAGCACTCTCTAATTGTACAAACTAGAAAACACAGGCAAAGTGACTTACCCAGGGTCAATAACAAAGGAAACAAGTTTCCTTAATTCTGTGCAGTTTCCCTTGTAGCTAATTATGTCCTTGAATTTCAGAGACCAACATTTATAGAAAAAAATAAAAAGTTAATGTTTACTTATAACAACAAATAAATAATGAATAACAGAAAAAGTTATGCACGTGCTTAATTTTTACATTAAGGATTGGTTTATTTTGGATATATACACCATTGTTTCATTAAAGCAAAAGTCTGTTTAATGGGACCTTTGATATGCTAAATCCTCAGCATGAGATTTAAGTCTGTAATACTAGATTTTTTTGCACTACAGCTCAATGTGTAATAAAACCTAGAACTGATGTATCTCATTTTGCTTAGGCATTTTTCGTGTGTCAGTGTATGAATATGTGAATAATCATTTCTTCTCGAACTGGTGATACCTCTAGTTAAGATCAGTACCCACAGAAAATACTCCATGGCAGTCATCTTCATACTTACATAATTGTACATCCCATCAGTTAAAAAAAATTTCACACACTTCAGATATGTTTATTTATAAATTGTATGTAAATTGTATGTATTATAAATTGTATGTAAAAACTACTGGTAAATTGTATACAGTAAAAGCTTACACAAGACATTTTAAAAGAATATAAAAATATATATTTTTTTCTTTCTATACCCAGGTGATCATTTCATACACGTTATTCCTTTGGAAATCTTAATAATGATCATCATTTGCCTAATTTAATGGAACACTAGCCAGTTGTTACTGTTAGAACACTATAAAATGAATGACTCCAGTACAATAGAATGTGTTAAAGTACTTTCATGAAGGTCTTTGGAATGACAACTTTACAAATCTCTATAAAAATGTAGTTATCAAGTCAACCAGCATTTATTTAGCATCTGCAAATGACACAGTATCCATCTACCAGGAAGGAGCTTGTATTGTAGATGGAAGGCATTTTATTTAGATGTGTGTATAAGTACTGTGTGTACATGTGAAGGTAACTGATAATTCAACAGTGAATATAAGAAATGTTGTGTCTGTGTTACAGAGAGTAGAGACATTCTAAGGCACAGAGGAACCCTTTCCACCTGCCCCCAGCCCCGCCAAGGTCACCCATCTAGAAATCCAGGATGTCTCTATCCTCTAGCTGCTTCCATAGATAATTTGGATCTAAGTTAGAGTTCTGGCTCTGAATAGAAATAAGGGACACATGCGTGAAAGACTGAAAAGCAACATGGATAGAACTTAGTTGACTACATGTGTGGGACAGGAGGGAAGTGTCAAAGATGAGCCAAGGGAATTCCAAAATGGGTAGTAACATACACCAAACTAGAGAAGTCAAAATCCATTTACCTATCAATTTTACCTACAGAAATTTATATCCTGAGAGTATAATCATAGAGGAAAAAAAAAGAAGAACAAAGTTAATTTTTAAAGTTGCAAGAATATTGGTTACCATGTCTATGGGGGCGGGGGGTGAAAAAGACCTGAAGGTTACTACCAGAGTGTTAACTGTAGTTTATTTCTGAGTATTTGGATATTCAGCAAACCTTTTTACAAAGTTTGTTAGTGTTTTCTAGATTTTCTTCGGTAATTATTGCTTTTATAATAATAATTTACTTATTTCTAAAAGGAGAATGCCAGTTTGAGGAAAAGATTGTTTTAGGGTTCAGTTACTAATTTATTTATTCGTTCTTCAAGTATTTATTGTAGTGCTTACAATGTGCTGAGTACAGCATGCCAAACCTAATCCTGGCTAGATGTTTGAGAGAGAAAAATGAAAAGACAGTTCACTTTCTTCCAGAAGCATTCAGTCTAGAAGGGAGACAGACATGCAAACAAATAGCTCCAGTGTAATATGATGTAAAAAACATAGTCAAGGCATAGTCAGCAATTTGGGGAAGGAGCCATCTAGATACGTTTGTTTGAATCTGAGTAGGTATAACATTTAAGACACTATTTTAGCTAAGCCTTGAAATCTGCCAGGTTGACAGATAAGCTGAAAGAAGGCATTTCAATAGAGGAAGCAGCAGCATGTGAGGTAATGGTCGAATATCCAGATGCAAACATCTAGCTTTGGTTACGATCAAGAGGGAGAGCTCCATGCAGGAGTCATCTGAGCAGTGGTGATACTTGTAGCCTTGAAGGAGTATAGACCTCTAAAACAGAGTATCTTTAAGAAAGGCTTTTTAAGCCATAGGAGAAGGAAAAAGATGCCAGTTGAAGGACCTAGAGAAGTAGGAAGAGTCAGAGTATTATGATGTGGAGGCCCAAGAAAGCAGAGATGTGAATGGTCAGTGGTGTCCACTGCTGCAGAAAGACACGTCCACTTTGTGATGTACATACTTCCAGTCTTTGTCTTTGTTCTGTGTTTTTGTTGTTGTTTAAAATTATTTCATAGTCTGTGTGCAGTTTTTTGTCCTGCCTTTTCAGAAAGTAAGTGAATGAACTGTAATTAATTTTTTTTTTTTTTTTTTTTTTTTACTTTTGGGCATTTGGGTTTTTTCCCTTTACTCCAAGAAAACAAATCAACTTGTAAAGAATTCAGGAGAATGGCTTATGAGAAATTGGTTGTAGGTGTAAAATAAATGTTTTCAGAAAGTTAGCAGTGAGCTTATTACTAGACTGCAACAAAGATGAATTATTCATCTTTTTATTCTGGGCACCTTGATCAGTGACTGATAATGAAGGGAAGAAGGAATGAAATTAGAAACAGAGGTAGAGATATTAGGATCAATTCTCAGGTTTTTTATGTATTGAAAACTTACTTATACTTACATGGTTACAGGGTACAACGGTAGGATTTTAGCTTTGGAAAATAGGAGGGATATCTTTTCCTCTTGAGACTGAGGGCAAGAAGGCATGGGTTTTGTGCAAATGTTTTCAAGATAGGAAAGCACAAGGAACCTAGGCCTGAGTAGACTTAATCTCAGCACAGCAGTAGGTGGTGCATGTGCTGAGAGTGGAGATAAGAGGGGGTTAATTCTAGGCTTTAGGAGAGTGAAAGCAAATTATTACATGTTCCTTTTGAGGACAATGGTGATGGGAAGAGCATCAAGAGGTAAATGAAAGGATTGTTTAGCAGTCGTGAGGATCTAGTTGGAGTCCGAGAGGATGGTCATAGAGGTTAGGAGTGGACTGTGGACTCATTCCTGTCTCAGTGCTAGTAATTTAGATTGTAAGAATTTGGATGAAAGACTACTTTTTCCACGAAATATACTGTTTCTATGAACTCTTAGAGCTGAGAGATGTATTTAAGATCAATTCTTGGTTGATAGAAAACAAAAACAAAATTTAATGTTCATGTATAATTACATCACCAAAATGAAGAATAGGCATGTATTACGAGCATTGTCTCATAAACCATAAAACATATTAACCTTGTACTTCCATTTTTAATGGTAAGAGGTAACTCACCTTCATTGATGAAAGTAACTGGTGGTATCTTGAAAGGGCTTTTGGTGGGAGAAGTTGCCAGATCAGGTGGTGGCATTAAATCTCTGGGATAACCTGGATCCCTCTGTATCTCATTGCCTCCTAGCAGACCAGGAGTATACTGATAACTGTTAGGAATGTGCTGTGGCACTACCTGGACGAGAGGAGGAGACACATGGGGGTCTTGTCGGGAAAATATCCTCAAGCACTGTTCTTCCAACAAAGTGATCATCACAGACTGGTTATTGACAAGATCAGTCAAGGAAGCATATTTCAGCTCTAGTTCCCTGTACCTTGTTGCCATCTTCAACATTTCTGTGGTGACATTAAGGATTTTATTTTCCAACTGGGAAAGTTCGAGTGAATTATCCCTCTTACGGATAATCTCATGTAATAGTTGCATATAGAGTTGAGTAACACGAGAGTTCATGTTACGGCTTTCTTTTCTCAGCAGCTTTACCTCATTGACAATGTTTCCATCTACATCCACCACCAATTGCAGGACATCTATCTCCCGCTTCTGCTTGGAGAGCACGTCCTTCAGGTTTTCAAGGTCCATCCTGGTGATCATGTCTTTAATGGTACCTGCATCTTGCCCTTTGGTATTGACACATATTGGCCCTGTTATTTTTTGTTCAGGTACCAGGAATGTGTATGAACATTTCTTTGCTTCCTCTTTACCATCTGTGGCACGAGGGTATCTCCTCTGGGTTATTTTTTTAATTTTGAACTGTCCTCCTCTGCAATGTCCAATGCCCATTAGTAGGAAGAATAGCACACTTAGGGTCCAGATAAAAGCCTTCATTTTGAAATGAGGTTGTATGACGTCTTAAAAAAAAGAAAAACGATGAAGGGAAAAAGTAGAAAAGAATTGATATTAATCTACTTTTAAAGTCAGTAACATAAAAAACTATCTAAGAGAAAAACTGAATATCTATTGGTGTTAATAAATTGGGCCAGAATTGAAGTTATTAATTTCTTAAATTCAGTATTAAGCACCTTCCTATTTGTTTAAAAATTAGGTTTCAGAGATGAGCTCTCCAACTACCACCTTATTGTAATGCTTTTTGTTCCCCAGCTCAATGAGCAGATCTTGGTGAGTGCCCACTGTGCTGAGGCATATTGTTAGATGCTCTTGGGGCTTCTGAGACCCTAATAAGACACTTTTCTTACCTTTAAAAAGTTCACTCGCTATCTTAAGGCTTGGAAAATGGTACATAATGTTGGTAAGGCATTAATTAAAACATCTTCTCTAACTAGTATGAAAGTTGCCAGTGTTTTTTATTTATATTGTGCGGTTTCAATTAAATTGGCCCTCTCTAATAAGTATCTTTTTTATCTATCAAATTAAAAAAATATTTTTAGACAAATCTAAAACCAGAAAGTTTTAGCATCATATTTTTTGTTTGTTTTTGTAACATGTCCTTTTGGGATTGATGACAAGTTTAAGAATGATAGCATGCTCACAGTCATTATTGTGGGTAATTGTGTTTCCTAAATTGTAATCATATATATGCTCTAAGCTTATATATGATTCAGCAGGTTCATTTTTCTAACAGAAGTTCTACTGAACTTCATTTTAGTAAAATATTAATAAATTTTTATAACCATTACCAAGGAAAGAAACTCATCTGTCATAGAATCTGATCATTAGAGTTGGAAAGTACTTTAAGGACCATCTCATCTCATTCAAGACAAGACCTCTTTGCTCCCATGGGTATGTTGAAAGCCAAGGCCACGGCCACACAAATAGGTAATATTAGAACCAGGTCTAAAATTCAGGTTCCCTGGCTCTTCAGTCAGTGTTTATAGCAGTGACACATACGCTAAAATGTGTGCTTGGAATGTTCCATTTTTGCTGTGGCAGATACATACTTGCCTTTTATAGTACAATTTCTATAGAAACACTCGAGGAAACCATAAGAGTAGTTCCAAAAACCAAAGCTGCTTTCTTTTTCTTCAGTTACCTCCCTAAAGAGTAGTAGCAGTTAGAATGAGTAAGATGTGTCACCCCATCAGGTTCATTAACAAGCTGCTATAGTATAGCCCACCTTCTCTCTCTTATAAAGTTGATTCCTGTCTGCTGTTTCTGAAGGATGGCAGTGGATATACTAAGAACTTTTCTATCCCATTTTCCACCCAGGTACTTGTTTTTTGCTTTGGGGAGCCAGGTCCCAAGTTGTTTATGCCTGCTATTAATAAATAGCAATGCAACAATAACAATAGTTCATTTTTATTGGGTGCTTATTAAGTGCCAGGCATTGTTTCAGCCTTTTACATGTATTAAATCATTTACATCTCACCACAACCCTCTGAGGTAGATTATTATTATCCTCATCTTCAAATGAAGAAACTGGCATCCAGATGTTAAGTACCTCACCCAGAGTCACACAGCTTCTAAGACATGGAACCAGAATTTGAACTCAGGTAGAAGACTCCAGGGTTCACGTTTTTCAATAACAACTACATCATATGGCAACGTATTCTATCCTTTTTTCTATCACCAACACTAACAATTCCTTATATTTTTGTAGTGCCTAACTCATGTTAACTGTTTGCATTCACAACAGCACTGTGAAGTAAACATCTACCATTTTGCAAAGAAATAAACCTGGAGGAGCTAAAACACTCAAATGGGATTCAGATCTTCTACTAATAACTTTCTAGACCTGTGATTTTTACCCTCGTCATGTAGTAACTGCAGAGGAGTCTTAACTTTGTGTTCTGTGTCTTTTACAGTCTTTTCCTGGTTTGTATCTCTTTATATTGACCCATTAACTTAATTATGCACAGGTACTTGTGGATCATTTTTATATCCCAGACTTTTCTGCTGTCACTCCTTTCCCTCCATATGTATTCTGTTAGTTGATAGTTACCTGTCTAACTCGATTATGAAGCCTCCTAAAATTAAAGGTTGTATCAATGAAATATGGACTCTTCAACTAGAGTCATAAAGATGACTACTGCTTTCTAAAACCATGTCTCCTTACTTTGGTGTTTTCAAATGAGTAATGTTTGCAAAACAGGGTGATAATGAAAATAAAGCAAAGAATGGATGGAATGTACAGAATTCTTTTTCTTTTCCTAACATAAGATAGGAAGGAGGTGCATAGTAATATTCCATATTTGTGTCAAAGGCTTTCTGTTTGCTGACTGATAGCCAGAAGTACACTTGGATGAGTACTTTTAGTTTTTTGCTTTCATACTTTGCCTTCTGACATTAGTAGAAAATTTAGACCGAGTGTCATCTATTTTATTTAAAAAGGACTCTAGTTACTATACTAGAGTTACCTGTACCAAAAACCAATAAAATATTTCTTGTTATACTTGCAGATTCATAGAATTTAGATATGGTTTATTTTTAAAACTGTGGACAGTAAAATAGAAGCCATCAGCCTGCTGGGTAAACGTATAGCATTTCTCCTACGTAGTTAACGTATCCAGTGTTCAGATGCACTCACTTCAGTCACTTCAGTAATGGAATGGAAACTCTTAGATCATATAATTATTTTATCTAAATAAACTAGTATGAAATAAGCTACCAAAACAAGGAAAATTCAGAAAGTATCATGAAACCTCAAAACATGTAGACTTTTCTGAACAGTATTCCGACTGAAGATCTTGTATTCCTATCAAACACAGATTTTTATAGAACTAAGAGCATATAATGCAAGTCTGCTAATGTGACTTTGTATCCGTGTTATCATGGAAGAACAAAAATGTGAAAATACAAATCTAAATTAAAATAGCAATAGCTTCCTTTTGGTGTGTTCTGCCTTGGCTCTTTGTGGGTTCCTGTATAATTAAATCATAAGGTGAATTCTTGTCTACCATAAGAGACTCTGACCTAAGTTAATATTTAAAGGAGACAACCAAAAGTTTATTTTTTTAAAAAACAAACACAATTCCCTTATCCTTTACAAAAGTCATGACTTCGTTGTCACCTAAAGCTCAATAAGGAACCACACTACTTAAGGAGTAGACTAGCTACATCATGAGTAAAGAAGGAGTTTTTTAAACACATTTACTGTTTACCTTTTATGAAAACATTCTCTTATTTGTATTTTCCCACATATGTTCAGCTTTTAAAGTGAAAGATCCATAAATCTGTGTTACATCATAAAACCTTTCTGTATATGTTAAAATTTTCCTAGGTCCCACGAGAATGTTGTAAATTAGTCACAGTATACTTAAGTTTAAATCTATGTCTTTGCTTGGTTGTTTTTAGGGGAGGAAAAAAAAAAGTCTTCCATGCTTTGAGTTAAGTTTATTGGTACTATTTCTCTTCATAGTTGCTACATTGCCAGCTAGTAGGGAGAAGAAATGAAAGTTAGGATATACTTCCTTTCAGATGGTAAATGCATAGAGGCATTTAACTGGCTGTGTCACGCACTGAAAACAGCATGAAGCAATGAACTTAAATTTATGAAGCACCAAAGATACCTTAGATAAAGACTTCTAGATTGTGAATTATGTTCTGGGAAGAGACTTGAGAACAGTTTCATCCCCTGGAGATATTTAAGGAAGGGATAAATAGTTATCTGGGTTTCAGATTAAATGCTTGCCTAAGGCTTCAGTAAGAACTGAGGTTTTAACTGAGGTCCTGTACTTTTCATAGAGACAACAACAAAAAAAGAAAGAGATGACAGTATTTCAGATCCAGTATTGTTTGGAAATTTTATTGGAATTTCTTGTAAAATATGTTTAACAGAGATCCTCCCAGTATTGAGAGTTTTGAATCTTTAAGGAAAGGATATGAAAGTAAAGTTGAAGAAATCCTATTTAGCTTTACCATTTTTTGCTTGTTGAAGATTCTTACCTTGAATTTCTTTGATTTTTAAAAGGACAGAGGACCCCCAGATCATAACAAATTTAAGTGTCTTTGGTGTTAAAGCTCATTGTTGGTAACTAGTAATTTTATTTTTATTAATTCTAGTAATACAATTAAACAAAGCCCCCAGATAGAATATTGAAAGAATCGTGTTTGTTGACCTATATTTTTGGTCTTTTAATTCTGTATTTAAGTAATTGTTATCTTCTGGGTTCTTATTTGCTATTGTTAATGCTGACGACTTACACAATACTTCTATCACATTTTATTTCTTCTCCTCAATTCTAATCTGTAAGGTTTTAGGATTTTTTAATGTATCAATCGCTTTGCTTTTTCATGTAATTCCAGTTGTAGCAGTTTTAATTTCTGTTGTCCAAGTTAAAGTACTGTTACATATAAACCTATGAAACTATTTAAAAGTTTGAGTTTTAGCAAGAAATACCGTAGACTTGTTTTAAATCTTTAATATTTAGTAATACGAAATATTAATATTTAGGTTACATTTGGTTATGCTCTAATTGAGGTATTGTTGCAGCGCCTTTCAGTTAATTTTATATCTTCTTAGCTGTGTTTTGTAGCTATACTTTAAGATATCTTCACAGTATATGTAAATCTTTAGCATATACACTGTAGCTATGTAAAGAGAAACTAACCATGTTTACAACTATTTTCTTTAGTCTGTATCCCTTTGTTTTTAATCACTGTGCTGTAAATCTTATACATTTAATCTGTTACTTGTTAAAATTTCTAATGTCACTAAAGTACTTGTTTTCTGAAACCCAGCATGTATGCATCAGTCTATAAACATATACACTAAATACCATTAAATTGAACCTCAAATAATTCATTAATCATCATAAAGTATATAATGACCAGCTTTATATAAAGTTGCAAAACAAAACCTTTTTCAGACTAAACAAATTGTAGTATATTCCAAAATTCTTTGATTAATAAGAGATTTTGACATTTCTATTACAAATGTAAAATAATTATACATTTCAACATACATAGAATTTTTAAATAAAAGTAAAAGAAATATTATAATACCTTTTGCATCTGTTGATAAAGCAAACCCAGAGACTTGCTGCTCTTACTCTTGCTTTTAAAAATCAGTGTAGAAGTTTGTTCGTCTGTGACTTTAATGGCAACTGCATTTTTGTTTTGGACCGTTGAATCCAAGCTGTACTAAGGAACTTCTTTTTCTTCTTACAGCACAAATCAATTGAATTTGACAAGCCACCTATGTAATTTTAAGTAGTATAGTGGAAGTTCCTGGTCTGCGGGCTGTCTTTAATCCAGCAGAGAAAGCATTGTGGCTTTGCTCTGTCTGCCACATGGAGAAATTCAGTAACCAGCTGCAGCTGACCCAGATTGTATATACAGTACCCTTGAATAGTGATTCCCTCTCTTTCTCAGGAGACTCAAGTTCAGCCCACATATTACGTCACCAAAAATTTGCTGGAGACTTGGGGAGAAAATCTCTTTAGGATTTCCTCTCTGTAGCTTTAAATAGGGGTGGGGGTAGTGTGATCAGCAGGAGGTTGAAAAGCTCCGAACAAGGAGAGACTGTGCAGGTTGAAGGAAGGGCACCATCTGGAAACAAACTATCATAGTTCAGCAGGCAATTATAAAACAAACATTTTAGTCTGCTGCCCAGAGATCTTTTAAGTTAACACTGAAAAAATAGTATTCAGCTTCACGTAGATGTAGGCGCAGGCTGATGAGTTTGTTTTTTATTACAAAGAACAAGAGTTAGACTCTGTTCTAAGAGGCAGTCCCCTAAATAATATAATACTCTTTATAGCCTAGAAGAATTTCTAAACATTGAGTTGCCAGTTCAGAAGTTTTTAAAGTTGTAAGGAACCTGATGTTGTAATATGTTATATCTTACTGTGTAAGAGATAAAACTGTTCATTTTTTAAATTCTAATGTTATATAATTAAATTCTGATGTTATATAATGTCACTGCCTCCTATTGTGCAGCATGACTCCTCTTGTCTGAATACGGTTATTCTTATTAGTTGATGCTGTGGTTTAAAAGCAAACATAACCCTGGCCTGAGTGGGAGAAAAAAGAGAGTTCTGACTCCCCGCTGGCTATGGGAACTTAGACAAGTCACTTTACCTACCTCTGGCCCAGTTCTTCTGCTATGAACCTAGGGTGCTGGAGAGGGAATTAGTAATTGTTGAGTACCAACTATGCTTTTATATTTCATTAAATCAAGAATGTTGATTAACTCAGTGGCTGAGGAGACACAGATTTAGACATTTTAAGTAATTTGGCTTAGGACTTCCATACTAAGCGGTAAGAACTGGGATTTGAATCTCACTCCAAAGCATTCGGCCACACTCTCTCTCATTGGATCATATAATTGCTGATTGCTGCTTCTAGATAAAACCTGTGCGTTTCTACTTTCTATGCATACCGTGTGCTTTCCCCTCTTCCTTGACTTACCTTGTGCTTCTTTCTCTTTCTCAGGCCCTACCATCAACTGTTTGTTGATCAACATCCTTTATTTAAAGTCAGCTTACAATAGTTTCTACTTATTTCACAGAACTAATTATTTCTTTAAATTCCTATGACATACATAGGTATAGCAGGGGTTCCATACTCAAAGGCCTACAAATGCTCACAACAAGAATGAAGCAGGTAATGTATATAAGTGAAGTAAACCAGAAGTAAGAGAGCAGAAGAAAATAGGGTTATGACAAACTGGCATCCTTAATGGTTGGTATAATGGTATCTACACCCTTCTCAGCTATACCTCACTGTTGCCAGCTCTCCCCCCCGCCCTTTTTTTTCTTAAGGAAAAGAGGGTCGTATGTAGATATTTCTTATGGTATTTCCTGATTTTAAAAACATTGGGACCGCTTCTAGCCTCTGATTTATATTATGTAATACATTACTTGATCATTCAATGATCATACTGTATTCATTAATAACTTAATCTGGGAAAATACGAGATAGTAAGCTCCTCCTGAGCTCTTTCGCTTGAGCGATTTAAAGCAGTTAATAATATCACTAACCAAGGTTAGAAAGTGGAATGGCAGGTGTTTAGGGACAAATAATGGTTAGTTTGGCATGTTAAATTGAAAATGAAAGTCAGAAGGTGTGTTCTGTACAGAGGTTTGGAAAGTCATCGGCAATTAGGTGGCAGTTGAAGCCTCAGAAGTAAGATAATCCAGAAAAAGTACATGCAGAGTGAAAAGATCAGTGACAGAACCATGGGGAATACCAATTCCAGGGAACATGAGGAAAAAGAAGAATGGAGGGAGGGTGGAAGCGAGGAAGGTTCAAGCCAGTAAAGACCAAGGAACAAAGGGAATGGTATAAATACTGCAGAGAGACTGAGCAGAAGGGGGAGACCGAGAGAGATGTCTAAAGATTTAGTAATGAGGAGATCATGTATGCCTTTGCCAGAATAAGTTTCAGCAACGAGATAGATGTGGATTTCAGATTATCTGCAAGTGTTAGCATGTGTGGATCAGTAGAAACTTATGTACTGTCAGTGGGAGTATGAATTGATATAGCTTTAAAAACAACGTGGCGCTGTCTTGTAAAGTTGAACATTATAATGTAAGACATACATGTATATATATATCTGTATATATCTCTGCTAGAGAAATTCTTGTACATGCGCACCAGGAGACACTTACAAGAATGTCTGTAGCAACAAGGAGGGAGGGGGCAAGTAACTCAAAACTCTATCAAATAAAATGAATAAGTAAATTGTGATATAGTTACATATTAGTTTATTCTCAATTTAAGGAATTACAGCTGTACTTAACATGAATAATTCTTAGAAACAAAATAGTAAGGCAAAGCAATCACAGACCATATTTTTAAAAATTGATTTAACAACCACTTTAAAATCACTTACTGTGTACCCATTCTAACTTTACTGATATTATTTAATTTAATCACACATATATAAAGTATGATTTTTTTAAAGCTCAAAAATAAGCAAAAGTAAAATAATACATTGTGCAGGAATACAGATAGGTGCCTCAAAAAAAAACAAGGGAATAATCTTAAAATTCGGAATAGTTGGTTACCTTTAGACAGGGAGATAACATAGGGAAAGAGCATGTAGATGATGCAACAGTGCTGATGTTGTAGTTCTTAAGTTGACTGGTATTTATTACATTGTTTGATAACAACCAATATTATGTGTTAAACTTTTATTTTTTAAAAGGTATAATTATGATTCTCACACAAATACACAATGAATACGTGTCAAATGTTTTGTTTAAATCATTAAATATATAAGGGAATCAGGAAGATATTACAGCCACTTCAAGGGATAATTCAAAGTACCACACGTACATGCAGGCAGTCAGGAATGCTGAAGTGAATTTACAGATAGTTGCAAAACTGGTCAACATCCACGGGGCAATAATCAGTTACATCCCACTGGACATATTTCATTGGTATTTTTATGGACAAGAATTTGTATTTTACAAGTTTTCAACAACTTACAGAGTTGTAAAATAGCTCAGGCCAAAAGGAGGCACTGAAGAGAGGATATACCTAGTAATCATTTTTGCCTATTCCAAAGTCTGTCACAATTTTTCCTGACCCAAGTAAACTTTTATATGTACCACATATTACATAAAAATAGAATGAAAGATAAAAAAGGTAAGTGTACTAATCTGTGTTTCTCTTTCAGTGTGTTTGTTGAAAGAGGGAGGGGCAAGGGTTCTATCTTGAGGAGGGGATCAGATTTAAAGGAAGGGTGGCTTTGATTTTGTTTTCTTAAATAGAGGAGATTTAAATGTGTGCATTGGCTTTGGGAAAGGAGCCAGTGGAGGGTGAGTGATAGTGAAGGCAACAGGGGACATTCTAGAGGAGGCAGTAGTGATTATGTTCAAAATCGCAGGTTAGATTTGGAGAGAGGAAGGGGATTCTCCTTCCTCTGAGATGGGAGGAAAAGGAAGGGAGCCAGGCTATAGATTTATTTGAAGTCATAAAAAATGAAGTTGAGAATCTCTGAAGAAAAAGAAGTATTTATGATAGGTGGCTTAAAGAATACGGTTAAGATTTACTGAATGGAATAGGAATGATACTAGGATGAATAAAAGGATTGCCATGCCAACCTTTTACATTGTGTTAAGCGCTAATTGTCTGAAAATACTGGTCAGGATTTTCATTTTTTAGAGTGCAAGATAGAGTAACCATCTGAATGAGTTTATAATCTTGAGCAGATAAGATATAAAGACAAAAGATTTTCAATAAGAAGATGATAAAGTCTTAAAACTTATCAAGTGAATGGTATAGATACTGTATGAGTTTGTAACAGAGTGTAATAAAAAAAAAAAACTTGGGGTTCAAGTGTATACTCTGAGATCCAGCTCTGTCACTAACAGTTTACAGGGCATTAGCCACTTCCTTAATATCTGTGGACCTTAGAGTATTCACCTAAAAAAAGAGGGGTTTAGACTAGACAGTTTCTAAATTCCTTTCTGTGAATCTGTGAGAAAACTAAAGAACAGTTGACACTGACCTGGATATAAGATATGATTTAAATGGGCAGAGTTGAGTCTAGGTATCATTTAAGATGGAAGAAGTGGCATGAGAAAAAACATAGGGCTTATTTGGAAGGCAGTAGGTACATCATTTTGGTTGCATTTACTCTGAGAGTTCATGAATGGCCAGTAATGAGGAGAAAGTAGGAAAGTGTATTTTTCTCTCCAGCTATAGTTGTCTTTTACACTTTACATGTGCATAGTAAACTCTCAGGAAGTATTTTTTATAGATTTGACCTTGCATATCCAGAACTAGTACAACCAAATTATTTGGGGGTATATGTTCTTTTTGTTGCTACAGAGAAAGGGCAAGGTTAACTTCAATTTGTAGTCACATGAACTGTTTCAAAGATACAGTTGTTAATCTTTAAAACAAGATGTTTCTGCCAGAATGAGACAATTTTCAAAGTAATTAAGACTCAAGTGACAGTTATCAACTCAAGGCAAGGGTGTATAGAACTAATAATAAGTAACTACCCCATGGTCAGGTAGTGGTTAGGCTGGCTAACTTAAAACTTCAGACTAGGGCTTCCCTGGTGGCGCAGTGGTTGAGAGTCCGCCTGCTGATGCAGGGGATACGGGTTCGTGCCCGGGTCCTGGGAGATCCCACATGCCGGGGAGCGGCTGGGCCCGTGAGCCATGGCCGCTGAGCCTGCGCGTCCGGAGCCTGTGCTCTGCAACGGGAGAGTCCGCAACAGTGAGAGGCCCGTGTACCGCAAAAAAAAAAAAAAACCTTCAGGCTATACCACAACTTGGAAAATAGACATAAAAACTGAGGTTCAGAGATTAAAATAACTGTCTTTGTTATATACAACTAGTCAGAGGCAGAACCAGTTCAGGAGCTCAGTTTCTTTCCATTAAGACCCATAGGTAGGTAGGTACTGGAGTTTCTAACTCCAGCCTCAAGCCGTATTTTAAAATGGTATCCTAAGAGGACATTTACAGAAAACATATTTGCACGTCTGACCCCAACTCCACAGAAATCTAGGCCTCGGTGGTCATGTTTTAACAAGGCTGCAGTGTATTAATAATGATATATTCTAAATATGGCATATACTGAAATACAGCTATAAACTATACTCTTCCAAACTATAAGTAGGAAAACACTCATTTATCTAATTTCGTTTCAGGTATCTACCTGTCAGATTTAACGTACATTGATTCAGCATACCCATCAACTGGCAGCATTCTAGAAAATGAGCAAAGATCAAATTTGATGAATAACATCCTTAGAATAATTTCTGATTTACAGCAGTCCTGTGAATATGGTGAGTTTCTGAGGGTAAAGCTAAAGATTCATTTACACAGGTTGATGGCCACTTTTCACACAACAGGGAACATCATCCTAATATAAAGGAAAATAATGATTGTTTTATTTCACTGTTTAATATTTAGCATCTTGTTTAAGATCTTGCTTTTAAGGAATTGAAGTATTTCATATTTAAAATGCTAATATCTTTTGCTTTTCTGTTATTTTGTAGCAACTTTGCTAACATAATTTTCACAATTATTTTCTATTCTCTTCATCTCATTTGATCTCCCTGATCTATTATGTAAATAGTTATTTTATTTATTTAGTTAGGGAGGGAGCTGAGACCCTTGATCCTAGTAACAGTTGACTAGCTTTCTTGAGTCCTGTGTTGAGTAAAAATAACCAATTTTTGTGCAAGATGTATTTTATGGAAACACATATATAGAAAGAGCTTTTGCAAGCCCAAATGATTAGGAAAAAAATGTTTTAATGTTTTAAAATGTTTGGATGCTTTCAGTTTGATAGGGAATAAAGATAGACTATTATAGCTATATAATTTTTATGGTGTTTAAAAACCGTGAGTTTACATTATCTGAAAGTTAAATCAAATAATCTCTTGTTTTATACTTTTCTCAATTTTTTTTAACATAACATCAAATTGTAATGTTAAATTAATCGTATTTGAAATTTCTAAGTAGGGAAGAAAAAACTACTTTACAGATGTGAGCCAGGCTTCTTTAAAAATAAAAAACCTAAAGAGCCTTACATCTTGTATTTAGATGAGGTTTGAATATAAATCACAATGATGTCTCTGGTTTTTTTCCATGAAGTTTCTCAAATACGTGGGACTTTGTAAATGGGGCTATTTGGGGGGTTTTTTTCTTCTTTTTTTTAATCTATACAAACAACATACAGCTGTAGTTTTCTAAATTACCTCCAGTTTTACATTAAATAACATTTACCTCAGTAATGTCCTTCTAGAGTTCATTTAAATTTTGGTGCCATGTGGCCTTAATTTACCTTTAAATATATTTTTCTCAGCTTAACTTTAAAAATTCTGCCTAAGATGTACTTTATCAGATAATTATTTATCACATTTTGCCTAGATATCCCCATGTTGCCTCACGTCCAAAAATACCTGAACTCCGTTCAGTATATAGAAGAACTACAAAAGTTTGTGGAAGATGATAATTACAAGTAGGTTGGATCTTCAGAAGTGGTTTGTATAACTTTGTCCTGTCCTCCACCCTTTCATCACCATGTATTTAAACATCTAAATCCTACATCTTATCATGCATATGCCTAATCCAGTTGTACATTTACAATGGTAAAGTTTATTTACATGTACTTCTTTTTAATCACTTGATGTGATTGAGCCAATATACAAGTACCTCCTCTGTTCTTCCATTAAAAAGCATTTCATGTTTCTCAAGTTGTTGAGAGCTGATGTTTGGTAGTTCTAGTTTTAAATTTTTTCCTTTCTCTCTAAATTCAAGCATTAAATCTTTATGGAAATTTATCTTTGAATAGGCTGAAAAATTAATGAAACAGTCTGTGAATAGAAAAGTTACTCCTTTTTTAATGGTAATTTTTAACACAATTTTTAACTCGTTTTCAAGTTGTTTTTGTGTATTGTGAGAATATTGAACCTTCTGAACTCTGGGTTAGAGACTTACTTGTTCAGTATAGCACCACACTTGCCCTTTTTTCTACTCAAGCAAATCCTTCTTCATTAAAGGTTTTTAAACTTACTTTTAAGACAGCTGATATCCATTTCCTTTTCCTTAACCATCCACAGTCCTGCCCAAGGGAGGAAGGATTTTTTAAATCATTAACCCTTTTTTATTTTTCAGTGGTGTGCTATACATCATGACTGCCAGGTTTTTTTCCAAAAGACAGGAGGATAAAGAGCTTATTTCTCTTGAGACTTCTCATTTTCCTTGTAGCTTCATTTGTTAATTTCAAAATTTTGTGCTGTTCCCAAGCTTTCAAATTTAACTTTGTGTCTTCCACAAATATTTTTTCCACTAAAAGGTTATACTTTAAAATTTTATCGAAGTGAAAGACTAGGTTATTTTTCAGTATTAATGCATTATATAAAATTTTTCTTATGCCATATAATAGTGATTATCAACTTCCTTGTTCCCTAAGTTTCAACAATTTTTAAAGAATTCTGCAGTACAGAATTAATACCAATAAAAGACTAGAAATTCTGGAAAACAACTAGAAATAACTTTTCTTCTAATATTAAATATATTAAGAAGCTCTGTATTTATACTTAAGTGTATCTAAACCTTTATTAATGTTTGAAAACACCTTTATTGCCACCTTTTCCACCATACCATATTATTACCACTTTATATTTCTATATCAATTTTTATTTTACAGAAAATTTTCACAGGGTAATTCATTTGAAAATGTATGAAGTCAGTGGATCGGCTTTTTAAGGTTGGAGTTGTTTCACAGATCTGATGTTGCCCTAGGTTGTAAGCTTCTTGAGTTTGATGCTCTGTGTCATATTTACCACTATTTCTTCCATCTCTCTAATTACTGACATAGCACAAAACACTCATGTTTTGTCCAATTACGTACAGAAGATTATCTTAAAACTCAAAATATGAGTAAGTACTTATTAAAATGTCTATATCTGGCTCAAGAAACTTAATGGATTTAAAAGAAGTTAAAGTTTAATCAGTAGAAATGAAGTCTAAGTAATTGTTGCATAATTATAGAGGATGGTGAATTTTAACTCTAGAAGGATAAAGTTGGCCAGTTAAGCCATTAAGTAGTTTTAGCTGTCTATAACCTGACATATTATAAGATAGCTTCATTTTGGTAGGAAAGCGGATGCTATTATACTGATTTTTGTTTTCATGAGTAGCTAGAACTCAAGCAGCCTTCTCATTATATTCATTAACAAATATTTATTCAGCTTTTGGTATTGACGAGTTATTGTGCTAGGTGCTGGGATTACAAAAGTAAGATCTTGTTCTTGCCCTTAAGAAGCTCAATCTAATGCAAAATACATCCACAAAACAAATAATTACAAAACAATTCAAACAGTACTATACTAGAGATGTGCCCAGGATGCTATGGGAACATAGATGAGAGGAGACCTAACTCAGCTTTAAGTGGGAAAAGTGAAGAGAAAAGAAACATGAACAGCTTGAGGTGACATTATTACCTGAGGCTGCATCTTAACAGATGAGTAGGAGTTAGCTCCACGTGAAGAGTTAAGAAAGGTGTTCCAGGGTATGGAAATGATCAAAGGAATAGGGTGGGAAACTTTGTTCGCTTGGGGAACTACAAGTCTCTTGGTGGTGTTGGAGCATCATATGGGGAACTGAAGAAGATAGTGTTTTCCTAAAGATACAGTTGTATTGCATGAACCTACTGATTAAATGTGTTGAAAATCAGAGCATTTTAACATAAGAGCCATTAAGGTGATAAGTTAGAAAAAAATGGTTTTTATGATGAAAGATTTAAATAAAAATGATACTTCATTTATCCATAGGCCTCTGCTTTTGGCAACTTCATCTATATAGGCAGCCAATATCAATATTACAAATTAAATGTATATGTTTTAATTGGGGTGAAAATCTTTCAAAGTTATTTCATTTTAATACTGAGCATAATATCTTTTCTCAGTGAATCAGCATCACCATTATATATAGTGTTTTGATGATGATACAGGCAACTGACACTGACTAGCCTTCACTGCTGTGCTGTTTAAATGCTTCGGCTTTTATACTGCTGTTGGTTATCAGCTGCTATTGATAGCAATGTGATTCTCCCATAGCCTTCTTTCTGTCCCTTTCTATTTTGGTTCTGTGTTAGGAAATTGTACTTGTTTTGTTTACTTTTTTGTCTTCCACCTACTAAACGGTGAGCTTCAGAAGGGAAGAGACACCATGTCTGCCTTAGTCTCCATTATATTCCAGTGCTGAGAGCACAGTGCCCGACACAAAACAGGTGTTCAGTGAATGAATGCAGCATAGTCTGGCGCCCAAATAATTAAAGTCAACTACTCTGTAAAAAGAAAAAGAGCAGAGAGTTCTGGTTAATCAAACATCTGTTCAATACATGCATTTTACATGGTCAAATAATTGGAATACAATTATATATAACTTCTTCTTTAGGATATCAAAGAAATACAAGTTAAGAACCTATAATAGATTTATCATTATACTATCATGTATAATATCATTTGTATTGTGCAGTTTCATTGTCCAATTCCAGTTGGTGAACGCTAAAAAATAAAAAGTCTTTATTAATTTCCAGACAAATGCTTAATAATAATGCAGAGTACACCAAAGTGTATTTCATGGACTACATCAAAATATTTTCTACAACTGCTTTAGTATCCTATTTCCTGAAACAGTTTCCACTGATAGGAATTATAATCTCTTTTTGCCATGGAACTCAAAACTGATATTTTATCCTAAATGGAACTTAAGTACCAACTAACAAACTTTGATTTAGGAAAGGGATTTATCATGGATTTTGTAAATAGCCTTTTTATTTGTATAGATCTTTCTTTTGATAAGTTGAGTTGGTTGTTTTTTTTGGATGGTTAGTTTTAAATAAGGTGTTTTTTAAATTTTCAGTGTTACAGAGGCCATGAGCCCATCCAGTAAAGATTCTAGAAAGAATTTACATAATATATTTAATAATATATGTGAAAGTTACTGAATTTAATTGTCAAGTATCAATATAACTTGAAGTTAAATCACCTTTTAGTCATTCATCAAATATCTTTAAATGTGTTGAATTGTTTGGCAACATTGGGGTAGTTTGGGGAGATTTCTCTGATTTTAAATATGAGTTTTTGATGTTTTTTCCCTCCCTAATATATCCTGGAATCACCGTAAGATCAGCTTTGTATGAAAGAGAAAGGAGACTTAATTAAAGATTGCTCTTGAAGAAAAATATATAGCTGAGATTATTTTATAAAAATGTTTTTAGGTTTTTGGTAGAAAATACATGATTTTAATATTATTTTGTCAAATGTTAATCATTTTATGTTCTTTGTTTCTTTTTGAAATTCAGGCTTTCATTAAAGATAGAACCAGGGACAAGCACACCACGTTCTGCTGCTTCCAGGGAGGATTTAGTAGGTTAGTGCAGCTTTCTCTCATTACCGAGTAATAAATCAGATAACCTAATAAGAAAGAATATACTCCAAAGTGAATAAACACTTAGCACATTTTATTCTGCATGCACAGTTTTCTTTTTGGTATTAAAATATGTCCATTTTTTTGTTGGTTTTCTTTAATCAAAAATCGTTACTTGTAGTTTGTACAAATAAATACATAATGTATAAATAAATACAAATAAATTTATAAATAAATATGCCAACTAATCAAGAAAAATAGATATAACCAACAGAAAATAATAAATAAGTGTTTATGAATATCGACTCTTTTTTTTAGTTAAGGATACACTGTCCTAGGCAACAAGGCTTGATTACATTAGAAATTTCTGTGGTCTAAGTGGGAAATTCTACTAATTTGAATAATTATAAGAGTCAATTGTAGTGGCTTAATTTTTTTTTAAATTTCACTCTAATACTGGACCAAGTACTGAAAGTATTAAAAAATACTTAGTCCCTTAATTTTTATCTGTTGCATTACAGTAGGGATTTATATGTATACCACACATAATCAAAAATATAAAATTGAAGAGAATTATTTATTTTTTAAGAATTCATAAGTAATAACCTTTTTTAAAATTCTAAAACAGACCTTGGCACTAAGCTTTATATTATTGTATATGCTAAAAATATTTGGAGACCCATCTCATGAGGTATGAAGGAAGTGAGGGAACAAAACCATGACAGTGTCTCAGGGGAAGAGTATTCCAAGCAGAGGAAATCATTTCAGTCTAAATCTGTTTAAGTTTGCTTTTCTTTTCATTCTTAAAGTGATACTTTGCAAATCTGTACATTATTGAGTTCCATTTTTTTAATTCCCATAAGCTTGAACAGTGTCAATATAGATTTAAATTCTAACTTGAATGCTTGACCTACCCTACACATTTTTTATCTAAGAAGAAGCTGAAACTAAGAGTGAAGAAGTAATGTGTAAAATTAAATGAGCACTGAACTAGGATTCAGAAGACCTGAGTGTTTAGTCCAGGTTTCATCTGTGATATGAGATCCTTACCCCTTCTCTTCTAATTCTGCTGCTTCCTCTGTAAATGGGGAGGATATTTATACTGGCTACTTAGTGCAAGTAAAATAGGTAGAAATTAATGGATATTGTATGTATTGAGGTTTGTGTTTTAAAATTCAGAAAATAAATATTTCTCTTGTTCAGTCAATTAAATAGAATTAACATTAATATTTAAAATTTAAACCACATTTTATATTTCATATCAAAGGATTACAAATAAAACAATTTTTTTAAACCATTTAACAATTTCTCTCCCTTTCCCTCTGTGTGTGTGTGTGTGTCTGTGTCTATGTCTATGTCTCTCTCTCTCTCTCTCTTTTTTAATTTAAACCTTAGGTCCTGAAGTAGGAGCATCTCCACAAAGTGGAAGAAAAAGTGTGGCAGCTGAAGGAGCCTTGCTACCACAGACACCACCATCGCCTCGGAACCTGATTCCACATGGACATAGGAAGTGCCATAGCTTGGGTTATAAGTCAGCATTTTTAATTTTATCTTTCAAACTTTTATGTTTTTTTTTAAGTTGGATTTCTTTTCTATTTATTTTACTAGTTGGACTTATAGTGTCCTTGCATAGTTTTATTTGTGTAACAGTAGTCTTTTTCTGATTTAGTAAAATATCTTGTTTGCATAAAGGCATTTATTTCTTCCTTTACCTTAATTTAGAAATGAGCTTTTTCCAACAGTGCCTTCACATTTGGGGGAGAAAAATGAACATTACAGATAATCATCATAAATAAAATCAGGAAAGCAATATACCATTTTCATTTTAAATTATCATAAGTATCAAGAGTGATCACTTATCTTAACCCAAATAAGTCACTGTAAAAATTGTTCTTTTGGGGCCTCCCTGGTGGCGCAAGTGGTTGAGAGTCCGCCTGCTGATGCAGGGGATACGGGTTCGTGCCCCGGTCTGGGAGGATCCCATGTGCCGCGGAGCGGCTGGGCCCGTGAGCCATGGCCGCTGAGCCTGCGCGTCCGGAGCCTGCGCGTCCGGAGCCTGTGCTCCGCGACGGGGGAGGCCACAACAGTGAGAGGCCCGCATACCGCAAAAAAAAAAAAAAATTGTTCTTTTTATTCCTAAATATAAAGAAAGGGAAACTGATTTTTTGTTTAGCTTTGCAAGATTGTTTTCTCAAAATGGAGCCCAAGGTTCACCTTTGCCATGATTTTTGTGAAAATTTAATAGCTATTTTCCAAAAGTGAATGTGAAAACAATTTTTAATGTACCCAAGAATCAAGATAAAATTAAAGTATTCTCTGTTACATAGGAAGATATGGCCTAGTTTCCTAAAAAACTTTCCCTAAACTGTTAGTTTGAGGCTCTCATGATAAAATCTGTGTGTTCATTAGTATGAGAGTTCGGAAGTAAGTTCAGGATAGCAGGTAAATCTTTTATATCCTGAATCTTTATATAAGAGTATCTTTTATATCCTGAATTAGTAACAGTAATAAAAGATATGAAAAATATTTCTCTTTGTTTCCAGTTTCATTCATAAAATGAACACAGCAGAGTTTAAGAGTGCAACGTTCCCAAATGCAGGGCCAAGACATCTATTAGATGATAGCGTCATGGAGCCCCATGCACCATCTCGAGGCCAAGCTGAAAGCTCTACTCTTTCTAGTGGAATATCAATAGGTGAGAAATAATTCTCTGAGAGGGTTCCAACTTAATGAAAAATAACATTTTTAATAAAACTCTGCTGGGAATGAGTAATTAACCCTACTACAAGTAGAAAAAATTGATAAAAGCTAAGTAGCAAAGTAGATAATGAGATGATACTACTAGTAGCTACTGAAGTTAATAATTCGTAATTGTTTGAAAAGTGCTTGATGGTTTGACTTCAAAGGGGGAGGCATTTGAGGAATGGTGAGAAGAGAACATGTGCTGATTGAATTGGTTACTGCATGTAGTTGGAATGTGGGAATGAGGAAAAGGGCAGGTCAAGTATGACTCCCGGTTTTTTAGATTAAGCAACTAGTTAGATGGTGGTGCTATTACCAAGGCAGAGAACACTAGAAGAGCAGCCACTTGTAAATGTCAAGGTATTTGTGAAGGATGACTAGGTTTGGGGAATTAAGAATTCTGTTTTGGACATGTTTGGTCCATATTGAGTTGTCAGGTAGGTAATTGAATGTATGAATCTGGTGCTTAATGGGGTAAGGTCAGGTTTGTGGATACAGGTATAAGAATTAGCATATTTATAGTATTTCAAGCCATGAGACTGGATGAGGTCACCTAGGGAGAGAATGTAAATAAATAAGAGAAGACATTCTAACATTTGGAGATGTGATTAAAAAAAAAAAGTTTTCTTTTTTTAATGGAGGGCTATCAAAGGAAACTTCAAAGGAAAAAACAGTGTGGTATCACAAAAGCCCAGTAGAGGAAGTGTCTCTGAAGGGCGGGAAGTGTTGAATGTATCAATATAAAGTGCACAGAAGAGAAGTAAGGTGAGAATGGGAGTTGATCACTGGATTTGGCAAGATCAGAGTCACTGGATGCCTCAGATGGTGGGGGTGGGGCACCAGCAACGTCGAGGACGCATCAACCAGGGCGAGCATGATGATGACGTAGCTTTCAAGAGTGGGTTCCTTGGTTTGAATGTTTGAAAAGCTTGTGGCAGATTTTCAACAGGTGCAAGTACTGAAGGGTCTGATTCTCAAGTACAACCCTTCAGTGAGCCCAAGGGGTAACAACACTCCCAGAGCCACTGCAAGGTTTACTTGATGTTACAAAGAAAAAGAAACAATTTTCTATAATATGTCCTGACTGTTATTTAGCCTCCTCCAAAGCATCAACAGTCTGCAGTCAGAACCCAGTTCGTCGCACTGACATCCTTCGGATGTCTCTCAGAAGGTTCAGTTTAGCCTGAGGTCTCACTGCCACAAATGTGGTCGCCCCACCATTCAGGCACTGTAAGCACCATATAGCAGTTGTCGTTGTCAACATCGTTATCATACTAGGGTTACCAAGAGAGAAGAACCAGGGTTTTGGGTCTTGGTGCTCCGGCTGGGTGTCGGGCCTGAGCCTCGGAGGTGGGAGAGCCAAGTCCAGGACGTTGGACCACCAGAGACCTCCAGGTCCCATGTAATATTAATTGGCAAGAGCTCTCCTAGAGATCTCCAGCTCAACCCTAAGACCCAGCTCCACCCAACAGCCAGCAAGTTCCAGTGCTGGACGCCCCATGCCAAACGACTAACAAGACAGTAACACAACCACACCCATTAGCAGACAGGCTGCCTAAAGTCATACTAAGTTCACAGACACCCCAAAACACACCACCAGACTCAGCCCTGCCCACCAGAGGGACAAGATCTAGCCCCACCCACCAGAACACAGGCACCAGTCCCTCCAGCCAGGAAGCCTACACAGGCCACTGAACCAACCTCACCCACTGGGGGCGGACACCAGAAATAAGAAGAAAAATGAACCTGCAGGCAGCAAAAAGGAGACCCCAAACACAATAAGCTAAACAAAATGAGAAGACTGAGAAATATGCAGCAGATGAAGGAGCAAGGTAAAAACCCACCACACCAAACAAATGAAGAGGAGATAGGCAGTCTACCTGAAAAAGAATTCAGAGTGATGATCGTAAAGATGATCCAAAATCTCGGAAATAGAATGGAGAAAATACAAGAAATGTTTAACAAGGACCTAGAAGAACTAAAGAGCAAACAAACACTGATGAACAACACAATAAATGAAATTAAAAATACCCTAGAAGGAATCAGTGCAGAATAACTGAGGCAGAAAAACGGATAAGTGACCTGGAAGATAGAATAGTGGAAATAACTACCACAGAGCAGAATAAAGAAAAAAGAAGTAAAAGAATTGAGGACAGTCCCAGAGACCTCTGGGACAACATTAAACGCACCAACATTCAAATGATAGGGGTCCCAGAAGAAGAGAAAAAGAAAGAGGCTGAGAAAATATTTGAAGAGATTATAGTTGAAAACTTCCCAAACATGGGAAGGGAAATAGTCAAGTCCAGGAAGCTCAGAGAGTCCCATACAGGATAAACCCAAGGAGAAACATGCCGAGACACATATTAATCAAACTATCAAAAATTAAATACAAAGAAAAAATATTAAAAGCAGCAAGGGAAAAGCAACAAACAACATACAAAGGAATTCCCATTAGGTTAACAACTGATCTTGCAGCAGAAACTCTGCAAGCCAAAAGGGAGTGGCAGGACCTATTTAAAGTGATGAAAGAGGAAAACCTACAACCAGGATTACTCTACCCAACAAGGATCTCGTTCAGATTTGACAGAGAAATTAAAACCTTTTCAGACAAGCAAAAGCTAAGAGAATTCAGCACCACCAAACCACCTTTACAACAAATGCTAAAGGAACTTCTCTGGGCAGGAAACACAAGAGAAGGAACAGACCGATAAAAACAAAACCAAAACAATTAAGAAAATGTTAATAGGAACATACATACATATCGATAATTACCTTAAATGTGAATGGATTAAATCCTCCAACCAAAAGACACAGACTGGCTGAATGGATACAAAAATAAGATCCATATATGTGCTGTCTACAAGAGACCCACTTCAGACATAAGGACACATACAGACTGAAAGTGAGGGGATGGAGAAAGATAATCCATGCAAATGGAAATCAAAAGAAAGCTGGGAGTAGCTATACTCATATCAGACAAAATAGACTTTAAAATAAAGACTATTACAAGAGACAAAGAAGGACACTACATAATGATCAAGGGATCACTCCAAGAAGATAATATAACAATTGTAAATATTTGTGCACCCAACATAGGAGCACCTAAGTACATAAGGCAAATGCTAACAGCCATAAAAGGGGAAATTGACAGTAACAATCATAGTAGGGGACTTTAACACCCTGCTTACACCGATGCACAGCTCATCCAAAATGAAAATAAATAAGGAAACACAAGCTTTAAATGACACAGTAGACCAGATGGACTTAATTGATATTTATCATCCAAAAATAATAGAATACACTTTCTTCTCAAGTGCTCATGGAACATTCTCCAGAATAGATCGTATCTTGGGTCACAAATCAAGCCTCGATAAATTTAAGAAAATTGAAATCATATCAACTATCTTTTCCGACCCCAGTGCTATGAGACTAGATATCAATTACA
This sequence comes from Mesoplodon densirostris, assembly GCF_025265405.1. Lineage (NCBI taxonomy): Eukaryota > Metazoa > Chordata > Mammalia > Artiodactyla > Ziphiidae > Mesoplodon > Mesoplodon densirostris. The sequence goes on along the minus strand of NC_082662.1, from coordinate 156,163,382 downwards.
GGAAAAAAACTAAAAAGGACAAACTCATGGATGCTAAACAAGACGCTACTAAATAACCAGGAGATCACTGAAGAAATCAAAGAGGAAATCAAAAAATACCTAGAAACAAATGACAATGAAAACACGACGACCCAAAACCTATGGGATGCAGCAAAAGCAGTACTAAGAGGGAAGTTTATAGCTGTACAATCCTACCTCAAGAAACAAGAAACATCTCAGATAAACAACCTAACCTTACATCTAAAGCAATTAGAGAAAGAAGAATTAAAAAAACCCAAAGTTAGCAGAAGGAAAGAAATCATAAAGGTCAGATCAGAAGTAAATGAAAAAGAAACAAAACAATAGCAAAGATCAATAAGACTAAAAGCTGGTTCTTTGAGAAGATAAAATTGATAAACCATTAGCCAGACTCATCAGGAAAAAAAGGGAGAAGACATAAATCAGGAGAATTAGAAATGAAAAAGAAGTAACAACTGACACTGCAGAAATGCAAAGGATCATGACAGACTACTGCAAACAGCTATATGCCAATAAAATGGACAACCTGAAAGAAATGGACAAATTCTTAGAAAAGTACAACCCTCCAAGACTGAACCAGGAAGAAATAGAAAATATGAACAGACCAATCACAAGCACTGAAATTGAAACTGTGATTAAAAATCTTCCAACAAACAAAAGCCCAGGACCAGATGGCTTCACAGGTGAATTCTATCAAACATTTAGAGAAGAGCTGACACCTGTCCTCCTCAAACTCTTCCAAAATATAGCTGAGAGAGGAACACTCCCAAACTCATTCTATGAGGCCACCATCACCGTGATACCAAAACCAGACAAAGACGTCACAAAAAAACCTACAGGCCAGTATCACTGATGAACATAGGTGCAAAAATCCTCAATGAAATACTAGCAAACAGAATCCAACTGCACATTAAAAGGATCATACACCATGATCAAGTGGGGTTTTTCCCAGGAATGCAAGGATTCTTTAATTTATGCAAATCAGTCAATGTGATACACAATATTAACAAACTGAGGGATAAAAACCATATGATCGTCTCAATAGATGCAGAAAAAGCTTTTGACAAAATTCAGCACCCATTTATGATAAAAACTCTCCAGAAATTGGGCACAGAGGGAACCTACCTCAATGTAATAAAGGCCATATATGACAAACTCACCGCCAACATCATTCTCAGTGGTGAAAAACTGAAACCATTTCATCTAAGATCAGGAACAAGACAAGGGTGCCCAGTCTCTCCACTATTATTCAACTGAGTTTTCAAAGTTTTAGCCACAGCAATCAGAGAAGAAAAAGAAATAAAAGGAATCCAAATCAGAAAAGAAGAAGTAACGCTGTCACTGTTTGCAGATGACATGATACTATACACAGAGAATCCTAAAGATACCACCAGAAAACTACTAGAGCTAATCAATGAATTTGGTTAAGTAGCAGGATACAAAAGTAATGCACAGAAATCTCTTGCATTCTTGTACACTAACAACAAAAAATCAGAAAGAAAAATTAAGGAAACACTCCCATTTACCATTGGAACAAAAAAATAAAGTACCTAGAAATAAACTGACCTAAGGCGAGAAAAGACCTGTATGCAGAAAACTGTAAGATGCTGATGAAAGAAATCAAAGACAATACAAATAGATGGAGAGATACACCATGTTCTTGGATTGGAAGAATCAACATTGTGAAAATGACTGTACTACCCAAAGCAATCTACAGATTCAATGCAATCCCTATCAAACTACCAGTGGCATTTTTCACAGAACAAGAACAAAAAAATTTACAATTTGTATGGAGACAAAAAAGACCCCAGGGCCTCCCTGGTGGCGCAGTGGTTAAGAGTCCGCCTGCCGATGCAGGGGATACGGGTTCGTGCCCCGGTCTGGGAGGATCCCATATGCCGCGGAGCGGCTGGGCCCGTGAGCCATGGCTGTTGAGCCTGAGCATCCGGAGCCTGTGCTCCGCAACGGGAGAGGCCACAACAGTGAGAGGCCCGCATACCGCAAAAAGAAAAAAAAAAAAAAAAAAGACCCCAAATAGCCAAAGCAATCTTGAGAAAGAAAAACGGAGCTGGAGGAATCAGCCTCCCTCACTTTGGACTATACTACAGAACTACAGTAATCAAGACAGTATGGTACTGGCACAAAAACAGAAATATAGATCAATGGAACAGGATAGATAGCCCAGAGATAGAAAATGCACACACCTATGGTCACCTTATCTTTGACAAAGGAAGCAAGAATATACAGTGGAGAAAAGACAGTCTCTTCAATAAGTAGTGCTGGGAAAACTGGACAGCTACATGTAAAAGAATGAATTTAGAACACTTCCTAACACCGTACACAAAAATAAACTCAAAAGGGATTAAAGACCTAAATGTAAGGCCAGACACTACAAAACTCTTAGAGGAAAACAGAGGCAGAACACTCTGTGACATAAATCACAGCAAGATCCTTTTTTTTTTTTTTTTTTTTTTTTTTGCGGTATGCAGGCCTCTCACTGTTGTGGCCTCTCCCGTTGTGGAGCACAGGCTCCAGACACGCAGGCTCAGCAGCCATGGCTCACGGGCCCAGCCGCTCCACAGCATGTGGGATCTTCCCGGACCGGGGCACGAACCCATGTCCCCTGCATCAGCAGGTGGACTCTCAACCACTGCGCCACCAGGGAAGCCCAGCAAGATCCTATTTGACCCACCTCCTAGAGTAATGGAAAAAGAAACAAAAGTAAACAAATGGGTCCTAATGAAACTTAAAAGCTTTTGCACAGGAAGGGAAACCATAAACTAGACAAAAAGACAACCCATAGAGTGGGAGAAAATATTTGCAAACAAAGCAACTGACAGGATTAATCTCCAAAATATACAAGCAGCTCATGCAGCTCAATATCAAAAAAAAAAACAACCCAATCCAAAAATGGGCAGAAGACCTAAACAGACATTTCTCCAAAGAAGACACACAGATTGCCAACAAACACATGAAAGTATGCTCAGTATCACTAATCATTCAAGAAATGAAAATCAAAACCACAATGAGGTATCACCTCACACCAGTTGGAATGGCCGTCATCAAAAAATCTAGAAACAGTAAATGCTGGAGAGGGTGTGGAGAAAAAGGAGCCCTCTTGCACTGTTGGTGGGAGTGTAAACTGATGCAGCCACTATGGAGAACAGTATGGAGGTTCCTTAAAAAACTAAAAATAGAGCTACCATATGACCCAGCAATCCCACTACTGGGCATATACCCTGAGAAAACTGTAATTCAGGAGGAGACGTGTCACACAATGTTCACTGCAGCATTAATTACAATAAATAGCCAGAACATGGAAGCACCCTAAATGTCCATCAACAGATGAATAAATAAAGAAGATGTGGCACATATATACAATGGAGTATTACTCAGCCATAAAAAGAAATGAAATTTAGTTATTTGTAGTGAGGTGGATGGATGGACCTAGAGTCTGTCATACAGAGTGAAGTAAGTCAGAAAGAGAAAAACAAATACCGTATGCTAACGCATATATATGGAATCTAAAAGAAAAAAAAATGGTTCTGAAGAACCTAGTGGCAGGACAGGAATAAAGACGCACGCAGACTTAGAGAATGGACTTGAGGACACGGGGCCAGGGGGGAAGCTGGGACAAAGTGAGAGAGTGGCATTGACATATAGACACTACCAAATGTAAAACAGATAGCTAGTGGGAAACAGCTGCATAGCACAGGGAGATCAGCTAGGTGCTTTTACCACCTAGAGGGGTGGGATAGGGAGGGTGGGAGGAAGACGCAAGAGGGAGGGGATATTGGGATATATGTATACATAAAGCTGATTCACTTTGTTATACAGCAGAAACTAACACTGCATTGTAAAGCAATTATGCTCCAATAAAGATGTAAAAAAAACAAAAAAAAGCCATTTGGTGACCTTGACAAGATTTGCTTTATAGAGTAGTGTAGGCAAAGCTTGGAGATTGGAGAATGAGAGGTAAGAAAATAGGGATAGCTATTATGAAGTGGGAGCAGAAAATTGGGACTGGAAAAGGATGTGAGATTAAGAGAGGAATTTGTTTGGTTTTACTTCCTAAACTTTTATTTATTTTCTGAACCTTCTAGATGAACATTATTTCTTTGGATGTTTGGAATTAGGAAATCTCCATACAGTGCTATTTTTATTTTTAAAAAGCAATAACGGAGGAAAATGTCTTCTTCTGTGATTAACTGCCAGGTTTCTCAAAGGCTAAGCCTATTATAATTAATATGACCATTTCAATATTGATGAACAGTCAATAGAAAGAAATGTAGGAGTTCATTTTCTTGAACATGTTGACTTCCTTTAACCCTTGAGAGTTTCAAACCCTGAAAGTGAAATTGCTTTGGAGCTAGAATGCTCCATTCAGCAGTTTTATTCCAATATTCCCCTTTTTATAAATGCATATGATTAAATGATGACAAAATTTAAAAAACAGAAGACAAGTTGGCCTCTTGAAATACCTCTCTGTTAATACTGTGAATTGCCTATATGTAAATATCAACCTCAATCTGAAAAAATGATACACAGAATAATTTTGCAAAAGAGAGAGGAAGAACATTTTTCCAGTTAAAAATGTGTTACACTTATGGAATCTAGCATGTCACTTTAAGCCAAAAACAGTAATTTTAAAAATTACAGCTCTCAATTCAGTATAGAATATTTGGCTTTTCTATAATAATCATAAATATTATAATGATTATTATTCTCTATTTGTGGCTTTTACTTTCCATAGATGTTCTTTTTGTTACCACAAGACAGTTATCTAGTTATTTCATTCCATTACAGTTAGTGTCTTAGTTTAGAGACCTATCTTTTAGAACAAGAAGAGGCTAATTCAATTTTTGCCTTTGTATTGTTTAATTATTCCAAGGCTAAGGAGATAAACAGTAGAGATTGTTACATCTTTGTTTATAAATTAAAAACATTAGACATAGGCATTACCTTCCAGGGTGTTTGCTTTAAAACATTCTGAAAAGAAAGTCTATAACCATAGATGGTAGTTGTTAATACGCACACGCAATTCATAATCACAAAAAGGTTTTTTCCTCAGCTGTAACTTTTACATACAATATTAATATATCCCTTGGAGGCTTTGAGAAAGTACTCTGGAGAAATTAACCAGTGCTTGGGACTATGGCCTCTAACGTTTTTTAACATGGTATATATGTCCTAGGTAACCTAAAGGAGTCTTGCCCAGCTAAAGGAGGTGTATCCACTCTGAGCTTCATCCTTCTGGAAGAAACTTTTATCTTCTACAAATAAGTCATACTAACTATGCTTAAATTTTCATTATCACATAATTCTACATCAAAAGATAACCTACAAGGGTTTCCCTGGTGGCGCACTGGTTGAGAGTCCGCCTGCCGATGCAGGGGACGCAGGTTCGTGCCCCGGTCCAGGAAGATCCCACATGCCGCGGAGCGGCTGGGCCCGTGAGCCATGGCTGCTGAGCCTGTGCGTCCAGAGCCTGTGCTCCGCAGCGGGAGAGGCCACAACAGTGAGAGGCCCGCGTACCGCAATAAAAAATAAATTAGAAAAAAAAAAAAAAAAGATAACCTACAAGACCCCACTGCCAACAACAGATTACTTCCAGTTTCTTATCTGAACCACACAACCAGAAAATTACTTCAGTGACTGTTACTCAGTTCTTCAAAGAATGGGACATAACTCATGCCATTCTAAATGCATGGAAGAGGTGTTATTCCATCACATATAATGGGTTCCTTATAGTATTCAAGTTTGAGCCTCTCACAGAACCCTGGTTGTGAAAGTCTGATAGACGATTCAATTTGATACATAAGGGACATATTAATTATTGATTTTATTGAGAGCCAGTATTATCTTTAAAATAACTTTTAAATCAACCTAAGCTGTTTTGGACTCTCCAAATTCTTTCCCCTCAAATTAAGCTAATCTAAAACTTTCTATTTTAACTGATATTCTGGGTCTCTTAAGAGAAACTTGTACACTGTTATGTCACCTTTTTTTTTTTTTTCCTGAATTTAAGGATTCCATCCTCTTCTACCTTGCCCCTAAAGGCAAAAATTGAATGTCATTAAGCTTTTTAATCCTTAGGGTAGTAATGGGTTTTTAAAAAAATACAAAGGGAAGCAGTATACCATGAACCTGTAAGAAATGCGTAATTATATTGGTCTTAAATTATGGCAAACCTAATAAGGAAAAATTTTGTGCTTATGTACATTCTCTGGTGGTAGGAAAAGTGTTTACTAATGAATTTAAGCCATAAGTATACATGCAAAAATCTTTTATGCTATTTTGTTATTTTGGGTAGCCTTGTCAACTCTATTCTAATATAT